>NC_046161.1:57092348-57444848 GCF_011064425.1 Rattus rattus
ACACAACACCATTTTCCTTTTTTTACACAGCAAAGTTGTTAGTTTCAAATTAGCTGAGCCATTAGGACTGTCAATTGCCATGAAATCAAGTGATTCCATGTCAAACTCAAGTAGACGACATCATGCAATATATAAGTCACTGATAGGCCCGAATGCGCCAACAAGTTACTAAACTTATTAAAGTCACATAAATGGCTTGACAAGAGGCACGATAGGATGACATCACTGGCTACTTGATAAACCATTGGTGAATTACTAGACTACAGCTAGGTAGCTCCTCTGCCCTGAGGACTGCAGGGTGCGGTGAGCATTAGAGACAGGGTCCTGCACCGTAGGTGAAGGCCAGACTTACTCCAGCTATGTTCCTCTGAAAAGACTGGTTAGGAAGAAAGCTTGGGGAGGTCCCTCATCTCTTCATCTACCAGTGCTGAGCAACAACAACAAAAGTCATGCACACATTTTACAATACCTGATGGAAAAAAGGTGCGAAGCCTGCCTGTGTCCTCACCTGTGCAGGCCTGCCTCTTCCGCCTTCACATCTCTGATGAGGCTACTCATCCCATGATTCACCCCCTAAAGGAAAAGCTGGGAAGCTGTAATTTAGCAGCATTACGCCCCTGCAGTACATCAGCGATACACTCCCCAAACCTTCAAACGGCTGTCCCTTCCCTACACATTAACACAGGTACACTCTACAAACCCTAGGACTAGAGACCCCATTTACTTTACATTGTAGTAGTCAATGTATCGCATTGTCACTGTAGGGCTTGTCCCCAGATCCCAGGCTTGAGAAAGGGGCTGCTGGGCGCCTGGCCCATCTCTGGCAGGTCTGCTAGAAACTTCAAAGAAAGCCTCTCAGTGTATGTACAAAGTGAGGGGCTGTCAGAGGATATCAGCTGTGCACTTTCAAAATGGGGTGAGCACAGCTTAGAATCTGAACTGAAATTAGTTCACAGAGCCAAAGGCAGAGTTGAGGTTTCCTCTTCCCTATCACTGTTGCAGTCATGAGAAGAGTGCGTCTGTGTGCACTGACATCCGGGTAGCTGATAAAATACACTTCAGATTTTTTGTAACCATCTGTGTCATGAGGCTGAATGCTTTAACCCACCTACTCAGGTTCAGCCACTGGCTGCTTCTCAACAAGCAGAGTACAGACAGCACAAGTCCTTTGCCTTCCATAGTCCAAGAACAAGGACATTCTGCTGCTCGAATTATCCAAAGTGACCTCATTTTAACTTGATGCCTCAATTACAAGAACTCCTCTCTGGGACTTTTCAGAAATGTTTGTCTCAAACAGTGTTGCCTTTAGAGAGGTGTTACTCCCTAACCATACTTTATGTCAAACAATGCTGTCATGCCTAAGTCCTCACAATCACTATTTAGTAACTATTAGTATGAGGTCAAAACCCCTCTCAGAAACTAGCAAAACCAAAGCTTGGCAGATGGGCCACTTTTTGGTTTGCATGTTTAAAGTTCCCACAGTGAAGAACCTCCAGGTAGTTGGACTGTGAGAGCAATCAAGAGTGGACTACAAAAAGCCAGAGTGTCAGAGTCAGCTGCCCTTTCAACAAGAGGATAGGTTTGCTGCCCACACTGGGGTCAGTCACTGAAGTGTAAAGTTTCAATTCCTAACTGCATAAAGAAGTAAAAGGCACCCTCCTGCACTCCTGGCTCATCCAAACTTATGTGACAATTAACACAAGTGACAGGTTCTGGGGAAATCACTAACACTATCAAGGAAGAGTTACAATTCAAAGCATGATTCTACCAATAACAAACATCAAATGACAGACATGGCTGCAACAGAAGACAGCCTACTGAGCTAGCTACAATGCTATCACCGTTCACACCTATTTTTCTTTAAAAACAAAAGTTCATGGAACATTTGGCTGAGCATATTTTCAAAGAATTCTCCCAAAAACAAGTAATGGAAAAACCAGGCATGAGGATCACTTCTTCCTATAATGGCTTTATACAGGTGTTCCACAATGCAAATCCGGAGTGATGGTACAGACAGAAACAGACCCTCAGCAAGAGTGCACAATGTGCAACTACACAACTAAACAAATCTAGTTTACCACTAGCCCATCCCATTCACTCCACCCTCATCAGCTGTCTTCCCTGCTTCAAAAGCTGTCCTTAAATTCTACATCAGAATATGCGTATTATCATCCTCATATATAAATAATGTCTTAGAACAGTGTTGGTCCTGGGTAGTGAAAGAGGAAAAATGTTTTTAAAACATGCAGTATTATCTGATAGATACTTTAAGTTTGGGTGCTTAAAAATCATATACATTAAAAATGGAACCAACTGAATACTAAGTTTCACAGCTATTCCTCACTGTCCTCATCAGACCTTAAGAGTCCGAAAAGGAGAGACCGGACCTGAGCCTGAGAAGAGGCAGGGCTGACTCACCTTGTGCAGTACGTCATCTCTTCCAGGCCACTGAGAGCTGCCAGCGCAAGGTGAATCAGTATCTCCTCAAGTCACACCAAGAGGGTCCAGGTCAGAAGTTCCCAAGTTAGGGCATCCCAACACCTCCCTTTAAGCCATCAGAAATGCCTTCCATGTAAACTCTCAAGTTAGGAAAACAACTAACGCAAGGACACACGCAGCACAGCAACAGCCACTGCGCCTTGCACCCTGGGAGCAGGATACTTTTCAAGTCTCCCTTCCTGCCCTCCCCAGGATCTCATTCTGTGGGGTAGCTCTGCTTAAGGCCCTAGGTGCTGATTTTGGCTTGGTCACTTGGTACTACTCCAACTACAACCATTCTCCTATGTTTTAGAAGCAATATCCACAGGTATAGTATTTGTGAAATCTTACAGGTTGTTCAAAGTTTATATCTGATGTTGTATCATGACAATGCTTTTCACTAAGGAAAACAAGAAGCTGCGGGTCTCCACGTATGGTTCCATGCACTAGGGGAGCTCAGGCGTTCATTTGGCACTAGAGAAAATTACAGGAACAACTAGTGTTACTTTCTTTCCCATCCCCAGCATCGGTAGAAGCTGGTGTTCCTTCAACTTGAATTTCTGTGATGCTTTAAGAGAAAAATCACAGAATACTCTTAAGAGTTGAAATGTTGCTGATAAAAAAAAAAAGCAAAAAAACAAAGACCTCAGTACCACACTCTGCGGTAGAAGAGTCTACAGCTCTGAGATACACTTCATGTGGCACTGAGAATCATTTTCCTCATCAAGTACTTCACTTCCTATCCCTACTCCTGGTTTCCTACATCTTACAACGGACTAAGTAAGAACATCACAAGTGTCCTCATTCCTTTTCACCCTACACCTAATCAGGGAGACACAATGCCCTCTGGAAAGGCAGGCAGTTTCCAATTTTTAAAGATACAACACGCAAGGAAAGGGCCGGAAGAGGACGAAGTACAATGTCTAGCTATACTGTGACAATGTTTCATAATACAGCGTGCTCCTTATTTAGGTCTGTGAGCCAAATCAAATGCATAAATGCAATTTAGATCCATTATTACATCAGAGACCAGACGAATTCAAGCCTAAGAGTGGAATCTAGCAATGTCCGCAAGGTTGTGCTAAGATCACCAGTTAGAAGACACTACCCAGCAGAATGCAATGATTTTCAGAAATTCAACTCTCCAACAATAACTGCACATAATTTTCAGATTATTAATCAGTAGCTAAGTGTTTCAAGTCCTCCTGATGTAAAATGTGCTGTATCACTGCACACACACAGTGAAGTAAGAACCATCCATGCAGGGCTTGAGCATCTCCCATTGCTCCCAGTGTTCCTTTTTAGTTCATTTTCTTCATGAAATCCTCAAAACTGCTGCACGGATGACATGCTGACATCAGCTTAACAGAAATACTTTTGTAGGCAGCTGTTTAAAACATCACCAATTTTAAATCAAAAATGCCCCAATAACCAAAAAACCTACATTCATTCCTTTAAAAAAAAAAAAAAAAAGAAACAAACAAATGTCCAAACACCTTCCAGTTACACCTGAACAGCGCTGCTCTGTTTAGTGTGCTGAACTCAATACCACGTGAGAAAAGAGGCACACGGAACCAAGGACGATGGGCTGAAAGGATAGTGGAAAGAAAAGGAGAAGTTACAAACACAGAATTCTATTGTCTGTGATTAAAGTCCTTTACTTTTTAGCACCACATTAAACGATTTTACACATCCAGTCACTTAATGAAATCCAACAAACTCTTCAAGAGTCCGGGGGATCTGGTCTTGGTAGTTAATGTCATTAGCCCGAACTGCTCGGGCAGCCAGGCACTTGAGGCTCATCTTCATCTGAGTTTTAAGTAGTATTTCAGACACCCCAGTTGTACTTTTGTCTAGCGGAGTTTTATTCTGCTTGTTTGTCATGTCGGTATGAGCTCCAGCTTCCACAAGGCTAATGATGATGGAGTGCAAGGTCAGAAAATCACTGATGGGCCTGTTGTACTGGACGATAATGTGGAGGGCACTGTTCCCCTCATTGTCCACGGCATTTACCTCAGCACCACAGTCCAGCAGGAGCTTTGTGACCAGTGCATTGGGAAAGCTGCAGACATCATTGGTGTGGAAATCATCGACTGGTGTGTTCGAGTTGACGGCCAAGTGTAGCAAGGTGAAACCTTCCCGTGTTCTGGGGTCCAGGTGAATCAGGTTGTAGATCTGCTTGTTAATTCTGCACTGGTCTTCTTCACTACACTGTGTCTTGGTGGAGATGCACACAAGGTACAGAAAGGTATAGAGGTTACACTCATAGTTATCCATGGCACTGTGGACGTCAGCATCGGAGATATTTTTAACTCTGTTCATGCTCTGCTCTATTTCCAAGACACTGCATCTCAAAACGCATTCTATGTCTGGGGCCTTCACAGCTTCATTGAGGTGTATCATCTGTGAGAAGACTTGAGCAAACCGAAGCAGATCCTTGTGGGTATTTCTATTTCCTTTCTGCCTGAGGTGCAGCGCGTGAAGCCACAATTTGATGCACTGCTCGAACTCCATGTTGTCAGCATAGACAGCCCCTCTGTAAATGATGGGATGGGAAACATCAATGTTGTCAGCACCTAAAATCCGTTCTCGCACGATAAGGCCCTCCATGTGAAGAGCATCTCTGTCTTGCCGAATAGCCTCCAATTCCTGTGGGTTCCTACATTCAGTTCTGTTCCCATAAGCATGGATGGGTGGAAGAACCTCTTTCTCAAGAATGTTGTCACCATCCTGAAACCTCTCCAACATAGCTAAATATAAATAGTGGTATGTCTTCATGATGTCATAGTTCTCACGGTCATTTGCAAAGGAGGCACCCAAGAGCTCCAAGGCTTCAATCCGACTTCTGCGGTCACAATCGGCATGAGAGAGCAACAGTTCAACGACATCAGCTTTACAGCTTTCAGCAGCTACCTTCAACGGTGTCATCCCGTGGCCATTTACTACTATTGCGGCTCGCCATTTTATCAGTTCTTTCACAATGTCAATGTGACCAGCCTCGGCTGCGAAGTGCAAAGCTGTGGCTCCACAGTGTGCTTTAGCATTGGGGTCAGCACGCTGTTCTAAGAGGTATCTGACAACATCGGTGTGCCCCTTATATGCTGCGATCATTAGGCAGGTGTTGTCATACTTGTTGGCAATGCTGATATTGGCATTATTTTCAACCAAATATTTCACAATGTCCAGTCTACCATCAAAGCACGCTGCCCGCAATGGAGTTGAGTTAGTGACTGTGGTGTGGTTCACGTTGGCTCCATGGCTGACTAGAAGTTTAACAACTTCAAAATGTCCGGCTCCCGCAGCACACCAAAGAGCAGTGGCACCATCAATGACATACCTACACACAGAAAGAACAGTCAGTCAGACAGTGGGCCCTGACATGCATTCACAGGCACTAAATAAAACTCTACTTTCCCAAACCTTAATAAAGTATCAGTTATGGTAAAAATAAAAACAAGTAATTTCAACAAAGCAGTTTACTAGTGTGGGATCAATAAAATTATTGCTACTGTCATTTCTAAAGTCATTTTTTTAACGTGAAGAATACTCTCTACTGGCAACAATACACATCAGAAAACAGAGGAAAGGCTGAGAAGACTGGCTCAGTGAGGAAAGTACTTGTTATGCAAGCATGAGGGTCTGAGTTCAAATCTCCAGAACATACTTAGTGACAAGAGTGGCGAGTGTCTATTATCTTAGTGTCACTACTGTAGGATAGGAGACTACTACTGTGGGTGGGATGGAGACAAGAATCCCCAAAGTTAATGGGCCGGTGGGTCAGGTGTGCTCAAAATAATCTGTCTCAAGGAGGAAGGTGAGAACCTATACCAGGCACACAAAGCTTTAAAACCAGAAAAAGCAAAGCACGCAAATGCTGAGGCAATGTCTGGAGGTCTGTGCGGTCTTTTACCAAAGGTATGTATGCTGACGCACATCATGCCCTGCCTCTCAGTAGACCAGGGGCCCTCCAGAGCTCAGTTTTCCCATTTAGAGAAACAGCTCCAGTTCCTAAGTTATTTTTGTTAAGATGCTGCTTTGGGGAAAAAAGAAAAAGCAGATGACAGCAGCACTAAGATGGCAGTTCTCAACCTGTGGGTCACTACCCTTTTTGGCAACCCCCTTCCTCTAAAAATATTTACATTAGAATTCATAATAGCAGCAAAATTACAGTTATGAAGTAGCAATCAAAATAATTGTATGGTTGGGGCGGGGGGTCACCACAACATGAAGAACTGTATTAAAGGGTTGCAGCATTAGGAAGATTGAGGATCACTGCTTTAAAGCTACAGCAAGAATGAACAACCACTGGGTCATACAATGATGTCAGTGGCTTTTTATTAAGTGTGTTACAGTTTCCTCTTATCCAGCTAGCTCCCAAATAATTGAGACTGGACTATTTTACTTGTTTAACATGCTTTAAAAGCACAACAACTGAGCAGTATTACTCTATTTTAATCTCTAAATTAATCTGGCTACCTCCAAGCCAAAATCGCCAGATACTTGCATTTTATTTTATGGCTTTCTTGCTCAGAGCTGTTCTCTCATGGTGTCTCTCCTGGACTCTCCCGGTGGGTAATCCACTTTCTCTCTTCTATACCCATTTCCTGGCTGGGAAGTCCTGCCCTATTCTCTCCTGTTTAATCAGTGGCTGATTAGCTTTTTATCAACAAATCAGAAAAATAAATGGGGAGGAATGCTTATACAACATTGAGGTAGGATTAGAATAAGAATTGCAACCAGATATAGGGGAGACAGAATCAGGATTTGAATCTCCACACAGTATACACATATAGACAGCTATAAATTGCTTTCCTTTGGGAAATGTACTGGATGGCAGGATGCATATGGAGACTTATTAAGCAAATATGTTTATCATGTAAATATAAACACACTGTAAAAATGTGTTTTAGCATGCTGTATCCCAAATGAAAAGATGTGTTTGCATCCTGTGTGAAGGCATCTATTCCTGAAGCAAATCGTTATGCAGCACGCACAGCAGGAGACAACAAGCATTTGAGAAACTGCCCAGGCAACTCCCTGGCTGGACACTGGACACTGAGGCTACAGTTACCCACTGAGCCACTGTTACAAGCAGGGTTTGCAATCTATGAAGTTAGGCTCTTCTGACAAGTCCATCCTTTCCCAATTTACCCCCAGTCTCCTTTTCCTAATTTTAAACCTACTGATATTGGTTCGTGGAACCTAAAAAGACTTTTTGCTAAAGATATTTAGAATTACTGTGCTAGAACCAGTAAGTTCACCCAACAAATTAGGGCAGAGGGATAACCAAGTAATTATTCACTAGGACAATTAAGCACACCAAAAAAATCTATTAATGGGCTTCCACTACACAACTTTATGTTGTGACACAGATCAAATTACAGACCCCACAAAGTAAGAGTACAATTCCCATAATGCCTCTCCAAAAGTCAGATGTTAGAACTGCAAATAGGGTACCTGCCTGACTCTGAAATTGCAGCTCTTATGAAAGAGGCTCAGCTCTTGTTAGTGGCAGGCTAACAAGAGAGTAGAAACCTGCTCTTCTGCTTTCTACCATGTAGAAGGATAGCATTCTTCACTGCAGAATGCAGCCCTTGCCAGACAACCAAATGTCCCTTCACCTTGAATGTCCCAACCTACCTGATATGGGAAATAAATTTCCACTCAGTCTTAGGTATTTTGTTACAGCAGAACAAGACTTAGAAAAGCATAAATTAGCCCCAGTTAACATCACAAAAACAATATCCTCTATCCCTTTTTGTTAAAAAAAAAAAAAAATTAGTTAGAAGTAATGATGCACACCTTTCCCCTGCAATCAGAGGCAGATGGAACTGATTTCAAGGCCAGCCAGGGCTATACAGTCAATGTATGCAGGTAGGTGCATCCCAGTGAGTGAGATATAGAGAAAAGTATATGTATATGAAATGTAGGGGCACAGATGCCACTGCACATTTGGAAGAGAGAGACCAACTTGAGGGAGTTGGTTCTCTATTTTGACTATATGGTCCCAAGAAATGGAACCTAGATGCTTAGGTCTGGCCACAATGATCTTTACTGACTGAGCCATTGCACTGGCCCTGTATTTGTTTTTGATACAATGTGTTAATACCAGTCTGGAAAGGTCCTTTAGAAATTAAACAAGGGCTGCAGAGATGGCTCAGCGGTTAAGAGCACTGACTGCTCTTCCAGAGGTCCTGAGTTCAATTCCCAGCAACCACATGGTGGCTCACAACCATCTGTAATGGGATGTGATGCCCTCTTCTGGTGTGTCTGAAGACAGCTACAGTGTACATGAATACATAAAATAAATTCTTAGAAATTGAAATAAATACTGATGAGCAGTTCCTTACAGGTGATACTTTTTATGACACTGAAGACCTTTTGGTGTGTTTGGTGCTATGTAAACCTATTAGTTACATATCTGCAAGAAAGAAATAAGTTATTCACCTACCACATAGGGCTACTGACAGGTTATTATGAAAATTGAGCTATACTGCACATGAAATAGTTAATACAGTATTTTGTGTGAACAATTTGATGCATGAGTCTACACCTTAGTTAGAATTACAAACCTAGGAAAATGCACAAATCTTTTTTTAAAATGTGTATGGATTGATTACATTAATTACATGCATGTACTGCAGCATGCGAATGAAGTCAGAGGGCAGTTCAGTTCTCTCCTACTATGCAGGTTCTGCAAACTGAAGTTGGCAGCAGATGCCTTATCTACTGAGCCATCTCATCAGCTATGAACCTCGAGTATACATCTATGAACTCATTTTCTGAACCAGGTAGAAAACATTTTCATCACCTTAAATGTGCTCCTTGGACATCTTCCCAGTCAGTTCTTCCCTAGATCATTTGCCTGCAAAGTAAATTTCCTATTAATGGACCCCTGCAGCATACTCCTTCATATTTGGCTTTGTCACTGTGAGATTCTTCCATGTAGTTGGGTCTATCAGCAGTTTCTCTTTGAATGCTATGTAGTATTATGTTGTATGAGTATTCTACAGTTTACTTATCCACTGTCCTCTTAATGGACATTTTGGTTGTTTCCAGGGATTGACTTTTATGAATAAAGGTATTCTAAATAGTCTTTTTTGTTTTGGCTTTGTTTGAGACATGTCAGTATGAAGTCCTTCCCAGCCCCTAATCACCTGGATACTCTGAATGAGCAGTAAATGCTCTTAACTACTGAGCCCTAATAGTTTAAGTTTCCAGGTCCTAATTATCTAAAATGTTATGCATCATATGAGGTAAGAACAAAGGCTGATTTTCTCCCATGCTTGTTATTTGCTCCAGCACTACTTATTTAAAAAGTGTGCCTCCTACCTGAATTACCATGGAGTTTTTCTTTACTGCCATGGTGCTGGGGACTTGAACCCAGGGTGACATGCTCCCTAGGCAGGCATATCACTGGACTACATACATTCCCAGTCCCACTGGAGCCTTTTTCATTAGCCAGAAACTCCACCTGTGAGCTTATTTCTGTAATGTTCTCTTGATACATTATTTTATCCTTGCATCAATGTCACATTTAATTATGGTAGTTTATTTTCTTTTCAAAATTACGTTAGTTACATTCCCATATCGTTCAAGGCCCTGGGTTGCACCCAGCTCCAAAAACAAAAAAAAAAAAAAAAAAAAAAAAAAAAAAAAAAAAAAGAAAAACATTCCCATATACTTTCAGAGTTTGCCTGCCAGTTTTCACATATGTGCACATGCTGGCTGGGAGTGTGATTTGGATAGCAGCAAATATACAGAGATCCCTTTGGTTAGAATAGTCACTCTGAAGCTTCTGACACTTCTAAACCACGAACTTGGAGTCTTCCTCTGCTTAGTTTGCTACCCAGTTTTCTCAAAGACACTTTATAATTTTCAGTGCATAGGTCCTGTACATTATACCTTTGGTTTACTACTAGAGACTAATTATTTTATAATAGTAGTGCAAATGGTATGTTGAAACCATTGAACTCTGCATATGAAGTGAAATTTTTAAATATACTAATCTGAACTAGAATGTACTTTAGGTAGACATTGTTGGGAAGAGGCGCAGCTGGCATCACAAAGCTATGCTGAGCTAACATTCCACTGACTCTTCCACTCGTTTTTTCTTTTGGTAATTTTTCTACAATAGGTAGCCTAGGAATTGCTGTATAGCTCAGGCTGGTCTTAAACTGGCAATCCTCCTGCCTCACCCTCTCAAGTATTGGGATTGCAAGCATGCACCATCATGCCTGATCCTGATTAATTCCTTAGTTTACAAATAGATGAAAATAGTGATGGTAGCATGTCCCTGAATGGGAGTCTGAGACAGGAAGGTCATAAGGTTGAGGCCAGCCTTCACTCTATAGTAAGCCAGTATTAACCTTCTTCCCTAAAAAAGTAAAAATAATTATTTTGTTTTATTTCATTTTCAGACAGGGTCTCACTAAGTAACCACTATCTATCTGGCCTGGAACATACTGAGAAAAGCTAATATTTTAATTGCTAGTATAAAACTAATGTATGTAAAGGACCTATTTTAATGTAACACTTCTTGATATTTAAATAGCTTATATTTGTATTCCTAGCATATGGCATTTCGTAGTTTTAAAACCAATTCATAGGTAGGGCCTAATCAGTGATGGACTGATTGCGGAACATGTGCAAGGCCCTAGGTCTAACCTCTAGCACCAACAGCTTCTTATTCCTCAGACACACACTAAAAGGCAATTGCTCCCAAGCCAATTCAAGGATACACTGTAAGTAATGTGGCACCTTAATACCAACATCCACTAACTATGTATTTGTTTTTTATTACATTGTATTTGCTTGTAAGCAGGGAGGGCGTGGGGTGTTTCCTATATTCAAGCACTGCATGAGAAGAGGTATCCATGGAGGCCAAAAGAGGATGTCTGATCCCTTGGAGCAGAGTTGCAAGTGGATGGGCCACTTCCTGTAGATTTTGGGACCCAACCTAGGTTCTGTGGAAGCTCTTTACAGCTGAGCTATCTATTCAGCCCTATCTTTTAAGCATGAGGGGAGGAAATGAAACAAAAAGCAATTAGAGTATTTTTCTGACCTCAAATTTCCCATAATCTATGATGAAAAGGTAAAAAACTAAATTTCAAGTACATATTTATTTCATTTGATTTTTTGGTAAATATTATTAAGGTGATGCATATCTTTAATCCCAGCCCTCAGGAGGCATGAGCAAGAGGAGCTCTGTAAGTTCAAGATCAGCATGGTCTACAGAACAAGTTCCAAGACAGCCAGGTCTACACAGAGAAACTCTCGTCTTAAAAAACCAATAATAGGGGGTTGGGGATTTAGCTCAGTGGTAGAGGGCTTGCCTAGCAAGAGCAAGGCCCTGGGTTCGGTCCCCAGCTCCGGAAAAAAAAAAAAAAAACCAATAATAGTAATAACATCTTTTATTTTGTGAGACAGGGTAGCTCTGGCTGTCCTAGAACTCACCATGTATACCAGACTGGCCACTACCTTCCAGAGTACTCAGGTTGAAGGCATGGACCAGCACACCCAACATTATTATTAATTTTAATTATTTAGTGTATAATATGCACACCCACACATGTCATGACATGAATGGGGAAATCAGAGGACAACTTATTGGTTCTCTCCTTCTACCTTGTGCTTTCCAAGGATTAAACTCAAGTCCTCAGGCCTAGTGGTAAGCATCCTTCCCCAGTAATCCACCTAGCTAGCCCTTCACTTTTTGTAATGGAAAGTACTTGTTCATTTTACTATCTTTCCCAAGATAGTCTGGTATTTTTCATTTTTTCTTTATGCATATAAAAATGGGACAGGAATTATAGAACAGTTCCAATTATCTATTCTTTTGTTTGTTGTTTTGTATATATATATGTATGTTCTTACAGAAGCAACTAAAACTCAGATATTTTCTCACCAAAAGTATGTCAATATGGGGAGGGAGGCAGGCACACACTTGAGCATTTATGCACATGTGTATATAATCTACATAGCCCTATAAACAAAACTACTAATTTTTTTTGTTTGATTTTTTGTATTTGTTTTTTTTTCAAATCATTAATCTTTTTTAATTAATTAATTTATTTTTATTTAGTATATATATATATATAAGTACACTGTAGCTGTCTTCAGACACACCAGAAGAGGGCATCAGATCTCATTCCAGATGGTTGTGAGCCACCATGTGGTTGCTGGGGTTTGAACTCAGGACCTCTGGAAGAGCAGTCATTGCTCCAAACCACTGAGCCATCTCTCCAGCCCCTGTTTTTTTTTTTTTTTTTCAAGATAGGGTTTCTCTGTGTGTAGCCCTGGCTGCCCTGGAACTCCACTTGTAGACCAAACTGGCTTTGAATTCAGAGATCTGCCTGCCTCTGCCTCCCAAGTGCTAAGCTTAAACACTTATACCACCACCACCCAGCAATACAAATTTTTCAAAACAGAATATAAAGATGTAATAAAATTAATGCACCATTTACTAAGCTCTCATGAGAGCACTGTAGAACAATGATTTCAGAGCTAGTGAGAAGGCTCAGCCAGTAAAAGCACTTGATAATCCTCTCAATTGAGTTCAAGACCTGGAACCACATTTTAAAATAACTTTAGTTATTAAGTTATTAACAATTAAAACAAGATTCAGTGGCTCACATGTGTAATCCCTCCCAGCCCTAGAACTGCTATGGCAAAAAAAAAGGGAGTGGGAATAGGTGCCTGCACATACAGCTCAACAAAAGAACACAGAGACAAGGTGAATAGACCATAAAGTAAATAAACCTGTTTGATCTTTTGGGCTGGAGAGATGACTCAGTGGTTAAGAGCACTGACTGCTCTTCCAGAGATCTTGAGTTCAATTCCCAACAACCTCATGGTGGCTCACAACCATCTGTAATGAGATCCAATGCCCTTTTCTGGTGTGTCTGAAGACAGCTACAGTGTACTCATATAAAATAAATGTCATTTTTAAAAAAAACCTGATCTTTCTAGTCTTAATCCAAAATTGCAATGCAAATCCTATAGTATATATATTTTAATAAACAATAATCTGATCAATCCAATCTCTTCAAGAACACAGGCATCCATGAGGTATGGCGTTTTTACAGTTGTAAGGTTTGTAGCTGTCATTTCCTGTTCTGCTTGGAATGGAAATAACCTGGTTCAAACACTAGGAATGAGAATGAAAACTCAGTAGATGTGCATGATCAGTGCCTTAGCTAAAGTCCTGGAAATCATTCTCAAGACCAATGGAGCTCCTTGACACATTGCCAATGTTTTTCTACGCTAAGATAGAGGACGTGGTCCTCCTGTCTTTCCTCTCACTGGACAATCATTAAGTGTTCATCCTAACACTGGCTTTGAAAATCAAAGCACTCAACAAAAGACTGACATTTTTCCACCAAGCTCTCCCCACCCATGTCTCAGCAAACCTGCTCAACAACAAGTGGTTCCCAAACTAGCACAAAGGTGTCAGGCCCTCAGTACCCAGGTAGCACCATTACTCCACAGCTGCAGGATGGCTTCCCTTGGTCCTGTTCCCTTTCTGCAGCATCTCTGGTAGCTTCCCATCCATCACCAGCTGAAAGTTCTTTTCCATTCCCTCATGGAGCTCTTCTCTACTTACCTTTGTCAACTCTGCTGTTCACATGCTGAGCCATAAGCAAAATAATCTCAAATATTATTCCAGAAACAGTGAACAAGGACTCAAATTACTGACATGAGGTTTATTCTAGGTGGTAGTCCCGTTGCTCTAGAGCAGTCCTCAACCTTTCTAATGTTACAACCCTTTATTTAGTTCCTCATGTTGCGGTGGCCCCCAACCATAAAATTATTTTTGTTGCTACTTCCTAACTATAATTTTGCTGTTATGAATCATAACAGGATATCTGGTATAGGACCCCTGTGAAAGGGGTCACAAACCACAGGTTGAGAACTGCTGCTCTAGAGCCTATAATATAAATCAATCTACTTGGTTTCCTAACAGGTTATAAAAGCTGTTAGGAAGAATACAGTGTGATGGTTTATCAACTAGATGGATCCAGCTCAAATACTACTTCCTTTGTAAAGCTTTGATTCTCCACCACTACAAAGCTGAGGACTTTCTCTTCCTCTGTTCTCTCTCAGCAGCCTCAAAAACTCTTACAAGCCTAAATGGCAGATTATCTGTAATTACTAATATTTGATTCTCCCCTCCCCTCCCACCAAACTGTCAGCCTTTGTCTCTGAATATAGCGCCCCCCCCAACCAAAAGCTTAGCACACAGTGGGCTGTCTGACAACTGTCTGCTTTAGAATTCCTTAACCTCACTAGTCTATGCAGAATGGTGAACAAGATATTCAGGTATACAGGCTCAAAACTGCATCTCCAATCACGTCAGGAGTTAGAGGGAGGGGTACTACTTGTTTGTTTCGAAACAGAGTCTATGCAGCACTGGCTGACCTGGAACCTTTATATACCAACCTGACCTCAAATGTACATAATTCTCCTACTTCCCAATGTTGGGATTACAGGCCTGCACCACCACACCTGGCATCAGGTTCTTTTCATTATCACCTCAAAGTAGCTTTCTCATCCATGCTCTAAGAAGACTGCAATGACCAGAGAACCAATGTCTTCCTGACAGGTCTTCTTATCCACCCAGATCTCAGCACGCTCCATAGCAACAGCTGTTATCACAGGACTCATTCCTAACTTAACAGATACAAGTGTTTATATAGTGGGGCCATCCAGCTTCTGGTGCAGGTAAGGTTGTGAGACGCTGGAAATTTCCAGGACACAAAAACCAAAGAGGAATAACAAACATGAATCAGGCTGCCATCTTTGCTCAACACCACTTTCCTACTATCTACAATATCACCCCTGACCCAGGGGGCTGGCATTTCATTAGAATTTAACAGTCCAAATCAGTTCCCTCTCATTGAAAACTGACTCAAAAGCTTTTATGGTTTAAGGAGGAAAAAAGCAACCAAAATCTAACAGTGTTCTAGTCATCTAAAAAAAAAAAAATGCTTCAAAGCTCACACCTATAATGCCAGGATTTAGGAAGCTAAAGCAGGAGGTTGGGGGATTCCTCGGCTTTGCAGCAAGACCTGGTTTTGAAAATCAGAAGTAGCAAAGATAGATAGATAGATAGATAGATAGATAGATAGATAGATAGATAATGCTTTCAAACAGGTTTTTTTGGGGTCAGGAAGTTTTTACTAACCAAAACTAAATTGCACATTTCTATACTTTGATTCCATCTACTTCAAAAGAAAATGCTAAACTAGTAATACCTTATTTGCAGGTCAACAGAAACCAATGTAATCAATAAAGCATACTCTGAACACAGCTGTATTATGCCAATCATCCTGCAATCGTTCAGCACAGAAAAAAGAGGTAACGTCAAACATGACGACTGTATCTTTCCCCCACCCCAAAGAAATTTACAAGCAACCACAAATGAAAAAAAATGATCAGAATAATAATTTTTGAACAATATTAAGTGTTCGTGAAGCCTTCCCATTATATCACCCTATAACATGTAATTTAGCAATGGCGTAACTTCTACACTAGGCCCAGAGCCACCTGTACAACCAAAAATACCGGCCAGCATTGTGGGAGATTCAGAACCCTGTCTAGAGATGCCCGGCTGCATGACGAAATTCTAGGAGCTTATTTTAACAGAAAGCCCCAGCGATCTGCTTGAGGATCGATCTGACCAGGGGTGGGGGGGTGGGGGGGGAAGGCCGAGGGCAGAAGGGCTATGGAGATGTTAAATGAAGCATCAAAAGGTCCTCAATTTTAATTGTTGATCTCGTTAATTCCGGGTGATGATATAAAGATATAAAAACCTAGATAGGCAGCCACCACTACGACCCTGCCTGTTCGCTAATGGAGAAGACTACAGATCTCGAGACCCAGGGTGTGGCTACCACCTACAGGGGAATAGGGTAGGAGTCGATAAGAAAAGACAGCAAAACATAGTCTTGGGAGATGAGGTGGGCATCAATGGGGCTAAAGGAGGTACGAAAAAGAAGTGAGTCCATACATGAAAACAGGGTTAAGGATGGGAGGATCCAGGACTTGGGAGGTCCGCGCGCGTCGGAAGAAGGCTGGAGTTGGGATGTACCTACCCGTCGAAGCGGACGGTGCCAGTCTGCTGGGTCTGCACACGGTAGTGTTCTAACAGCAAGCGCACCACCTTGGCGTGCCCATTGCGGGCTGCGATGATGAGGGGTGTGGAGCGCTGTCCTCCCTGCTGACTGACATAGCCCAGCAGGTAGCGGATATCGCTTTCTGACCGGTTAAGGAGCAAGGCAGCCAGAGTGAGCACCTTGCCCTCGCTGGCCGCCTTGTACACATAACCAGCCAGGCCCTCCATGGCCGCCGCCAACTCCAACACCCGTTTGGTCGCCACCGCTGCTGCTGCCTTGCGCCCCCGGAGGCCGCGTCCACCAGCACTTCAGACCCGGGCCCTCACAGCCCATTCAACAGGGCGCCGCCGCCGCGCCCAGGCAGCAGCGCGACCCAGCGAGGGCGGAGACACAGAGGTGGCCGAGCGCCGCCGGAGGCACAACTGTGACCCGGCCGGGGCGGGAAGAAGGACGGTCAGGGCCGCCCCCGAGGCCCCAGGCACGGGCCCTGGGCCGAGGGGATCTCCATGGCGGCCGCCGCCCCGGGCCTCAGGCCGCCTCCTTCCTGCGGGCTGCGACAGGCGCGCGCCCGAGCTACGGGTCGCCGCTAGGGTCTCGAGAGGCCCGCGCACGCCCCGGATGGCGAGCGATGTACAAGCCTGCCCCGCGCCGGGCTGGGGGTCTGGAACGGCCTCCGCTTCGCTCCTCGCCTCAGGAAAACCGCGGGCACTCGCCCACCGGCGATCGGAGGTGTCGGGTGGCGAGCAGGACTACCGCGAACCGCGCGTGGGTGTTCACGGAAAGCTCCCGCAGCTCCAGCACAGGAACTTAGGGCGGGAGGAAAGCAGCCGCCGCAGACGGAGCCGAAGGGAGGGAGGGAAGGCGGGAGTGGGAGGGACGCTTAAGTAGGTATTGCTTCCTAAACCGACCGGCAGGCAAACGAGGCTATCCTAAAGAAAGGTTCCGCTGTGCGCAGATAGCCGAGCCCTGATACGGGTTTGAAAGTCCCTAGTGCCCTTGATGTAAGGAGCCATCTCCTCGCCCCCACAGGACCCCAGGATGCTTAGTCAAGATTGGGGGCGGAGAGAAGGCTACTGAACCTACGGGCTAGAAAGCACATCCAGTTTTATGATTAGTAGTGTGGGATACAGTCTACCAGTGATTCACGCGCGGGGTAAGGGACACAGGGAAATGGATAAGAGCACCCAAAAAGACCCACTTTTGAATAAGAACTTTATGAGCCTCCAAATTTTGGGAGGGCGTGAGCCGCAGCACTGAGAAGTAACTGAAAGCCTGACCAGACCTCCCAGAAAGGGGATTAAGTGTGTAAGATAAAGAGCTAAGAGGCAGCAGTCACAGCCAGATTGAACCAGTCAGTCTCTAGTTCTGACCCTGCTGAACCTCCATCGTCTCACGTCACAGAATTGTTAGGATTGGAAAAGAGCATCTATCCAAAGAATGCTGTAAGCCATTCACATAGCAGGCTTTGGTTAGCATCAGAGATATCTTCATATAGGCCAGACCTTTCTCTCCGGGGGCTTGTGTTGTTGTGTGGAAGAAGCAGATAAATGATGTACAGTTGTTGGATTCTTATCATCACCATTTACTATGAAACGGGGCTAGCGGTGTGGACTAGGAGACTTTGGGTGGTCAGAGAAGACTTCCATAACAGGTGCCCGGCACAGAGGCTGGACTAAGGAAATAGTGCAGATCCTGAGCAGAAGATAGATGGTAAGCTTAGAACAGAGAGCTGTGTAGCTGCTGACTGTAGGAAGAGTTCTAAAGGATTAAGTCAGCAGGATGCAAGTCATGTGGGCCAGTGACCTATGCAAATGGTTCGGTTTACTCCGCGATGGCATTTAGGGAGTTTTAAATAGGAAAGTGACAAGATGGCGCTTTTTTTTTTTTTAAGATCACGTGTGTGCTGCCTAATGTGTGGTGAACATAGCCCAGGAAACAGGAGTTTAGAAGTACAAAGGCCAGTTAGGAGAGACTGGGATTACAGGTAGTGGAGGGTCAGGTCACTTCTCAGATTCTCTCCTTCAGCACAGTGTTACCTATTTTCAGATCCCTATGCAAATGTCGGGGTTGCCCCCCACCCCCATCCCCCGCCCCACGAGCCCCTTACAATATTTAAAAAGAAAAAACAGCCTTGGAAATAAGGACTGAAGATAAGATTTCCTTTTTAATATTTATTTATGTATTTTGTGTATATGAGTTCTGTGTCTGCATGAATGCCTGCATGCCTTCAAAAGAAATGATCAGACCATATTAAAGATGGTTATGGGCCAGCATGTTGCCCCAGATAATTGAACCTAGATCCTCTGGAAAATCAACCACTGAGCCATCTCTTAAATCCCTAACTTCTCCAAAATAATTGGTAGGAGGGAAAGCTGGCTTGTTTTGCGCTGGGATTTCAGGTTGATAGAAAATCAAGCTCTTGATAGGCTGTGCTGACTAGTTGTGAGGGAGTTTTTTTTTGGGGGGGGAGTTGGGTTTTTGGTTTTTCTTTGTTGTTGTTGTTTTGGAAGGTTTGGGGACCTGTTTTTCGTTGTCTTATGTTTTATTTGTTGTCAACTTGACACAAGCTAGGGTTGTCTGGGAAGGCAGAACATCCGCTGAAATAAAATACCTCTGTCAGATTGTAGGAAGGGAAGTCTGTAAGGTGTTTTCTTGATTGTTGGGGCAGGGGGGCCTCAGCCCACTGGGCAACCAATACCAACCCTGGGCAAGTGGTCCTGGATGATATAGAAAAGCAAGCTGAGTAAGGCCTGAGTAGCCAGCCAGTCAGTACTATTCCCTCATGCTCTAGCTTCATGTCTTACCTCCAGATTCCTTCCTTGAGTTCTTGCCTTATTTTTCGTCACTGATGGACCTGGAAGTGTTAACCAGACAAACCCTTTCCTCCTCAAGTTGCTTTTGGTCATTATCACAGAGAAACACGCTAGAGAAAGGGGCCTTAGCACTGTGTCCCTGAACTTCTGTAACTCTAGAGCACAAAATTGTCCTCTTCTTCTCTTGTCTTTCTTCCTCCCTCCATCCCTCTCTCAAACTCACAACCTGGGTGCAGGCTGGCCGCCATGAAAGTATTCCTACTTCCTAAGTAAGGCCCCTTCATAGCCCTTCGACCACTCTTTTCTCACCTGATGAGGTGAAGAAAATAATGTAAAAGTCTTGCCACAGCCCCCTTATTCCAGTTTTGTTTTCTACCAGAGACCTGTCTCATTCCCACTGCTCTAAGACTTCCTACTTCCTCTTCCTCCCCTCCCCAACTCAATTTAGTAGTGTAACAAACAAGAGCAGGAATAATCCAAGAGAGGGGCTCTCAGGAGCTGCACCGCATGGTCTCCTCCCCTCTACTCTGGCAGCCCTGGGTCGAGAGTCCTGAACCACTTAAACAGTACTTAGTGTAGGGCTCTGTGCTCTGCTGGTTGCTCAATAGCCGTCCATTACTGGAGACTATTTGGTTGCCTCTATTTACCTGGCCTTGGAGGGTAACATTTCTGTGGTCAGGATGTACAAATCTGGAGAGGCTGAGTAAACAGGATAAGGCTGCATATCCAAAGGCCAGAGTCCAGAAAGAGATTCTCGTGCTTTAGCCCTCTTACCCTCTCCCTAGATAAGAAAACCACCGAGTAACTAAAAACACAAAAACACAAGCAGTTTCGTCCTTGTAGGTTTGCTAGTGGCTATGAGCTGAAGTTTTCTCCCTGGACAAAAAGGCAGGGTTGCTGGCCTTTCCCAGCCCTTTGCATCCTAGAGGGTGTGGGCTGCAAGCAGAAGGTCTCTGCCTTCCAAGGAGCAGACAGTTCTCTTTCCACACTAGGTTGTCCCAGCCCAAAAGCTCTCAAGCAAAGGGTACCTCAGGTTTTTGTAGAGAGATCTTATGTCATTTTCAAACACCAATAAAGATACTCATTTTAATCCTACGATCCTCTCTTGGTATCAAAGAAGAGCTGGCCCTGCTGTTGAGCAGATCTCCATTGGATTCCCATATCTGCAAGCTGAATGCAGCTCCAGGAAAGTTTCACTTATGCAATAAGTTGGGTGCATTCCTTCCAGGACCGTGTGGTAAAGACTTGCCGGCTCCCTGGCCAAGTCTGATCCCATGGAAGGGTATGTGTCAGTACTGATACTCTTCCCTTCTCTCGCCCTAGCATGCATCCTTCTACTGTTCCATTACAGGAATGTCCATACCGTGTGTCTTTTCCTGCAGGAGTGTATCTGTCTCTAAGCAAAACACCAGCACGTATAGGAAGTCAGTGTACAGAAGGTTCATTCAGAAGTGCTCAGAGCTGGGGTTGGGGATTTAGCTCAGCGGTAGAGCGCTTGCCTAGCAAGCGCAAGGCCCTGGGTTCGGTCCCCAGCTCCGAAAAAAAAAAGAAAAAAAAGAAGTGCTCAGAGCTAAGCATGGCAGCCTATGCCCATGAACCCAGCACCTAGAAAGCGGAGGCAGGAGAACCACCACGAGTGTGAGGCTAGTCTCTCAATATTCTGTTGAGAAAGAATATTCAGAAATCCCAGCAAAGCTACAGAAGGAAAACGTCAACAATTAGCATAACCACCAAGAGATGACTGCTGAGCAGACTGTGTGAGCCAAGGGTCACAGGATGGGCATCTCACCAGCCTCTTTTTCCTGTTTCCCAGTCCCAATTTTTCCCTGAAAATCAGATCTAATTATAGGTCACACTGAAGCAATGGATTGATGGCAGCCAGTGTCTGTTACTTTGAAGACCAGTTCAGCCCTGCCAGAGTCCAGTCAGGGAGCCAGACTGGAGCAGTAAGGCTGCTGTAATCAACCGCCCTTCCCTGGACCATAGCTCCAGCCAGGTGTTCAGGATTATGATGACGACAGTGACCATAGGAGGCTCTCACTGAATGCGGCTCCGGCCCTGTGCCAAGGGTCAGAGTAACCACTTCTTGCAGGCTGGTTCAGTTTACACAAGCTGCTTAAGCGTGCACTATTGTTTGCATCCTGGCACCGAGGAACTCAGGCAGAAACTGTAGGGCAGCTTGTCTGTGACCTCTTAACTAGAAAGTGGTAGAAAGTCAGAGCTTGCATCTGACTCTGATTCCTCCCTAATCTTCTTCCTTAATCTCTTCCTGCCCCATCCAGCCGGTTCTCAATTTAGGTGCCTGGGGCCTTCCTGTGGTCTGGACCGTTTCACCTGGCCAATTTACCTTATCTGTAAGTTTATGGCTGCCTGAGAAGGGCTCAAGGAAACCTCAACCCAGGGGGTTGGGGGGGGGGAGGAAGGAAGCCTCAACCCACAATCACGTACACACCAGACTATCCTCATTCCCACCTCAGAAATGCAGGCCTCGACCCAAGCATTTGTCTCCTCCTTTAGATCTTTGTAAAATGTCCCCGAGTGCCATGCCCCTCCTCCTCGAACCCCTTACCCCTTTCAAATTAAAGCTTGTGTCTGCACCTCACGTTATCTTGAGAGCGCTTACCCACCTACTACAACTTCTTCATCTCAGCCCTCCTGACTGCCCTCCAGAGCTGGGCTGGCACGGACAGAATCACTCACTCGGATCCGCCGTGCTGAAACCTCAGGCCCATCTCTTCCTAGCTGTGTGATGTTGGGCAAACTACTGTCTGGACTTCTCACTGTGACGGCTTCCCTGTGCGTGAAATGAGGGTGACAGCAGCGCCTGGCTGAGCCGGGTAAACCCTGTTGTCTTCATTATCTCAATGAGCCTTCCCCCCAAACCCTGTGGGAATAACCGGGCAAGTCAGTTCTTGTCATCCTTGAAAGTGAGTCTAAACCACGTGACCTCTAGGCTCTCTTCCAGCTCTACCCAGCTAGGATTCTGCCATGAATCAGTTATTTAAGGAAACGCCTTCACTCTTTACGCTGCAACAATCTCAAAAGACCCAGCCCTTGACACAAGGCTCTGTGTATGGCCAGCCACGGCCGCCCCGCCAGATCAATGTTGGTGTATAACAATAGTCCCTGCCTCGGCCAGGCAGTGGGAAGAGCAAACGAGGAAACTTCTAAATAGCATTTAGCATAGTGTCTGGCATTGAGTAATAAACCATAGCCATATTGTTATGCGTCGTATAATAACACTCCCCAAACCCATCATTAAAAGCACTGACTCCCTAGACATGGCGATGTTTCCGTATAATCCCAGCACTTGGGAGGGTGAGGTGGGAGAGTGAGGAGTTTGAACTAGCTTGGGCAACATAGCAACACGAGAGAGAGGAGAGAGAGAGAGAGAGAGAGAGAGAGAAAGAGAAAGAGAGAGAGAGAGAGAGAGAGAGAGAGAGAGAGAGAGCACACTTGGACCCAAGCCACACTTCCTGCCATCTTGAAACAAATTAACTACTCTATGCCTCAGTTTCCACCTCTGTGACACAGAGATGATGATCAGCATAGCCACCTATGGTCACGTGGCCCAGGTGAGCCTGTATAAAAGTAGGGAGAGATGGTTCCTGGCCTAGGCTTGGCATGTATACGGGACTTTTATTATCATATATGAATGAGCCCAGATAACAGTAACACCAACTAGCACTCTCAAGCTGAAGTCAATCTGGGATCCAAACCCAAGTCCAACTGGCCCCAGATCTTGTCCTCATACAAGGGTACCATAAGATTCATGCATGCTTTAACAGGATCCAGCCTTGCAGATCTTCCTGTTAGCAGGGAAACTTCTCTAGTGTGGAGATCTGGGGAGACCTTCATAAAGACCCCTGGGGTGGGGGGCCCACAGGACCCCTGAAGTCTCCCCAGAGGAGAAGCAGTTGTTTGGCCACCTTGCTTTAGCATCCATGGGCCTTGGTCTCACAGCCTAGAACCAGAGCAGCACCCACACCTGCCTTCCAGCCTGTAACCTAAGCAAAATCCTTAGCATGCACATTAATATCACCCTTGGAACTGGGCCCCAGCTCATCAACAGAAATGGGCCCTGGCTTTCAGGCTTGTTCCATTTCTGAGGCATGATTCATCCAGCAGACAAGACCAGACAGACTCTTATCAGCAGGAGGAGGAACTGAGAGGCAGAGGCAGAGTTGAAAACAGCAAAAACAAACCTATGGAAGAACTGGCCAGGACCCACAGGTGCTGGGCGGCAAGGCAGCTGGAGTAGAGCCAGGCAAGAAAAGGGAGCCCCCCCACTTAACCCGAGGAGTGTGGCTTCCCCTGACCAACTGTCTTTCAGGCAGCCAGTCTCATTGATTTCAGCAGGAATCCAACCGTGAGGGAAAATGTTACCGACACTGCATGTTAAAATCTGCAAAGGCTTTGTAAAACAGTAAGCTGTGATTTCCGACTGCGTCTTAAAGATCCTTTGCTGTTCAGCCTGGTGAGGTGGCCCTTGTTGCCAAGTCTAACAACCTCAGTCAGGATCCATGTGGTGGAAGGATCTAGAACCAATGCCCACAACCTTTTCTCTGACCTCCACGTTGGTGACAAATACCACACGCACTCACAACAGATAGATAAATGTCTTAGAAAAAAAGGCTTTGCTTTTCCCTTACAAAACAGCACGTGCTTGTTGAGAAATACTGAGAACATGCTCGTTGAGAAATACTGAAGAAAATGTTCAAATGTCCTTTTTTCAGTAAATTCCAAACATGTATATAGAATTCTACCAGAAGCAGGAAGAGTTTCCACAAGTTGCCGACTAGTCTCTTTTTTATTTTATTTTTCTAAACTTGTGTACATGGGTACTACGTTAAACAAGAAAGGAGCTGTAATGGCTAGTTTTGTCAATGTGACAGAATCTAAAATCACCTGGGAAAACTGTCTCCATGAGGAACTGTCCAGAGCACGTTGACTTGTGGGCCTGTCTCCTTGTGGGCCTGTCTCCGGGGCTTTTTTTAATTAAACTGAAGGAGGAAGACCCACGTGTGAGTCAGCAGCACCTTTTCAGGGCAGAGGGTAGGGGAGAGGAAGTTGCTCGAATTCTCTCTGCCTGTCCCTGTGGCTATGATCCCCTGCTCCTCCTGCTGTGACTTCCGTTAAATGGTGGACTATAACCTAGAATTTTAAGCTAAAAATAAATCCTTCCTCCTCAGAATAACCTTGTCAGGGTATTTCACGGCAGCCACCTGAGGAAAGGAAACCATACTAAAAAGATACACACAAAGAGAAGTTTGTTCTCTTCTCTTTTCTTTTCTTTTCTTCTCTTTTCTTTTTAAACAGTGTGCTAGCCCAGGCTAGCTGAGTTCTTCCCCGACCTCTCCAGCATTGGGGTTAACAGACTGTCTCTCCATATCAGGTATACACGGTGGGGATCAAACCCAGAACCTGTTCGGAACTAGGCACCCACTCCAACTGAGCCACATTTCAGCCCCCAGGAACATCATTTTTATTGAGTTTTTAAAAAGAATTTTTATTTAATGTATATAAGTACACTGTAGCTGTCTTCAGACACACCAGAAGAGAGCACTGGATCCCATTACAGATGGTTGTGAGTCACCATGTGGTTGCTGGGAATTGAACTCAGGACCTCTAGGAAAAGCAGTCAGTGCTCTTAACCACTGAGCCATCTCTCCAGCCCCTCTATTGACAGTTTACATTTAGTTATATGTATGAGTGTTTTGCCTGTATATAGCTGTGCCATGTACATCGCCTACTGCCCATGGAAGCTCAAGTGTGGAGCCATCTCTCCAGCCCTTCTTTACATTGTCCCTATCCGGTTATATTTCTTTTCTTTTCTTTTTTTTCTCGGAGCTAAGGACCGAACCCAGGGCCTTGCACTTGCTAGGCAAGCGCTCTACCACTGAGCTAAATCCCCAACCCCTCAGTTATGTTTCTAGTGATGGATTTACCAGCTCAAATTGTTCAGAGTTTTTGTTAGTTTTCCTCCCAATAACAGGGTGTCACCGTGCTACCCAGACTGGCCTCAATCTCCTGAACTCGGGTGATCCTCCTGTCTCAGCATACCAAGCAGCTAGTACCATAGTCACGCCGTTTTGCTACCCATGGTCTGAAATTTCTGTCATTGGCCTTGATTCTTTTCTCTTTCTTCTTTTGTTTCTTTCTCTTTTTCTTTTCCTTTTTCTTTCTTTCCTCCTCTGTTGCCATTTCGTTTTGTTTGTTTGTTTTGTTTTGAAGCATGGTTTCTATATGTAATAGCCCTGCTGACCTGGAACTCATTACCAGGCTGACCTCAAACTCACAGATCTCTATCTGCCTGCCTCTGCCTCCCAAGTGCTGGAATTAAAGGCGTGCATCATCATGTGGGTGTTTAATTCTTTTTTTTTTTTTTTTGGTTCTTTTTTTCGGAGCTGGGGACCGAACCCAGGGCCTTGTGCTTCCTAGGTAAGCGCTCTACCGCTGAGCTAAATCCCCAGCCCCTGTTTAATTCACATTCATATTTTTGGCTGCAGTGTATCACTACAGTTAATTCAATCTTATTCAAGCTCTTACTGTGCCTAATTTTGAAAACTTGTAGATTTGTTTACTTTATATGTATGCTTTTCCTGCATGTATGTATGTGCACCACCTATGTGCCCTGAGTTCAAGGGTGTCAGAAGAAGGCATTGGATTCCCTGGAACTGGAGTAATGGATGGTTGTGATTGGTCATGTGGGTGCTGAGGATCAGACTCAGTCCTCTGAAGGAGCAGTAGGTACTCTTAAGCACTGGACCATCTCTCCAGCCCACTGTGTCTAGTTTAAGTTTTGTCTTAGGGATGAATAGACATGAACTACAGGCTATCTGGGCCTTGGTACTCTTTGGAGCTGCGTTCTCTTCTTGGAACACATTCTCTGTGGATAAGTGGGGAACTGATGTGCTCACAGATGGATTATTACCCCAAAGACACACTCAGTTCGTACTCCTGCCCACAAAGGGCGAAACACACCTGTTGCATGTGGCATCCTTGAAGCCAAACAACTGTCATCTCCGGGAGTTCAGCTGTGCTGGCTTGCAAAGAGTCACCCAGCTGGGCTTGTTGACAGTTTATCCAGCCACCATACTGTCACCTGTTATAAGTAATTCCTCCCTAATTGCATGTGGACTCTGAGTTGGGCTAGATTATAGAGGCTGGGAAGATTCGGTGTGGAGGTCTGAGGGACAGGGGGTGGGGATGGGGAGGGTTCTCCATCTGTGTGGATATGGGAAAGCAGTCACATCCTTGATGGGTAAAAGTTTCCAGTACAGGCTTTTGGGGAGAGGGAGCACCCATACTCTTGATAAATAATCCTTTACCTGTGCTTTTAAGTAAGCCTCCAAAACCCATCGGTTCACCAGAGTGTACTTTGGTGGGATGGTATCTCCTTTGTCATTGGGTCCTTAGGGATGGGGTCTGTGCTGCTTATGTGTCCCCCAAGGAAAGAATTTTAGCAACAGCACCTCTCTGAGCCTCTGAGACAGCTGCCTCTTGTTCCAGATGAGGAGACTACAAAACACTTGGCTAACCACTGTGGGTGGTGCCTTCTCTTGACAGGTGGTCCTGGGTTGTACCTGAAAACAAGCTGAGCAAGCCATGAGGAGCAAGCATTTCTCATGAGCAGCGTTTCTCTACAGTCTCTATGTCAGTTCCCTCCTCTGCGTCGCTTCTCTGCCTCACTTCCTGCCTTAGCTTCCTGAATGATGGACTGCCACTGGGAAGCCTAAGCCCATTCCTCTTCAACTTGTTTTTGATCACGGTCTTTGTCACAGCAGACACTGCTCCTGTAGAGGCCCTGGGTTCTGTTCCCAACTGGCATCGGGCAGCTCATAACCCCTGTAACTCCAGCTCTCTGAGTGGTTCAACGCCCTCTTCTGGCTGCCAACGGCACTGCACCCAGGTACACAAACACAGTCACACCTACTACACATAATCAGAACAAAGATGGGTCTACAGTTAAAGGCTGGACTGACAGCTAAAAATATTAAATAAAGGTAAAGGCATACCACTTTGACTTGAGAAGCAGAGACAGGTGGATCTCTGTGAGTTCTTAGCAAGCACTGTCTTCATGGCAGGTTCCAGGCCAGCTAGGGCTACACAATGAGACTCTGTATCAAAACTAAGTAAATAAATCATAGTTTTTTAAAAGCAGTGCTGGCACCTGGGCCTCTAGGCTTTCAATTAGAACAATCTCTCTGCTTCCTTTCCTTCTGTATTGTCCATGAAACTGGCAAGGGAGAGCGTGAGCATTTTCCCAGTCCTGTGCAAGATGCTGCAAAAGTGGCCAGCCCCAGCAGCGCTTTGAGAGTCAGGTATTACAACATTACAACACGGATTTGTTTTGAGGGGTGTGTCACTAGATGACTGCATACATCACAGAGCGCGTCTATCATGCCATAGGTGGTTTCTGTATAGAGGGCTGCATACTGTTTACAGTAGACTTACAAGCAGAAAGGAGCATAAACTCAAATGATGGTAAGAGGGTGGCCCAGTCAGCTGACAAACTATCACATAGCTTCTTATCACAGTCAAGTTGTGCATGCTGTAAGCCATTGTACGTGTTGACCTTAGGGTTTTTGTCTTTATTTTATTCATTAATTTATTTTGAGTCAGGGCCTCATGACATAGTGTCCTAGATCTCACTATGTAGACCAGGCTAGCCTCAAACTCATAGAGATACGCACTTGCCTTTGCCTTACTAGTGATGGGCTTAAAGGCGTGTACCACCAAAATGCCCTGCTTTTATTTTCCCTTTTAAAGAGATTTTTACTGAATGGTGTGTATGTATGTGTGTGTGCTCACACACAAAAAAAAACACCTGCATGCATACGTACCACAACACATGTTTGGAAGTCAGAGGGCACCTGTGAGGAATGGGACCCAGGAATCAAACTCAGGCATCAAGCTTGGTGGCAAATGTCTCATCCACTGAGCTCTTTCACCAGACCTGGTTTTGTTGTTGTTACTTTGAGGTACCCTGAGCTAACTTTCAGCAGGTGATCTCACTGCTTCACTCAGCCCTCCAGCCTAGGTGCACGCTATGCACTTTAAGCTGTAGTGCACCCGGTTTGTCTATGCTAACAGCACAGATCCCTGTCACTGACACAAAGGCCGGCATTACTGACACTGACTGAGGGCAAATCTTCAGATTCATTTTCTTCTGATGGCGCCACCCATAAGCTGGGAATCCAGTTGTTAACCACATGTGCACTGAGAATACCTGAGATCTTTATTGATGACAAAGTTACCGTGGGTTTATTTCTGACATTCCCAATTAGAGCAAAGGATGTGTTTCAGTTAAAAGCTTGTGAAAAATGGTAGGTTTTTTTTTTTAATTTATTCAAGTTGATAGTGTTTATAGACTCTTGCACAAGTCTTCCAAAGAACACCAAGAAAACCTGTTAACTGAGCAAAATCTGAGCACCTATTAAAGTGGGTGGGGCCTGATGTAAAGATGGCTACCATGAAGCAAACACCCTCTGGGGAACCCAGCAGTGTACCAGGCAGTGAGCTTGCTACATCTTTTTCCCCCACTGGTAACAAAACCTACAGAAGGTGAAGCTGAAGGTGAACAAATATTATTTGTAACACACAGGATGTCTACAGTGTTACACTATAACACTGTCTCTTGGGACAGGTTTCTCTATGTAGCTCTGACTATCCTGAAACTCACAGATTAGATCAGGCTGGCCTGGAACTCACAGAGATCTGCCCGCCTCTGCCTCTCCAGTATTAAGATTAAAGGCACATGTTACCAATGCCCAGCTAGCAAGGGCAAAGCCCTGTATTTGGGGAGGTTTAGGAACTGGCCTTGATGGAGGAGGTGTGTCACACGTGGGTTGGGACATGAGAGATTAAAGACTCCCAGTGCATTTGAATTTCAGTTGTTCTCTCTGCTTCTTGTTTGTGTTTTAAGGTGTGAGCTCTTGGTTTGATGCTCCAGTCGCTGCGCTTGCCTGCTGTGGTACTTCCCTAACAGGACAGACTCTTGCTCTTTTGGAAGCATAAACTAAGTAAACCCTTCCTTCTATAAGTTGCTTTGGTCTTGGTGGGTTTGTCACAGCAACAGAGAAGAAACTGAGATAGACACTATCCTAGAATACACGAGACCTTGTCTCAAAAGAAGAGGGGAAGGGGTCCAGAGGAAAGAGAGAGATTCTGCTAATAAAAGACCCAGGGGCCTAGTACATAAAGGACCCTATTACCCCCACCAGCTGGAAGGCTCAGCGCTGCCGAGGTGTTAATCTCCATTTCCCTGCTGATGCAAAGCATTACTACTCAGAAGTCCCTCTTCCTGCCTTTTTGTAGGAATATAGAAGCCCAGTAGGGTTTATATGGACCACAGGGGACCAGAAAACAAACGGGGGATGGGGGGAAAGGAGGTTACGAGTATGTAAAGTACATTCATCAGAGTGGATTAGAAAACCACCAAAAGTCGCTGCCATTAAAATTGTAAACTTCGAACAAGGAAAACACAGCGGTAGAAATAAGGCTAGAAACAAGCCACACATGACCTGCTAATTCACGGCAAAGTCCCATTAAAATACAGATGAGGAAAAGATCTCTCTTTGTCCCTCCCTCGTTCAAACAATTATTAAAAAGCAAAAACAAACAAAAATAAAATAAAAAAACCCGAACCCAGTAAGGTGACTTGAAGAGATGGCTCAGCTCCTCCTGATAAGAGCCCTTGCTGCTCTTGCAGATGACCAGAATTAGGTTCTCAGCACCCACATCAGAACCCGAGTTCATTTCCCAGCACCTACATCTCGCTCTGGCAATGTGTGTGCGTGTGCATGAAGGGGACTGAAAAACAGGGTCCTCAAGCGAACCAAGTATCTTCTGGATGACCCAGGCAGGGATCCCAGAGTTGTAAAGACCCAGAGCTTGGTATAGAAGGCAGATGGCGGGGTGGGGGTAAGGGCGGCAGCTGGAGCGATGACTCGGCAGTTAAGAGCACATGAGATAGGGAAATAGGTTCCCAGCATCTACACCGGGTGACTCAACAACCACCTGGAATTCCAGCCCCAAGGAATCTGGCTCTGCAGGTTTGGAGAGATGAATTGGCTCTGGAGAGATGGTTCTGTGGATAAAGGCATCTGCCCCCAAGACAATCCCCGCCCCCTTCCTGGAATTCCCTCCGCCCTCCCGTGAGTGTGTGCGCGCGCTCACGATAAGTTTCAAAAAACTGTAGCTTATTTTATAGGTCGTTATAGGAAAGTAGATAAAATCCGTGCTATTTTAGATACGTTTCCATTTTCTGCAGCCTTTCCTAAACAGGATTTACTTTACCCAACACACTAAACTGCCACATAGCGGTGAAAAAGAGAAACTACAAGCTCCTTTTAAAAGTTGATAATTACTTGATGTATGTAAGAATAAACCCAGCATCAAATAAACACTTAGAGACGGTGTGGTGGCGCACCGCCTTAATTCCAGCACTCGGGAAGCAAAGGAGGAAATCTCTGTGGGTTCAGGGGCTACATAGCAAGTACTAGGTCAGCCAGAGTTAACGTGGTGTGATCTTGCCTAAAAAAACCAACCAAACAAATAAATAAACAAACAAATCAATGTTCAGAGACTCAACTTAAGGACTAGTATGTGAACTGTCGCTATACCCTCCTTTCCTGTCTTACTGTGTCTCCAAAAGTAATAGAGCCAGGAGAAGCCACTTTCTGTCCTCGAGAGGCTTTCCTGGTCCCCCAATAAACGTAACCTGAGTCACGTTCCCAATTAGTTTGTTCATCATCAATCACATAGCAGATACTGAAAAGTGAGTTTGGAGTTAAAAGGCAGAAAAAAGAAAGGTCTTTAAGTACTTAAGTAGTAAGTACAGAAGATACGGGGTTTACACAATCTTCAGGAAGGCTGGGGGCACAAGGCAGCTCCAATGTGTGGCACCCAAGTGTGTGAGTCTCAGGGCCTGCCCTGAAACCATGGCAACATGATTAAGCGTTTCGGAGCCGCTCCCACGCATGAGCTCGGGCTACAGCGCCCCCTCAGGCATTCCTCAGAAGCATACTGGGAAGCTGCAGGGAACGCCCTTCGGCCTCTGCACCCGCCAGCAGCACCTCTGCGCAAGCCATCGTCTCTCTTCCACTCACGTGACAAGCCTCTCGGGAGAGCTTCCCTGGTCCAGTCCCTGGAGCTGACCGCTCACGTGGTCAAGAATTCTGGGAAATGTAGTTCCTGGCCTCCCTGTGCTGAGACTTAGGAATGGCAAGTACGCTCCTTTTCCCTACTTGGTCACTGCCACTGCAGGAACTGGCCTGGACATTGCCCTTTCCTTGTCTCTCCTGCCTCAGCTCCTTGATTTTATTTTACTTATTTATTTAGCGGTGGTAATGTACTTTTGTTCATGTTTTAAGAGACAAGGGCTCATACTGTAACTCAGGCTGGCCTCCAACTCAGTCCTTCCTTGACATACACAGTGAGAAGGCTAGGCTGATTCCGTGACAGGCTTCAAGTCAGCAGTTAAGGAGACTAGGCCTAAATCTCTGTTTGTAAGAACTGGGCAATTCCAGGCAAGTCTAGGCCACTGAAGCTGCCTGGCCTGAGGCAAGGACAATGGGTCAGCAGCAGTTTCCAGACCTCCCCTAGCAAGTTTCCAGTCCCCACACCCAGGTAATGGAATGTCTTTAGAGATGGGCCCAACAGATTAACACAGAGGTCACCTACCTGGGAATTCCCTAATGTGCTTTTAAATCAGGCTCACTTGGATGGATGTCTGTCTATCTTGGTAATGGGGAGACCATGCTGGACTAATGCAGAATAAAACACTTTGTGTTTACAAACTATTTGAGTTCAGGGTGTCATTCTTTGGCAAATCATGGACCCTTACAACAGCAACATATAAAAACCTATTGTCTCCCCTTCTGGGTTTGGTTGTTTCAGGGAACAATCGTAGTTCTTCACAATCCTGGAACACTGGTTTTCTTTCTTTCTGTGCTGAGGATCGAGCCCAGAGCCTTTCACTAAAACCACACATTCCCACCCTTTCCTGACTCCTCCTCTTGCTAGCGTGTGTGTTGTTTTTATGTGTATACCCGCACGGGTCTGTGCCACTGCATGTGACTATAGAGGCCAGGGGTCAACCCTGGGTATTTCCCTCCATCACAGCCCCAGGAGAGCTTATCCTTGTGAACGGAAACTGGCTGCCAAGCCTCAGAGGTCCCCCCACCCTCGTCTTTGCTCCACCCACCCCCCAGCCCCGCAGTGATGGAATAATTGTGTGCCACCACACTCCTGGTTTTGGTTTGTTTTAACCTGGATCCGAGGTGTCAAACTCAGATCCTCATTCTTGTGTGGCAAACATATTACTGACTGAGCCAAATTGGCAGTCCAAACTGGCGTAGTGGTACACAGCAGCGTTCCACGTATTTGGGGGTCTGAGGCAGGAAAATGGTGAGCTCAGGGCCACCTGGGCTACATGACCAAATTATCTCTCAGAAAGAAGGAAGGAAGGAAGGAAGGAAGGAAGGAAAGAAGGAAGGAAGGAAGGGAGGGAGGGAGGGAGAGAGGGAGAGAGAAGGAAGGAAGGAAGGAAGGAAGGAAGGAAGGAAGGAAGGAAATACCAGAAAGGGGTGGTGATGGGAGATATTCAAATTTGTGGCTACACCAGAGAGGTCTTTGGGTTCCCAATAGAAGCTTCAGATTTCAGAAACTATATTGCAGCTGAGCATGCTAACCTGACTATCTGGATCCAAAAACTCTGTCAACATGAAAAGCTCTAAGCTCTGCTGTGATGCCACTAAGGGACAATTTGTCCCTGACCTCATGTACATGTGTGATAACAAAATACAGGTGCGCCAGCGTACCACGAACACTTACCTTCACGTAATAAATGTAAATAAATGTGTGAAACACAACTCAATTGTGTGTTCAGACTTGAATCCTTCAAATATCCCATTACATACATGCAAATAGTTGTTGTTTTTTTTAACGTGAAGCCCATCAAGGATGTGACCTGAAGTGTGTTATGTAAAAATATCCCCACCCCTTACTGTGGACCTGTCCAGAGAGAGTACAACTCAAAAAGGCATAGAAGGCACAGTAAGCGGCCACAGCCCAGATACAGTGGCAGGACCATTATTTTGAAAGCATGCATGGTGGCAAAAACCTTTAACCCAGCACTTGTGAGGCCAAGCTCACAGATCTCAGAACTCATGGCTGGATGGATTGAACAGTGAGTTAGTTCCAGACCACTCTAACCTAGTGTGAGACTCAAAATCTCAGAAAAATTCCACTTCAGTTCTCATAAAGAGGACAGAGCCATTAGAGTTCTCCTCCAACACTTTGAAAAGGCATGCAAAATATTTCTAATTAAATATTCACTGCTAGATTCTGTCCACCCATTAGATTTAAATTGTATTAAAGATATAATAGCTAGGGGTTTAGATCAGTGGTAGAGCCCTTAGTTAGCATTCATAAGACCCTGGATCCCCTCCCTAGCGCGCGCGCGCACACACACACACACACACACACACACACACAGACAAACACACAGACAAACACACAGACACACACACACAGACACACACATAGACATACACACACAGACACTTACAAACACAGACACACACATACAAGAGCGCACATGCACACACAGACACGTACATACACATTTGTCAAGGCACGGGGGCAGGATTTATGGGGTTACTTTTAAAATGCTGCCATAAGAGCTGGGCAAATGGCTCAGTAGTTGAGAATCCTGTCGCTCTTGTGGTTGACCTGTGTTTCTAGCACCCACATGGTGGCTCACAATTGTTTTAAGCTCTAGTTCCAGAGGATCTAGCACCCTCTTCTGGTTTCTATGGGCATTACACACACATGTAGGCAAAATAATTCAGGATTTTTTTTTTTAAAAAAACCTAAAATAATAAGATAAAAAAAAAAATACTACCATAGCCCTATCCCTTTAATCCCAGTGCTTAGGAGTCAGGGGCAGGTGGATCTCTGTAAATTTCAGGAGAGCCTGGTCAACATACAGTTCCAGGCCAGGCAGTGTTACACAGAATCTATCTTTTAAAAAAAAAAAAATCGGAGAAGCTGGACGTGATTTTATGTCTGTAATCCCTGGACTCCAGAGGATCCTGTCAGGAGGATGAGGACTCAAGGTCATCCTTGGCTGCAGAGTAAGTCTGAGGAGACACATGAGACTATCTCTCAAAGAGAGGTAGTACAGACCTCTAGTTCCAGCACTCAGGATGTAGAGGCAGGCAGACGTCCATCAGCTCAAGGACAGCCTGCTCAACATAACAAGCTCCAAGCTAGCCAAGGCTACATAGTGAGACCCTGTTTGAAAACAGCAGCAGGGCTGGAGGGATGGCTCAGTGGTTAAGAGCACCGACTGCCCTTCCAGAGGTCCTGAGTTCAATTCCCAGCAACCACATGGTGGCTCACAACCATCTGTAATGGATCCAATTCTCTCTTCTGGTGTGTCTGCAGACAGTGACAGTGTACTCATGTAAAATAAATAAATAAATCTTTAGAAAGAAAGAAAGAAAGAGAAAAAGAAAGAAAGAAAGGAAGGAAGGAAAGAAAAAAAGAAAACAACCGTAAAGCAGGAAGGGGAGGAGATGGCTCAGTCTGTAAAATACTTTCACATAAGCATGGGGAGCTGCATTCAGAGCTCCAGAACCCATGTCAAATCTAGGTGTGGCAGCCCAGGCCTGTAAACTCAGCGCTGGGGAGGGCGAGAATCCTTGAAGCTCCTTGGCAGGCCTGCCTAGCTACAGTCAGGTTCAGAGAGGGACACTGGTGCACACGGTAAAGTGTAGAGTGAAGTAGGGAGGTCTCCTGCCATATGGACCTTGGACCTCCACACAAGCACATGAACCCGCAGGCACTGGCACATACAAGCATGAAAATCTACAAGCACTGGCACACACGCCCACATTGCAAGTATATGTCTCATACTACACAAAATCAAACAGAAGAGGAAGAACGGGAAGAGAAAAACTACCGGTCTCTGTGTGCCTCGTTCTGATGTGGCTCAAGAGATGCTTATTGACTGACAGGAACCTGAGAACTAACTCCTCTGGTTTATTGTCTAGCTGGGAAGAAGGAACCAATTTTGCCTGGGATGGGGTGGGGGTAGGGGTGGCAATGACTTGCTTATTGTTTTGTGAGGGATCTTGTATCCAAGTCAATGAATAGTTAATTTAATGTCTAACCAGAAGGGTTTCCTGCATTGGGTGGAAAGTTAATTCCTAGGTCATCCATTCATTATGCATAGATTGGTTTGGCCTGATTCTGCTGTTGGCACTGAAGCCCATCCCAGGAAGATCAGGAGATGCAAAGGAGCGGGAGCAGGAATGGAAGTAAACGACTGTCTTAAACTTCAGGCACGAAGAACCTCGAGAAGAACCTGGAGGCCGAAGGAGTTGGCTTTCCAGCAGGCTGCTGATGCTATAGGGTAGCCTCAAACTATGTGTCTCTCACTGAACCGCCCTAAGCTTGGAAGTAATCAATCTTTCTTGCCTCCTGTAAGATGGAGCAGCTCAGGATTTGTTTTTGTTTTTGTTTTGTTGTTGTGTTGTTTTGTTGTTTTGTTTTGCTTTGGCTTTTTTTCTTTTCCTTTTTCTTTCTTTCCTTCTTCTTCTCCTTCCCCTCCTCTTCCTCCTCCTCCTCCTCCTCCTCCTCCTCCCTCCCCCTCCTCCTCCTTCTTCTTTTTTTGTGGGAGGTTGGGGGTTGAGACAGGGTTTCTCTGTATAGCCTTGGCTATTTTGTAACTCCCTCTGTAGACCAGGCTGGCCTCAAACTCACAGAGATCTGTCTGTCTTTGCCTCTAGAGCGCTCAGAGTGCTGGAATTAAAGGCCTGCTCTCCCACTGCCCAGCTGAGTTAGCCTTTTAAGAGTGCAATTTCTTAGTCCTGTCCAACATCAACCGCAGCCAGTATATAATTATTTTAGGTTGTTTTGTTTTGCTGCAAACCCCAGTGTTACTATATAGTAGCCAAGGATGACCTTGAACCCCACCCCATCCTCCTACCTCCACTTTGTGGCACTTCACAGTCCCATGCCACAGCATCTGCCTGCTGCCACCAGTTTCACCTTTTCCTCGATTTCATGGAATGGCTCTGGATTTTCTGTTGGACTTTTTTTTTTTTTTTTTTTTTTCCGGGGCGGGGGACGAACCCAGGGCCTTGCGCTTGCTAGGCAAGCGCTCTACCCCTGAGCTAAATCCCCAACCCCCTGTTGGACTTTTTTTTAAAGACTTATTTATTTTATAAATGTGAGTACACTGTAGCTATCTTCAGACACACCAGAAGAGGCATCAGATCCCATTACAGATGGTTGTGAGCCACCATGTGGTTGCTGGGAATTGAACTCAGGACCTCTGGAAGAGCAGCCAGTGCTCTTAACTGCTGAGCCATTTCTCCAGCCCTGGACTTTTTCTCTTGATGTGACACTTTTGAGATTATCCTACGCTTGGCTTGGCTGCTGTGAGGGAGTAGGCTCCATTACTAGGATGGTCCCTTCCACGGTGAGTTTAATCCACACCACTGTGTATGCTCTTAGTTTGTTTCTAGTTTAGCGTGATTACAATAAGGCTGCCGGGAACCTGTCAGGCACGAGTCTTTGTGCGCACAGATGCTAGATGAACACCTAGAGACGGGATGGATGTGCCAAGACACATTTAACTTTCTAAGAAAAGTTTAACTGTTTTCCAAAATGCCTGTACCAACTCAAGTGATGTACAGTCTTGAAAACTTGAGCAGGGCAGAGGTGGTGCATGCCTTTAATCCCACCACTCGGGAGATAGATGCAAGCAGATAGATCTCTGTGAGTTTGAGGCCAGCCTGGTCTACAAAGTGATCTACAGATGGCCTTGACTTCCAGGACAGCCTAGCTAGACAAAGAAACACAGGAAAACAAAACAAAAAGGAAGGAAGGAAGGAAGGAAGGAAGGAAGGAAGGAAAGAAGGAAGGAGAAAAGCCTAGATCTGCCCTGGATAGCCCTTTAGGGGTTGAACAAATTATTCAATTGTTGGACACTGAAACTGAACCTCTGAGAATTGAGGCCACTTGCTCTTTTGGTGTGCAGGAATCGTGACCCCATAAAATTACAAGCAAGGGGGTTGGGGATTTAGCTCAGTGGTAGAGCGCTTGCCTAGCAAGCGCAAGGCCCTGGGTTCGGTCCCCAGCTCCGAAAAAAAGAACAACAACAACAACAACAAATCACAAGCAAGGTCCTGAAAATGCATGCCCCTCTGTACCCAGGAGCTGGCATTCACTTTACCCTCCACAGCATACTTCCATGAAATTTAAGAGCTAAAGGAGATGGTGTTCTTCGAGGGAGCTGGCCTGTGACTCCCATCAGACTCTGAGATTCGGGGCTGTGTTCATCCAGCAAAGCCTGCCCCAGCAGCTTGGTCTCCTCTCCTCTTGGCAGCAGCTGGTCCTTCGGGCAGAAGGCTGATTTGTTGGTATTTGAGTAATTGGAGGATTAAATGGGTCACAGGCTCCCCCTCTCTATACAGCCTTATCCTCTGATGGCTGGAAGCCCACCCAAGGGTCATTAAATTCATGGCCACATCTGGGTACCTCGGCCCCCTCCCTTTGCAGCCCAACAGCATCCAAAGCCACAGAGAAGGGGAGAGAATGGGGTCAGAGTTGGGAAGCCACAGCGGCATCAGTCTGCAGCTTAGATTGCTGGGAATTAAGCCAAGGACTGGATTTGGATGTTGCCATTGGCTGACCTTGAACATATCACTTCAGCTCAGGATGTTCGTGTTCTTTGCTCCCAAATCAGGACATCACCTGTTCTGGTTATGACATATAGGCAAGATAAAAAAAAGATAAACGAAAAGAAGTCATGGAAGGAGGACTGGGGATGAAGTTGCCTAGGTTTAGAGTCTTGAAACTGAGCAAAGTTGAATAGCACGCGGGGTGGAGATAAGTGCATGAAAAGTTTAAGGTCAGGACTGGAGAGATGGCTCAGAAGTTGAGAGCACTGACTGCTCTTCCGGGGGTTCTGAGTTCAAATCCCAGCAACTACATGATGGCTCACAACCATCTATAACGAGGTCTGGCGCCCTCTTCTGGCCTATAGGCATATATGCAGACAGAACACTGTACATAATAAATAAATGCATCTTTAAAAAAAAGTCTAAGGTCATCCTTAGCTATGTAATAAGTTTGAGGCTATACTGGTTTACATAAGATGCTATTTAAAAAAAAGAAAAAGGAAGGAGATAGAGGAAAAAATTTAAAAATGTGCATTGAAACAAATGTAGCTTTCGGTAGAGTTACCATAGCAACAACCTAGGTATGGCCGTTGGGCTGAAGGGAATGATTTTGAGGCAGACAACCCCAGCCTCTCATGGTCAAGTAGTCCATGAAGGTCTGACCCAAGCAAGGAAGAATAATCTCAATAAAACTTCTATAAAAAAAATCAGAGTTCAACCCCCCTGTACCATGGCAGGGCCCCCCAGGACAGGCTGATGTAAACAAACAGTCCGGGAGTGGGCACACAGCTCAGTTGGCAGAGTGCTACAAGCATGAGGAGCCCAGCTTGGATCCCCAGGCTTCATGTGAAAAGCCAGGCGTATGCAGCACATTTGTAACCACAGCTGGGAAACAGAGACAGGTAGATGCTCTCTGACCAGCCAGTTTAGCCAAAATGATAAGCTCCGGGCTAGTGGGATACCCTGTCTCCAAAACCAAGAGAAACAACTGAGCAAGAAATCAATGAAGACCTCTGGCTTCCACATGCACCTGCCTGTACATGTAGGTGCACAATCTCCAAGATCACACAGGAACACACACACACACACACACACACACACACACCATACCTCATGCACACACGCATGAACACATACACACTCCAACAAAACCAGCCCAACAGAGCCAGATGGTCTGCAAGAGGCTCATGCATTTCTTTAACCACAGTACTCTCAAAGCGATAGGGGAAACAGCTTTCCCTTTGTTCCAGAGGAGTAAACTGAGTCTGAGAGGGGCTGAGCGATTTATCTGAGCCACGGCTAGACTGGTCCTCAGACAGCGTGCCTTGCAGGTACTTCTCATGTTTGGCTTCTGTTCTCTTTTCTCAGAGGGAGATTGTCTTCTTGGGTTCTATGTTCTGCCAGGCTCCCACCAATGTGTTGACTGAGCTGCAGAACCATGGGTCCGGCAGCATCCTGACCCAACCCAAGGTTCATGTTCCCAAAAATGACGTCTCATTTACCCTGTACTTGCTCCACCCCCTTAGATGCAGAACCTGGTCACACCTAAACTCCTCTCCCCTTACAGCCATGCATCCAAAAAAGATACTCCCACACCACTGTGCATGTGCCTCCCTCCCCGCTTGCTGTTATAGCCCGAGACCCTCATTAGAGCTTGGAACCCTCCCTACAGGCTGCCCCTCCTCCATCTCCAGTTCTGCCTCTTCTCCCACCTGTGGATGGGCTGAGACTGTAATGCACACATATGCCAGTCTCCTGCCAGTGCCCTTCCTGAGCTGCTTCCTGAGGTTCTCAGGGATGGAGGGGGTCCAACCTAAACTTGTTCCTCCCCATGCCAGCATCAGTCACTCATTTCCCTGAGCAGTGTGTTTTTTTTTTTTTTTTTTTTTTTTTCCGGGGCTGGGGACCGAACCCAGGGCCTTGAGGTTGCTAGGCAAGCGCTCTACCACTGAGCCAAATCCCCAACCCCAGTGTGGTTCTTTCTGATCCTTTCTTCCATACTAGCCAGTCTTTGGACAGGGGTGTGGGAGTTCGAGGGATGGGTCATTCCAAGCCAAGCCCGAATGACAAAGCCAGGACTGGATTCTGGATCATCTCACTGCCCCCAACTAGGAGAGAATTCACTGTACTCTTCACCCATCAAAGTACAGGTGATAGTTTATTGCTCAGTCTTTAATCCGAGGAAGGAGTGCTTCCAGCACAATTTAAAGGACTCATAGACCCCAGATCTTTTTTTTTTTTTTTTTTTTTTTATTTTTATTTTTTATTTTTTTTGACCCCAGATCTTTTGATGACTTCACAGCTTGATCATTCTGGATCCCAGGTTCACCTCCATTCAGTACCCTCAAGCCCGGCTAGGCAATGCTTCCTTCCTGCAGAAATGCAGAGGACTCAGGGGAAAAAATCCAAACAAACAAACAAACAAACAAAAACAATCACCCAGGCGCCAGGCGTCCACACGCGAGTGCAGATCCAGCTCAGACCTCTGGGACATAAGTTAGGCCCCTCCTTCTCTAGCAGAGATCGCCTTCCCCTGCTTTCTCCCTCCTCTTCCCCTCCCCCCACTCCTTCCTTCTCCCTTTCTCCTTCCTCCTTCCTCTCTCCTTCCTCTTTCAGTCCCTCCCCCTTCTCTTTCCTCCTTCCCATACCCCCTCTCCGGTCCCGCCCTAAGCACCTCCCCATCCTCACCAGTTCTCCCCCTACTCTTTTCTCCAGTTTCTCCCCCTCCCTTCTCTTCCTCCTCCCCTCCCTCCTCCCCTCCAACCTCTAGCTCCTCCCCTCCCCTTTCTCCCGCCCCGGGGCCCCGCGCTCGCTTCCCTCCCGCCTGCCCCGGGGCCCCGCGCTCACCTCCCGCCCAGCCTTCCCCGCGCTGGGCGCCGAGGCTCCGCGCGGCACGCGCAGCCGTCTCTCCTCCCGGAAGGCGAGGCCGAGCGTGGCGGCCATGGAGGCGGCGGCGCGGAGGCGGCAGCTCCCGGGAGCGGCTGGCGGCCCCGGTGTCGCGTTCTTGCAGGCCAGGTGGGCGCGGAGCGGGGACAGGGAGGCCGCGAGGGGCCCCAGAGTTTGAGAGACCTCGCCAGGGTTAGGGGAACTGCAGGGGTAGGCTACTCGGAGGTCATCCCGGCCAGCTCTGCTGAGTCCCCGTGCCACTTCCAAGTTTTCAGGAACCTCCTTCTCTGGGGAAGACTGTGACTTTGCTCTGAATCAGGAGGCTCGGGGCCCAGGAAAAGTGGGCCGTTAACCGGGGACAGCGGGAAGTGGAACGCTTCCCTCCTGAATGAGAGAGCCCTTCCCTCAGAGGGGAGATGTTTAGGCTTTACCTGGCTCGACAGGACAGAGCCAGAGGCGCAATACCTGCCCTTTCATCATTTTCCCCTAGTCTCCCTCTATCCGCTTCTCTGACCATAAGCATTCCCTGCTCGTCACACGTATTGATTAAGCATCTGTCATGTGCCCTGTGGCAAACTGGAAAGTCGAAAGTCGAGCTAAAGCAGGTGACAGCTAATCATGAAAGGCTTCCAGAGGAGTTGAGTAGTACAAGACTCTGCAGAGGACAGACATTTAAGGCCGTTGGGCCGGGCATGATGGCTATGCCTTTAACCCCATCCATCACTCAGGAGGCAGAGGCAGGTTTCTATGGGGATGTAGTTCAGTCGGTAGTGATTACATAGCATGGTAGACAGTGGAAGAATGGGAGGAAAGACAAGTCGTGTACTGGTGTTGGGAAAGTCACAGGTGTAAGAGAAGATAAACCACAGGGACTGGACACACTTCAAAGTGCCCTGAGTGCCCCAGAGTTGGACAAGAAGCCCCTAGAGTCTGAAGTTGGAGGTGGTACCTGTTCTGGGTGGGGAGGCTGCTTACTGCTTGAACAGTAGGCCCCTTACTTTCCTCACCCTGAGTGAACTGTTAAAAATGTATACTCCATATACCATAGGTACCAAAGAGCCATGAGGAGTTTTGAGCACTGGTGTGCACCAGGTGAATTTTAGCAAGTCCCTCGAGTGGTTTGGGATGGTGGGGAAGTTTTGGGAGACTGGGCTGAGGCCAGCTTTTTCATAGTTCTGGCAGAACTCATGGGCTGTTTGCTTTTTGACTTGGAGCAATTCTCTGAGCAGTGCTGCTTTTGGTAACATTTCTACCTGGTGGCCATCCTGTGAGCTCTCCCTGGCTTAGTACCACGGTAGCCATCTTAGTTTGTATGTACGCTCTGTCATGGCAGATTTGCCCTTAGGCACATTAATATGCAGCTTCTTGTCACGTGATGGTCCCTTTACGCTTCTAAGTTTTACTTCATCTCTGATACGGAAATTGGTCCAGTGTGCAGTGGAATCAGACTGAGGCTCTGGCTGTATAATGTCCGAAAACATGCCACAAGTTCAGCAGGCATTCGGAAGCTGCCCACAGCACTAAGGGGGTCAACATTACCTTCTACATTTGTGGCTGTCGCGCTTGTTTTCTACCTGTTGTCTGTGCATTAATGCTAAAGTATTTACATTATTTTAGCCGTCTTTGGTTTTCTGCTGTGTTTAGACAAGGTCTCTATTAATGTAGTCCTGGCTGTCCTGGAACTCCATTGTAGACCAGGCTGGCCTCGAACTCAGAAATGGACCAGCCTTTGCCTCCTGAGTGCTGGGATCAAAGGTGAGCGACACCACAGCTGTTTCTCTACCTTTTCTTTCTTCTCATTGTCGTTTGTCTGCACGTCTTCCTTTTTATTGAAATGTCCCGGTCTCATTATGTCAGGCATGTCACTGGTTATGAGGAACCCATCTCTCTACTCCCTGTGCATAGCTCTCCAGACCAACCCTTTGCTTCTCTTCCTCCCAGACTTGTAGATGCTGCTGTGTGGTACCCGCTTCCCAGCTGTCACGGTGTCAGTTTCCCCGGTGTTGTAGACTTGGGAAGCTGAGGAGGGGAGCAGGAGCAAAGGCCGGGTTTGCCTCAGGTTACCTGGCATTGGCTCTCCCCACTCTCCTCGGTTCTATCTGTCCCTCCTGATGGGGGCCTAGCATGGCCTGGGGGTTCAGCCCGGGAAGTTTGGAGTCAGGCAGGTACTTGGAACAAGTTGAGGTTGCTCATCTTCAGGACAGGACTTTGAGCGTTGAGCGGAGGTACCTTTCCCCTGAGTGAGCTGCCATCGCTGTCAAAGCCCCACAGAAGGAAACGCTTCAGATGTTTGCCTGTCTTTTGTCTATGTATCGCTGGCTAAGGGAAGGCTTTTATTAAGCTGAGGAAAAGCACACACAGCAAGCACACAGAAAGACCTGCAGAGCAGAGCAGAATTCTGAAAATCCACGTGTGTGAGTCTGGATTCCTGAACTCGGTCTTCCCTTCCTCTTTTCCCCACCTGCCCTTCCAAGCTAGGCTGCGCTAAGGTCAGGGGTTGCCATTTACTGAAGTGCTTCCTGGGATAGAGGGAGAAATTGTGACCTCTAGTGTGAACCAGTAACTTCTAGAGGCATGCACCAAGTGCCCCCATTTCCCGTTGTGTGTGCTTTCTAACCATTTTTCTTTTTTCTTTTTCTTTTTTTCTTTTCTTATTCCCGAGACAGGGCTTCTCTGTATAGTCCTGGCTGTCCTAGAACTCAATCTATTAACCAGGCTTGCTAGGAGCTCAGAGATCCCTCTGCCTCTGCCTCCTGAGTGCAGGGATTAGGGGTAACAACACCTCCTGGTCTCTTAATTCTTTTTTTTTTTTAAAGACTTATTCATTTATTATATATAAGTACACTGTAGCTGACTTCAGACACACCAGAAGAGGGCATCGGATCTCTTTACAGATGGTTGTGAGCCACCATGTGGGAATTGAACTCAGGACCTCTGGAAGAGTAGTCGGGTGCTCTTAACCACTGAGCCATCTCTCCAGCCCCCTTAATTCTTTATACCAAACATCCCAGCTCTGTCTGAGTTGGGGGCTTCAGAATGAAACACCCGGGGTACCCGCCTCCTCCCTGCAAACTCTTCATCACTCACGTGAGGTGTGTGTGAGGCCGGTTCTGAAAGTCATAAAGAGGAAGGAACAAACAGGGACTCTCCTGGGGTGCTTTCACCGAACTCTGAGCAGTCTGCATAGTTAACCTGAATATCTGCCCTGTCTTGGGCCTGGCCAGCTCTACCATTTTGTCCCTGTTAGGCCTGGGGTTTCTGCAGTGCCTTCTCTCTTCCTCCCCAGGCCTTTATCTCCTGCTCATATGCAGCTTTTCTTCCTGGTTAAAAGCGCCATCCCCACCTTAAAGCACCCTTACTTTCTTGTAGACTCTGCATATTGTTCCTGGATACATTGGTCCTGTTCTAGATTGACTTCAAATGCCAGCCGGCTTATTACAGTGATCGGAATAGTAAGAAGAGCACGGAGACCCAGGCTTGAGTTGTGTGCTATCCTGAACTCCTGCATTTCAGTGGCAGATAGTGTGAACTCAGCACCCACCCTGCTAGCAAAAGGTGCCAGCACATATGGCCTGAGGCAGCCTGCCATGTAACATATGAACACTCTGCCTGAGTGTGCATGCCTGTGCGAGCGTGTGTGTGTGTGTGTGTGTGTGTGTGTGTGCGCGTGTGTGCATGCTGTCTTTGGAGGCTGGAACCTTGAACCATGGACAGCCTTGTGGCTTGCATCCTAGAGAGCCACCATCAGAAGGCCCTCTTTCCCCAATTTGCCAAACCCTCCCTGTTGGCTAACACTACCTCTTGGGGAAGAAGTAAGAGTTGGGGAAGAGGTAATAAAAGTAGTCACAGCAGCTCCTTACTACTTGGGCAACAGTGTCTGAACTCTAACCTCAGAGTCTCAGCATCTTTGTCTAAGTAAAAACAGTAGGGAACACCCCTGCCTCTGATGCCACTGCCTGGGGTTAGCTGAGATGCTATGGGTCGGTTTGTAGCATCTTGCACAGTTGGTGATCAGTGGGGTGTGGGGAGGACACTAAGGCAGGGAACAGAAGGCTATGCTGAATGGGGAAAGCCTGCTCTGCCTGCTTTGCCTTTTACAGGACCACAGATGTCCAGAGGCTGCTTCCCTGGTCCTGGGTGGCTTGGTCCATCTATTTATCTTTGGGATTCCCGGCAGCTCATTAGCTGAGGAGTCCAGCAAATATAAGACAGTCACAACAACACTTATAGAGGACCACGTGCCCATAGGGGAGGGGTACTGACCTGGCCACAGTGATGGCTTTAAGACAGCCCAAGCCAGGGACAGAGCTGATCTCTGGAGGTCAGGGATCTGTGTCACACACACACACAGGTTAGTGAGACTCCCCATCATCCTAGGAGTTATTAGCGTTTTGTCTCTGGTTAGCTTGCTGTAAGAGAGACTGATGGGGGAGGTTGGAGAGCTGGGGGAACCTTAATGATCACTCCTTTGATGCTGCTGATATGGCTCTGTGGGTTAAAGTTCCCCAACCTGGGGGGCGTGTTTAGCGAAACCTGAGGAGGGGGCAAAAGAGTGGGGGACAGGAGGTGTGAAGAAGGAGAGCAGGTTGTAGTCTGATCAAGCTCTCAAACTTTATTTCAGGGCAGTGGGTTAGAAAGACAAGCAAGCGGGAAGGCCACACAGGGCCCAAGACCAATTCATCATTGTCACCGCCATCCCACTGTTCTTTTGGTTCCTGCAATCCTAAACCATAAATTGGGGTGTACTGATAAGAACAGATAACTGGCTAGGTTCCCAGACACTGAGGCTGCGAAAGTGGGCCTGAGACATTCCTGAGAACATTCCTGAAACAGGGTGTAAAAGCGGGCGTGGCTCCCGGCATTAAAGTACCCACTAAGCCTGAACGTCTGAGTTTGATCCCAGGACCTACATGGTGGGAAAGAGAGCAGCCTCGAACAAATTCTTTTAACGTGCGTATGCATGGCATGGTATGCGTGCATGCTCGTGCACTCAAATAAAAGCATTGTTTAAAGAAGGCTCCCCTTCTGAGGGCCTAAATGGAAGAGCACAGCACTGGTTTCATGCTGCCACGACTGGCTTGAGTTACTGAGGAAAAGTTTGTTCCCTGTAGGACTGCTGTTGTGGTTTGGAAAAGCTTTTTCAGAGAAGCCCTCCCATAGGAAGGGGCGATGCCCGTGAACTTCGGTGCATCTGTGAGTAGCAGGGGACCAAGTGCTTTGAGGAGGGGACAGGGTTGTGTTGTCCAGTGGTACTTACTTCCCCTCGTGTTTCTTAACCACCAAGTCCTTTTTCTTTTTTTAATTTATTTATGTATAAGTACACTGTTGCTGTCTTCAGACACACCAGAAGAGGGCATCAGATTCTATTACAGGAGGTTGTGAGCCACCATGTGGTTGCTGGGATTTGAACTCAGGACCTCTGGAAGAGCTGCCAGTGCTCTTAACCGCTGAGCCATCTCTCCAGCCCACCACTGTGGGCTTGCTGGCCTCTTTCTCAGACTCTAATGTGTACTGGTGAGGAAGATAAAATTCCAGTGCCCCACCCCACCCCCCAAGCGCCTCTGCACAGTTGAGCAGGGAAGGTGGACTGTGGTCCCACTGCAGTCCTCAGTGTTCTGTGACCGTTCCCACAGACCAGTCACCATGCACACACTGTAGGATGGAGTTTAGAAGAATAAACTCTGGAGCCTGATCATTTAGGTCCAGCCCTGGGGCCAGAGACTTGGTATGCTGGATGCTTTCCCCCCCACTTATAAAAAGGAGGGTAACAGTCAACTCTCAAAGAGTGTAAGGTTAAAGGAATGCAGTGAGTAGGTGGTGGGGTAGCTCCACAGTGGGGCACATGCCTAACGTGTCAAGGCCCTGGGTTCCATTCCTAGCTACACACACACACACACACACACACACACACACACACACACACACACACACACACCCATACCCATCAACTTGGGACTGGAGAGATGGCTCACGTGCGTACCACGAGTATTGCAGAGGACCAGCGTTCAGTTCCTAGCACCCAAGTCAGGCAGCTCACAACCACTTGGAACTCCATCTCTAGGGGCTCTGACCTTCTCAGGCACATGATGCAATTCATGTGCGTGTAGATTCATGAAAGAGCTTATGCAGTCAGACAGTGCTTCGTGAAGGTGGACTGCTGCCAGCATCTGTCACCATGCTTGATGTCTCTCATTCGTCTTTCTTTTTATTTTATTTCATGTATGTGAGTACACTTTTGCTGTCTTCAGACACACCAGAAAGAGTCATTGGATCCCATTACAGATGGTTGTGAACCACCTTGTGGGAATTGAACTCAGGACCTCTGGAGGAGCAGCCAGTGCTCTTCACCACTGAGCCATCTGTCCAGATCACCTCACTCGTCTTTCATGTCTTGCTTTGTTTCCGCCATCATTCTATAATGGAGGCTTGACAATGACTTCCCCATGGGTCACAGGGTATTTAGGGCAACTGGAACCCACTGTCCTCTTGACTACACTAGTTTCCCATCTAGATAACAAGCACGTTCTGTCTTCAAGTGCCTAGACCTGTCTTTCCCTTGGATTGATGGCAAATCAGGAGGAGAGAGGGCTGACCCTAGTCTCTTCGTTCCTATCCAGGCATGGCTCCGCGAAGGCTGAGGACAAAGACCGCACAGCCCCCTTCCACTTTGACCTCTGGTTCTACTTCACACTGCAGAACTGGGTTCTGGACTTTGGCCGCCCTATTGCCATGGTAAGTGTGAGGCCGAGTCCTGCTGGGCAGCCTCACAGACATCACTTCTTGTAGCCAACCCAGGGGCTTTTGTAGTCTGTAGCTGTGGACTAGCCAGCCATGGAAGAGAGAGAGCCTGGTGGAGTCCTGTGTTCCCTGTAGCCCACCTTGTAGTCAAACCAGGTTTAACCAAATCACTGAGCCAGAAGGAAGGCCTTGGGGAAGGGAACGGAGCATATTTGCCCTCCCTCACTGTCCTCTGGAAGGGAAGCCTGTCAGCTGGTTTTGCATATTATAGCTGACCAAATTTATAATAATTAAAGTCACTTCCAAGTAGTAAAATAGAAGTCCCAAAATAAGAAAGTGTTGGGCCTTCATGGTCTCTTTCCTGCCCTGACTCTAAGGGCTTGGGGTGTATACTTTTCCGCTTCTTTCTTTGGTTATATAGAAATTTCTTTTTTTTTTTCCTAAACAAAGGAAATTTTGTTTTATACCCTATATTCTGCACCTCAACTGCTTACGTTAGAATATATCTCTATAGCAACATATGCAAATTGCCGTTTCTATTAACGAAGCCGAACCTTCCATAGTAAACATGCACTGTGATGGCCTGTGTGAGCTACGTGGAGAGACTTGTCTGAAGACAAAACAAAACTTCCAGCAAAGTGGCAGGTTACAAAATTAACACGCCCAAATCAGTACTCACCTTCCTCTATAGCAGGTACAGACCGAGAAAGAAATCAGAAAGACAGTCCCAGTCACAGTAGCCTGAAAACAAAACAAAATGCCTTGATCTAAACCTAATCAAGGAGTGAAAGACCTACACAGCCCTGCACATGGAAAGGTTCAGCAGGCATTTGATGCTCCCGGCCGTCAGTGGATAAAACAGACGTGACTGTGATAAAGGCCGAAGGAAAAAGAAAGGTTTTCTAATCAGGAAGGATTTCAGGTTGTAAATGTGTTTTGTCCTTGGATAAAAGATTAAATAAGACATAAAACTGTGAAAAATAAACATTGAATAAAAAGTACTGCCGTGTAGAGGACCTAGGATGTAAGATAGGCCCTGGGTTTCTGTGTATCGCGTACACAGTCCATTTACTGTCTGTGGACTCAGTTTCTCTTTCTGGGAGTCCTTTGGCCTGGGGCTGCTAAAGGGCTTCCGAGAGAACACAGGAAGCGCTCACTGTCTGTGAGGGTCTGGTGTCCAGTGGTCTGCAGGCCTTCCTGTGAGCGCATACTCTCTTCCCCAGCTGGTATTCCCGATCCAGTGGTTTCCTCTCAACAAGCCGAGTGTTGGGGACTACTTCCACATGGCCTACAATATCACCACGCCCTTCCTTCTGCTAAAGGTACAGACTGGCCTGCCTCCTCACATCCTCTCTGTCTCCGTCTCTGTGTCTTATACGCACGCACACACACATGCACGCAGGAATGCACGTGGCGTGAGCCGGTAAGCTGGTTCAGTGGGTCAGATGCTTGCTGCCAAGCCTGACAGCCTGAATCTCTTCCCCACACGACAGAAGAGAAACAATTCCCACAGATTGCCCTCTGACCTTTACATGTGTACCTACATAAATACACACAAAAAATAGGTAAATATTTCTTTAAAAATTTAAAAATGAGGGCTTAAAAGATGGCTCATCAGTTAAGAGCACTGACTGCTCTTCCAGAGCTCCTGAGTTCAATTCCCAGCAACTACATGGTAGCTCACAATCTGATGCCCTCTTCTGGTGTATCTGAAGACAGCTACAATGTATCCATATACATAAATAAATCTTAAAAAGTTAAAATGAAAGACATTTCAAATCTCTAAAAGTAGGAGAAGCCCAGCCTCCAGATAGTTTCTGTGGTTTTAGAACACCCACGCTCATTTCGTACACCCTGACATTTTCTGTTTGCCGGGGCCCCTCACTCAAAAATCAGATCTGTCGTCATGCTAGCCCACCCAAGGCATACACAGGATACACTGAGGCAGTGGCAGGGCCAGGCCTGGTCAGGACTCCTACCTTGAAGCTCTGGTACCAACTCCTCCACCCCATGTTCCTGAAGAGGAAGTGTGTGTCCGGCAGACCCTGCTGGGTTTATCCCCTACTGTGATCTGGAGCTAGGCTGCCCTACTAAGGAACCCACAACTTCCAGAGGGGCTTTCTATCCCACTTTTCTGAGGGAAGGGAGGCAAAGGCTATCACACATTGAAGTTGAGGCAGGGGCATGCCGTGGACCTCTCTTCACCTCAGCTGATGGAGCGGTCCCCCCGAACGCTACCGCGGTCGATAATCTATGTCAGCATCATCACTTTCATCATGGGAGCCAGCATCCACCTGGTGGGCGACTCAGTCAACCACCGCCTGCTCTTCAGCGGGTACCAGCACCACCTGTCTGTCAGAGAGAATCCCATCATCAAGAATCTCAAGCCGGAGACTCTGGTGAGGCTTCCTCCCTACCCGCTCTACCAAAGCTGCGTCTGGGGCCTCTGTTCTTAGAGGCTAAAGAGGCTCCCTTGCTAGTCACCATGCCTCATGCAGCCCAGGCTGACTACAGTTCCTGTAAGTGGGCAAGGATGACCTTGAACTCCTGATCCTCCTGTCTCTGCCTCCTGGAGTGCTAGAATTACAAGCAAGCACCTAAGTGAGGGCAATGTTGTCTACCTCCACCCAAACTAGTGTGCTCCTAATTGTCTGACTGGCTGTGGGGGTGTATGTCTGTAACCCCAGTACTCGGGACAAAGAGACGGGGATTGCTACAAGTTTAAGACCAGCCTGGTTCATATAGCAAGACCCTGTCTCAAAACAAAAAACGTGGCACAGTAACTGGTTCTGCATGGCTCCTCTGGTATCCTAGGGAGGGGATGAGACTGGCGTGTGGGAGTGGGCTGTTGAAAGGGCAGGAGTGGGTCCCAGCCCCCCTCACTCTGCCATCCCTGTGCCTTCTCAGATCGACTCCTTTGAGCTGCTGTACTACTATGACGAGTACCTGGGCCACTGCATGTGGTGAGTGACGGGCTGATGACCACTCTACGTTCCATCCAGGGTCCAGGCACCAAGAGATACTGGGCAAGGCTCCCTGGATCCCAGGCCTCCAAGTAGTGAGTGGAGCATCTGGGATGGCATTCTCTTCTCAGGAAAGGTGTTATGAGTGGGACCCCTGGTCGGCATGCTAGGAAGACCCAACTACTTTCCTTTGGCCTTAAGGGGGCCTCTTAGTGCCTCCTTCCTACTTGAAGTTCCCACAGTGGCCACTAGAGGGCAGCAAGCAGATATTTGTCCTCATGAACCATGCTTGTGTCTGGGGTTGGGGAGGGTGGACTGTAGCTCTGATAAGCAAGCACACTTAGATGGTTGTGGGTCAGGTGCGGGAGACGGTTGTGGATGTAGAAAGCTGAGAAGAGCCAGCAAGGTCAGGTCTGGGTGGCACAGTTTGTGTTCCCCATCTTAGAACTCCCAGGGGAATCTCCCTACCACCACCAATACTGCCACTCAGGAAAATCTCAGGCGCATGCAGTCAGAGTCAGGGCTCAGATAAAGAGGTTTTCCTCTGCTGCCCTTCACCCTACACAAACAAGATAAACTAAAGCCAGAGGAAAGAGGTGAAAACAGTTGTTAGCTGGGAGGTGATGGGCCAGCACTGAGCACTGAGGCTCCTCCCTCAACACATGCCCAGTTCTGGTGTCTGTCAGTCTGTCTGAGATTATGGAGCTTTATTCTCTTGGTTCAGAAGGTGCTAGGGGCCCTCTGAACCTGCCTCTCTTGCCAGCTCATCCTGACCTTGACAGGTGACTCTTCCCTTTGGAAGTTAGGAGAGGAGGAATAGGCTGGGAGCTCAGGAGAGGTTGAGGGAGTGGACTGAGTATTGTGGGTCTGGGTGTCATATGACAGAAAAGGGTTGCACGTGAGCAGGAGTATGAGCAAGTGTGCGTGTGTGTGCCTGCATGCATTAGTGTGTGTGTGTGTGTGTTGGAAGGAAAAGGGGAGTCCCCTGTGGCAGGGGAGAAGCCATACTCTGAGATGAGATAGGAACTGTTGGCTGAGGGTAAGTGAGGGGCTTCACAGCTCTCCTTGGGTTCCCCCAGCACTGTGTTCTCTCCAACCTCAGCCCTGCTGGGTGGCCCAATTTCCAGGCTAGTGTGGCACTGGACTTGCTGGTATTCAAAGCACATGGATGAGACAGAGCCCTTATCCTCTCATCTCCATGTAGAATGAGAGACAGGGCAGGTACCAAGTCCAGAGAGGGAAGCCAGGCAGGAGGGGGTTGCCATGGCGCCCACCCCTTCACCTCAGTTTTAACACAGGGGCCTGGGACTCTTCTTTTAGTTTCTGTTCCTCCCCTTGACTCCCAGGGCAGAAAAGGCTGGATGTAGAGCAGTGTGGGTGACATGCCAATACGATGACACCCTATGTGACAATTCAAGGGACCAGTGGAAAGGTGATGGGGACGGCCCCTGGCCAGGCGTATAACACTGTTGCCTCTGTGTCACAGGTACATCCCCTTCTTCCTCATCCTCTTCATGTACTTCAGTGGCTGTTTTACTACCTCCAAGGCCGAGAGCCACATGCCAGGGCCTGCCCTGCTCCTGGTGGTGCCCAGTGGTCTGTACTACTGGTGAGTAGATATTGGCACATGGGGTGGGACAAAGGGCACAGGGACTGGATGAGCCACCACAGTAAAGCCACACTTAAACAGTGTTGGGTGTAATGGGTCACTCCTGTAATGCTAGCATTTGGGAGGTAGAGACAGGAGGATCAGGAGTTGAAGGCTGTTAGCATTGGCTATATAATAAGTTTGAGGCCATGTTGGGCTATATGGGCCCTGTCTGAGAGAGAGAGAGAGAGAGAGAGAGAGAGAGAGAGAGAGAGACAGACAGACAGACAGACAGACAGAGACAGACAGAGACAGAGACAGAGACAGAGACACAGAAACATTGATCGCACTTGACCACGGACCTATACTGTGAGTCCACCTAAGACTTGCCATCCCCAGGCCTCTGCTTCTTCTTGGGTTGAGTGAGGACTGTAACCAGGATGGTCAGCTCTAAGTAGATATCTCTCAGCATGTCAGAGCCACCTTGAGGCCAGAAGTCTACCTCTAGCTCCATGTCCTGTAAATCCTCCTGAGCCTCAGTTTACCCCTCTGAAATAGGAGTTAAACTGGCCTTGTCCCCATCTCAGGAGATGTTGGGATCCAGTTGGGAGAGAAGAGCACCATGGTGCCAAGATGACTTGGACAGACTGAGGAATTCCCTGTCTAGTGCCCTCTCCTGTTTCTTTGTTTTCCCGAGGTCCCTGTGCTAGACTCCCTTCTCAGGTCTCAGCCAGACCCTTCTCTCCCATCATTCCCAGCAGAACCCGGTTCTCCTTAGGTGGGAAGCCCCCTCCACATGAAAAAGGCCCTTTCTTCCTGGGTCAGAGCTAGCCACTTCCAGGGCCTGTCCTGTCTACAAGCGGGCCCACTAGAGCTAATCTATGTTCTCCTTGAGGGTGGGATTAGAGATAGTAACATTTATGCCACAGAGAGAGAGAGGCTTGACCTGGGCATGATCTTACCCTGACATGTTAGTGTGACATTGGCAGATTCATAACAGTGCACCATTCACGGAATGAAATGTTTTCCAAGTAAGAGATACACACAACCCTTGAGAGGCGAAGCTGTTTATGTTGCCCTCATAAGGGAGAAAACAGCCTTGAAGTTGTCATTCAAAGTTGTTGCATGATGTCCCCAAGGTCCCAGATCACTAGGTTGTAAAGCTGGAACTCTTTAAGTGAACAGGTCGGCATCAGGACACCCTAGAGGCAGACAGGTAGGTAACCTTGTAGATGCCTCCAAGTGCCTCTGAGTGCCCTGTACTCAGGGTTGCAACATCTCTAGGAGATGACAGCGGTCCAGCCTTCAAGGGGACAGTAATGACAATAGCCTCCATGTATTGGGATGGCATCCCCAAACTCAAATGTCTCCAGAAACCAAGCAGACAGGAGACGAGGCCTCAGAAGTATGAGAACTGAGATCGTGTGTTGCAGTGTTCTCTTGCTCCCCCAGGGCCAGTTTTTGTCATGTGGAAGTGTCCTAATGTGGTAAGAAAAGACAGAGACCAAAGCCCAGATATCCTGACACATAGCTTTGGAACTTGCTGAGTGGCAGACAGAGAGACTAGTCTGCCTCTGCCTCTGCCTCTGCCTCTGCCTCTGCCTCTGCCTCTGCCTCTCTGCCTCTCTGCCTCTCTGCCTCTGCCTCTGCCTCTGCCTCTGCCTCTGCCTCCTGGGCACAGAGTAAACCTGTGAGCTACCACACCCAGCTGATTATTTATTATTATTATTATTATTATTATTATTATTGTTATTGTTATTGTTATTATTATTATTTTGAAGTATGTTTGCAGCTGTGTGCATAGGTCTGGCTGTCCTGGAACTCACTCTGTAGATCTGCCTGCCTCTGCCTCCTGAATGTTGGGATTAAAGTCATGCACCACCTCACCTAACTATCCAGCAGAATATTCTTATTAAACCACTTAAAGTCAGAGCAGTCTGATGCCTCTGGGCACATTGGGTCCACTCCCTAGGTGAGCTGTTCTGATTGATCAGGAGGGCAGCCTGGGACTTGGTCCAGAAGGATGCCAGGGATGGGGTTGCCATGGCACCCTCTTCACCTCCACCCCTGTTCTCTTTCTCCAGGTACCTGGTGACCGAGGGCCAGATCTTCATCCTCTTCATCTTCACCTTCTTCGCCATGCTGGCTCTCGTTTTGCACCAGAAGCGTAGGCACCTGTTACTGGACAGCAATGGCCTCTTCCTCTTCTATTCCTTCGTGCTCACCCTCTTCCTGGTGGCTCTGTGGGTTGCCTGGCTGTGGAATGACCCTGTGCTCAGAAAGAAGTACCCTGGTGTCATCTATGTTCCTGAGCCCTGGGCCTTCTACACACTCCATGTTAGCAATCAACAGTGAGGCTCAGTGGGGGCAACAGGCCATGGTATTTGTATGTGTGCATACGTGCACTGTGGTAATATGAACTGTGCACTGGGGGCAGAGATTGGCAGAGTGTGTTGTTGAGAGACTCAACTGTTCTGGTCAGGTTTTGGGTTTGTTTGTTTGTTTGTTTGTTTGTTTTGCTTTGGACTTAAGATGGAGTTTATTTTGGCGAAGTATATGAAGGCCAAGATCACCCCTGCCCTCCCCTGTATTTCACTACCATTAGAGGTGCCCGAAACATCCCTATCTCTCAGCACTGGGCTGGCCTTATGGAGATGTCTTCTGGTGGCATGCAGGTGAGGGCTGGGCAGGACAGAAGCAAGAGACTCGGCTACTTGCCTGGCTCCTGGCACCTGAAACTGCCTACCCCTGGGCCCTAGGTTTCTGGGTCACAACTTCTTTTGTGCTTTAAACAGAGCAATTCCAACTCTGGGCTTCATTTGTTCTGGACAGCTCCTATGGCTCTGGGGACTGGTGGTTACTGATTCCCTTGGAGCAGCAGCAGCAAGGAAGAGTGGTTCTTTTACTATGTCCCCCACCCCTCCTCCTGGTCACACTGTCAGTGAAGCTCTTGGAGCTGGCCTGGGTTCTGAGCTACATGGAAGGCAGAATTCTCAAGCCCTTGTTTTATAGATTCCCTGAGACCCGTTGTAAGGGTCTGAGACATTACAAGTCGGTCTCTTGAGACAGTGCAGCCTGACTCTTTCACCACCTGCCTGGTGCCTTTGTTCCCAGCATGGTGGCTCCTGCCTTTCCCCAGCCCACCTCCTCCTAGGCCTCAGATATAGGTCTCCTTGGCACGAGGTGCCATCACCTTATTTAGCAGTCAGCATTGAGTGGTCTGTGCTGTGAGTCTTGGGGATACTCCGTGCATGGCTCTGCCTCTTTTCTGCTGCTCTCAGGGACTAGGCCTCAGTTTTCTCTAGTAGACTTTCTATGGGCTAGCCCATGCTGGGGTGGAGGCAGGGGTGAGAGGTCTGAATAAAGGCTGATTTGAAGCCCAGACTGGTTGGTGGCTGTTTCTAGCTTTGGGAGTGTGGTGGGAGTTCTGGGTTAAGGAAGAGACTTATTGGTCTGGGGTCTAGGCTGCAGGGTGTGAGGCTTTCTTTTAGGGCAGACCTGAGTGACCCCCTCAGTGCTGTGTTCCTTAGAGGAGCCTATGCCAGTGAAAAGAAGAAGAGAATCTCTAGGCCTGTCACTGGGAGACAATGAGGTGTAGTTTACGTTCATGGGAAGTGGCCCTGAGCTTTCAGCAAGTTGACTAAGCTCTTAGAGCCTGGCTCTTGGCAACCAGAGTTCTACACCTCCCCAGACAGTGATGTGGGCAACATTACCAGAAGGCGCAGTGTGGAGCAGGGCTCCCCCCATGCGTCTGTCCCCTCAGCCACCCAGCACATTCCCTGCCTTCCTCCAGGATGCTGCCTTTTCAGGACTAGCATCTACCCAGCTATCTCCTAAGTAGGGACAGGCCTGACTTGTGGGGCCTGAAGACTGTGGGAAGTATGGGGTGCAGACAGTATAGGCCAGAGGACAACCTCAGGATTCCTTCAGGAACACTAGTCACCTCTTTTTTGAGACAGGGTCATGAATTGTCCTGGGACCTGCCCGTTAAGCTGGGTTCACGGGCCAGTGGTCCAGGGACCAGTTGTCTCCCTGGCCCCTTACCTATACTATAAACATGGACTACCACACCTGACCTTTGTATGTAGGTTCTGGGGGTAGAACATGGGTCCTTGTGCTTGCAAGGACCATCTCAGCCCTAAGAAAACATCTTAAAGATTATCTATGAGTGCTCTATCTGCATGAAGAAGAGGGCATCAGATACCATTCAGATGGTTGTGAGCCACCATGCAGTTGCTGGGGATTGAACTCAGGACCTCTGGAAGAGCAGTCAGTGCTCTTAACTGCTGAGCCATCTCTCCAGCCAAGAAAACATCTTAAAATACCAAAGCAAGTTGTTAGGAATAGCAAGTTCCTGGAGCCTTGGGCCACCATGTGCCTGACAGTTGACTAGGAATGACACCCTGGACAGCTGTCTGAATGGAGCGAGCTTCACCTTCTTGGAGTTCTTTTTTTTTTTTTTTTTTTTTTTTTTCGGGGCTGGGGCCCGAACCCGGGGCCTTGTGCTTGCTAGGCAAACGCTCTACCACTGAGCTAAATCCCCAACCCCCTTCTTGGAGTTCTACCATCAAGCTTCTAGAAAATTGGTTCCCAGAGTACAGGAGTACAGGAGAGTACAGGAGAAACCAGAACTAATCAGAAACTGGGGCTGGGTCCTGTAGGCCACTCTGATGTGGGTTCCTTTGGGGACCACCACTCCAGGTCCTGGCTACTCAGTGTGGCCCCAGACTGCAGCTACTGCTTCTTCTGGAAATGGGCAACAGGGTGTCTTGATGTCTGTCCAGGCTGTACCTAGAGGGATCCCTGGGGTCCCAGTCCCTTTCTGCCCAGGCATGTGCAGTCCACATGACTTTCAAGGCAGCTGTGATGGTAGCGTGAGCGTGGTGAGTGAGAACAGCCGGTGTCTCTGTTCAGTTCTGAGGATGAGGTATTGACAAGGCTGTTTCATGGCCTCTACAGGATGCCTCTTTGCCTCTTCTAGCCTGTGGTGGGACCTAGGCCATCCTCGGTGTTCTGGGCTATGAACCCATTAATCATGGCCCGCTCTGTGGTGTCTGGAGTGCTCTCCTTGAGTTAGCTCCTACCCTGTCTGTTGTGTGTGACCTCACTTCACCTGTGTCCATGGATCCTACTTCCAGATGAAGTCCCTTAGGCTCTAGAGAGACATGGATTCCAGGGGCACTAGTTAGCCCAGGAGAGCCCTGAAACAAAAGCATAGATGGGATGGAGGTGAGGAGAGCAAAGTCTGAGGACCACTTCCCAGCAGGTACACGGATGCTTGCCAAGACTCACTTTCCTGGGTATGGGGGAATCAGGATTGCCCTGTCGTGCCCAACTCTCTGAGAGGCAAGAGCCCTTGGCAGGAACACAATTCCATAAGAAAGTAGCAAGAGGAAGAACATTCCTTTGAGAGCAGGATTTATGGAGTCAAGGCTAGGGGCAGGAACTTAGTGTCCTGTAGTCCAGGCTGACTTTGAACTTCTGCTCTTCCTGCCTTTATCCTCTACTGGACTTACAGGCACGAACAATATGTCTGAGTTATGCAGTGCTGAGATCAAATCTAAGGCTTGCATGCTAGGCAAATGTTCTACCAACTGAACTGTGTCCTGAACCGCTCCCCCATATAACCTAGGACACTCCCTGGAGGCTCTTCTGGGGCTCTGGTTGGCACCGTTATAGACAAAGTACCCTGGGGGCGGGGAGGAAGGCCCCTTGCCTAAAGCCCCTTCCACAGGGAGGGGTGTCAGTCCACAGAGTGATAAAAGGCAACGGAGCCAGCAGAAGTCCGTGAAGTCAGGTGAGGTGCTGGCCCCTAGTCAGGAGGGCCAAGTTTCAAGTATAAAGTGAACAAACTCAGCCCCGAGTGGGGCCGGAGGGGTTTCCTGCTGCATTTCATACGGAGGGTCACGCATGCAGAGTACTGTGCAGCCTGGTAGGTATACACCGCCAGCCCACTGTAGTCAGCCTTGGAACGGGTGTTTAACCAGCTGAAACAGCACGAGACAACCCCTTTGTCACCTACAAACAGGGAACTGAGTGTGGCCACAGACATCTGATGTGTATTTGGGAGGTAGAGGCAGGGAGATCAAGAGTTCAGAACTGTCTTCAATGATACAGTGAGTTTGAGGGCCTGAGCCACCTGAGATCCTGTCTCAACACAACACAAACGGGTGCTGGAGAGGGGACTTGAGCGTTTACTGTGTTTGCAGAGGACCTGAATTTGGTTCCCAGCATCCACCTGGGGTGGCTCACAACTGCCTATAACCACCTTTAGGGGATCTGACACCCTTTCATGGTCACTGTGGGCTGCTATACTCACACATGCATGCAAATATACACATAATTAAAATATATTCTAATGCTTTTTGGTCTGGTGGCAGCCATCGGGCAAGCCAAGATATGCACATACAAGCACACACTGTAGAGCAGCGGTTCTCAGTCGTGGGTCGTGACCCCTTTGGGCCTTTCACAGAGATCAGATACCGGATATCCTGCATAGCAAATATTTACATTACAGATCCACCACAGTAGCAAAATTACAGGTATGAAGAAGCAGTGAAAATTGTACGGGTGGGTTACCACCACACGAGGAAGTGCATTAGAGGGCCGCAGCATGAGGAAGGCTGAGGACCACTGCTATAGAGGAAGAACGGGTCTTGAAAGACTCGGTGCACCTTCTTCAGGCTCCACTACTTGCTGTATCACCAATTCCCTGTGCTGCACAGGGCTTCTTGCTCCACCCGGCCAGGTAAAGCGCACAGACAGCTTCCTGAGGCTAAGCAGGATGACCTTAGATGCAGGACATCATGTTCACAGCGGAGGCTGCAAACACCCAGTTTCTTAGAGTGCAACTCACAGTAAACCTGTCCATCATGGGGCTGAGCAGCTAAACATGGCTCCGTCTTCATTATTTTGTGGAGAGAGCTGGACTCCAAGTGGATTCTGAGCAGCCTGAATTCTTACTGGGCTGAAAGCTTCATACAGATTCTTTGAGGTTCTCCTCATAGATCTACTACTCCATAAGCTACCAGATCAAATCCTGATACCAATGGATCACCGAACCAGTTCACAAGCACCGAGAGTGCCTGGGCTGCCATCTGCTGGCCACTGGAGTTGTGATCTCTGCAAAGGAACCACACTTCCAGTGCTTCTTACCACACAGTTGGAGAGAGTGGAGAACTTTCCAGCTCCCTAGTGGTGATATAATGTTCATAAACTATACCACTAAATGATTTAGGGGCACATGACTGACCCTAGTACCCTGGTACCCAGTTACTGACACTCAAGAAAGTGTCTCACCAGCCTCTGAGCCCCTCACAGAGGTAGGGTATTCGGGGGCCTCAGCTCTGTGCCCACCTCTCAGCACTTACTGCCTACCTCCCTTACTCACCCACGGCCACTAAGCTGCACCCTCCAGCCTTCCCTACCCCCACTATACCCACCCCCACCAAACCTAGCCCCCACTATACCTACTTCTCCATACCTACCCCCCTACCATATCTTGCCCCCAATCATACTAGCCTCCCAATCATACCTACCCCCACATTATACCTACCCCCACAAAGTGAGGTCAGAACCTCGATTCTCAAGTCTAAAGCGGGAAGAGGTGGCTCAGGAGAAAAAACCATTCCATATGGAGGGAGGGGTCAGGACCAGGGGGAGGCCATGAGTTCATGTGCCCTGGATGAGCGGGAGAGTTCACCTCTCTTCCTCTGACACCTGTAGCCTTTGGCAACCCCATTGCTCCCACACAACCCACGGGACTGCACACAATGGCTGACAACTGGGCCAGCCTGGGTTTAGCACCTCACCGGCAAACCAGCCACGGAGTGCGGATGAAGGAAAGGAGACGTCCAGACGAGTTCGAGAACCTAGTCATGCCCAGGGCCCAGTGGCAGTTCTGGGAGCCACCCTTCTTCCTGTCTCTCGAGGGAGACAGGAATAGAGGGCTGAGAAATTCAGAGTCAGCAGCTTATAATACTGGACTGGGCGAGCCGAGGAAGAGAGACAAACTTCCTGCCTGGGAAAGTCAGGTCAAATTCCAAGGCCCCTGAGCAGCTAGCCTAAGACTCTGCTCCAGCAACCACTGCCATCCCTACCCCCTAGGAAGTAGATGGCTGTGTGTTGGTCTTTGGATTCTCCCAGCAGCCCATCATGAATCTGGTGAGGAAACTGAGGCATACAGGAAACGAAGGATTTGGATCGCAGCTGAGGAAATGACTTGGATCCCTGGCTGTAGTGCATCCCCAAGGCTGTGTCTCTGAGCGCGGCTCCATTGGAGAGCCACTACTCGGGGGAGACAGTGTGTGTGCTATCTGGCTCCTGCTATCTGGTTCGGGAGAGTGAAAAGGGTCCCAAGACAGGCTCAGACCAGAACAAAGTCAGCCCCACCCGGAGCCCCCTCTTCAGAAGCTCCTAAGAAGGGACACCCAAATTGTCCAGTGGCTGCAGAGCCCTAGCCTCTAGGGGCAGGGGCCTCCAGGAGAGCTTGCAATGGTTTCCTCACAAGCAACCTTCTCAGGATGGTGGGGGCATCCGCTGTTCAGCTGCAATCTGACTCTCGTGGCATAGGGCCCAGTCTCCATGGCAGCAGAGGATTTATTACCAGGCCTCCACCCAGCCTGGTGGACTTTCGACTCCAAGCCGGAGTAAAGAGAACCAAACACAGTTCCAGGAGCCAGGGGTGCCTGAGGATGGTGAGTGAGGGGCTGTGCCGGAAGTAGGTGGGAAGGGCCCCAGCTGAAGCCCCCCTTTGACTGTTCTTTCTCTGCTGCAGGCCAAGTTCCTTTCCCAGGACCAAATTAATGGTAGGTTGGGTTTGTTATTTAATTAGTAACTCCCCACAAAATGTGTGTCTCATTAGGCAATTTGCTCTGCTGGGTTTTGTTGGTAGGAAGGAAGGCCTGAGGGGTGGACAGCTGGCCCACCCACAGGTTGGGGGGGGGCAGGTGCTGTGGGGCAGCTGTTGATCTGTTTGGGGGTGGCCCTGAGGATGGACTAGCTGACTTCCAGGGCTTGTTATATATCAGTGTGACTTTCAAACTGGGTCATAAAAGTGAGTTTGCTAGTGCCCCCGAGAGCCTGGAAGCCGGTCTGGGTGGGAGACTGTTAATGGAGGAAGACCATTACCATAGTAACTGAACCAGAGGTGAGGGGTGGGGCTTTGTAGTCAGTGCAGACAGGCACCAGAACCCAGGGTTACGCCCTGGGGCAGGATATTTCTTTATGGACCTTAGTCTCTGTAAAACTGGGGGTTGAGCTGGCACCTCCTGCCTAGTTCAGTGTGGGCACCTTGTTCTTAGGCTTCCCACAGAGCAGAGTTCTGTTTCCCCAAGACCAGAAGGGCAGAATTAAGTTACACAGAACCTGGCCAAGACCTGGCCAAGGGTCTGGTGGCTGAGTTCCTGGCAGAGAGATCAGAGTGCAGCCCCGGACCTATCTATCTTTTCCCTGAGGCTGTGCCCCTAAACCTGCCCCAACATAGGACGGAAACAGCCCTGATAACCCCCTTCTCATTGTTGCTGACATGACACCTTGTCTGTGAGATAGAACTGCAGGTACACAGGGACATGGAGCTCTGATGCAGGACACTGTCTAGCAGGCCACAGGGTGGCTTCTGGCTACACCAGCAAGGATCAATCCCAGAGATGTAAATGACCAGAGCTTGGTCTAGAGGAGGGGGTGACAGGGATATGTGCTTATAGGTCCAAGGGGGTACCTTCTCTTAGAATCCTTAACTCCCTGTCCCCCAAACCAAGGCCAAGACAGAGGGGACAGTGAAGAGACTTTACAGCACAGAGCCTAACCTACAGTTATGGGCTAGGGGCTGGCGAGACGATTCGCTATGTAAGAATTTGTACTGCTCTTGCAGAAGACCCAAGTTTGGGTCCTAGCGCATATATAAGGACCGCTCACAACTACCTGTGACTCCATCTCCCAGGGCACACGAAGCCTTTGGCCTCCTTGGGCGCCTGTATTTGTGCATGTGCACACACTAGAAAACAAAGTCTCTGAAGGGGCAACCAAAGCTAGAGGCCACTTGTCATCCTCACCAGTCCCCTCACTGCCGGGACAACAGACTCACTGCCCCTCTCTCCCACGGGTTTTGAAACGACTAGAAAGGACGAAGGCAAATTCTCTTTGTATCCGAGTGTCTAACACCAAGAAGGAGGCCATTAATGTTTAGGGGTTGGAAGCCTGGATGGGGATGGGAGAGGATGGGGCCTTTAGAGGCTTCCTGGCCAGTCACCTTTGAGTCCCAGTTTTCTTTTCTGAGGAGGGATAACGATGCCACCTGATGAGTTTACCTCACTTATTTTTTACTTCAGCAAGAGTCCTTTCTCTGTGCCAACTCTGCCCTGCGCTAGCCCTACCCCAGGTGTTAAAAATTGAGCAGTGAGCTGGGAGGCACGCCTTCCCCATTCTTGGGGTCCAAATCAAGGAGAAAGAAAGAGTGGTGAAAGAGGCGGGGCCACACTGTGAGGACAGGAGAGGTGGGGATGGGGGTGATGTATGTGAAGGGGACTGAGGAGCGGGGTCCTCAGGCAAGCCAGGTCTTCCCGAGATCTTGTTATCTTGGTCAAGCATAGTGAGAAAAGACTGCAGGTGTCAAGGGCCCACAGGCGCCAGAGGTGTCTTCTGGGTGACCCAGGCAGGGATCCCAGAGTTGTAAAGACCCAGAGCTTGGTCTAGAAGGCAGATGGCGGGGTTGGGGTGGGGGCGGCAGCTGCAGCGATGACTCGGCAGTTAAGAGCACCTGAGATAGGGAAATAGGTTCCCAGCATCTACACCGGGTGACTCAACAACCACCTGGAATTCCAGCCCCAAGGAATCAGGCTCTGCAGGTTTGCAGAGATGAATTGGCTCTGGAGAGATGGTTCTGTGGATAAAGGCATCTGCCCCCAAGCCAGCCAATCTGAGTTCCCCCCAGCCCATCACATGGTGGAAAGAACCAACTCCCTCACAAGATACCGTCTGATTCCCACACATATATACACTAAAAAACTAAAATATGGGCTGGAGAGATGGCTCAGCTATAGTGTACTCATATACACAAAATAAATTTTCAAATAAAAGGAAATGTATTAAAATGTTTAAGAAAAGAAAGAAGGGGTTGAGGATTTAGCTCAGTGGTAGAGCGCTTGCCTAGCAAGAGTGATGTGAAGTACCCACATTCAGCTCTAACGATAATAACCCCTACCTGGGAGAGCATCAGAGAACCACTGTCCACCACTTTCCTCAGCTCCGGAAAAAAAAAGAAAAGAAAGAAAAGCTGGGTCTGTTGATGCTGGAAGAGAACACATGTCAGTTTGCTCAGAGGTTGGGCTCTGTTTAATCCTTGTTGTAGGCCCCATTTACTAATGCAGGGGAATGCACTGTGCTTGTCTGGACAGTCAGCAGACTGGGCCCCTCTCACAGGCTTCAGCTCCTTCTTTGGAAAATGGAAGGGATTAGGGGATTAGGGTAGCTCACCCCCACAGAATTTCCATCTGCAGGGCTGGGATCTTACTCAAGCTCACAGGTGGCTTGCCTTTGCCTCCAGGGGCCCCGAGGGGAAGAGAGAGAGGACAGAGACAGGACGGCTTTGCCAGCTGTGCAGCAGCAGGAGGAGGAAGAGGCTCCTGCACAAGGAAGAAAGGATAGCAGGAAGAGCCATGGGCCAGGTCTGCTGAGGCCCTGGGCACTCTTCCCAGCAGTTCCGTAGGGACCAGGGCCTACCGGAGGACAGCTTGAGAGTTCAGAGCCAGGGCCTAGACCAGTGATGTGAAGTACCCACATTCAGCTCTAACGATAATAACCCCTACCTGGGAGAGCATCAGAGAACCACTGTCCACCACTTGCCTCTGGAGGGGTTGGTTCTGCGGACAGAGCAATGTTGCAAAGGTCCCCGGGAGTCTGGTAACCCTACCAAGATTTGAGTGGCATATTAAGGAACAGAGGAGGAGGAAAGGAGGGGACGTTCTGGCCAGATGAGCACAGGATACATTGTGAAATTTGAATTTCAGATAAACATTCTTTTTGAGTCTAGGACAGCCTGGGTAAAATTTGATGCATGGTTGGTATGTGCTCCTGCTAAAAGTTGGTTCAGTGGGGGCTGGAGGGGTTGAGAGCATGTGCGGCCCTTCCAGAGGACCCGAGTCAGGCTCCCCGTGCCGACGTGGGGAGGCTTACAGCTGCCTGAAACTGCAGCTCCAGGGCATCCACCCTTCTGGCACCTTTGGCGCCTACGTGGTGTTCACTCAGTCAGACACATACAAATAAAAATAACACAAATAAACCGTCAACAATCAATTCACCTTTTTCCGGATTCTACTTGACCTGTTAGTTTTATGTTTGTATGACATTTACTTATGTATGTAGTGTGTGTGAGAGTGTGTATGTGTGTATACATGTACTGTGGATGGCAGAAGACATCTTGCAGGAGTTGCTTTTCCTTAGACCATGAGGGTCCTGGGGATCAAATTCAGGTTATCAGACTTGGCAGCAAGCCCCTTCTCCTCCTGAGCCACCTTGTTGGCCCTGTTTGTTTGTTTTTTGAGACAGTGTCTGAGATAGCCTAGGCTAGCCTTTAACTACTACACAGTGGAGGCTAACCTTGGAATCCTGATCCCCCTGCCTTCACCTCCCAAGTGCTGGAATTACAAGCACAGGCCATCACACTCTAGCTCTATGGGGTTTGGGAGATCAGGTGGTACAAAAGGGAAAGCGAATAGGGAGGTCGGGGAGCTCAATATTGGGGTGCCTGCACAACACATGCAAGGTCCCAGTTCATCCCCAATATGCCGTGGAGGAGGGGAAAGGAATTAAGAGAAGGAGAAGGGTGGGGTGGGGTGACCGCCTGCTACTGACTTCCTCTCCCAACTGCAGAGTACAAGGAATGCTTCTCCCTGTATGACAAGCAGCAAAGAGGGAAGATTAAGGCCACAGATCTCCTGGTGTCCATGAGGTGCCTGGGGGCCAGCCCCACACCCGGGGAAGTGCAGCGGCACCTGCAGACTCATGGAATAGGTGAGTGGGTTGTCCCGGTAGGCTTGTGAAGGGCCTAGCCAGGAGAAGCAGGCGGTGGTGGTGGAGAAAGATCAGAAGCCTGAGGTGGTAGTGTGCCTCACCAGTCAAAACTGGCCATGAATAGTGTGTTTCATTCCACAGGGGACCTTGGTCTCACACTGGTCCCAGTGGTTTTTCTTTCTGGTTTTACTTGAGATAGGGTCTCAGGTAGCCCAGGCTGGTCTTTTTATTTTTTTTTTTATTTTTATTTTTTAGATTTTATTTTATTTTATTTTTTAAGATTTATTTATTATGTATACAGTGTTCCACCTGCATGTACACATGCAGGCCAAAAGAGGGCACCAGATCTCATTATAGATGGTTGTGAGACACCATGTGGTTGCTGGGAATTGAACTCAGGATCTCTGGAAGAGCAGACAGTGCTTTTAACCTCTGAGCCATCTCTCCAGCCCCTAAATATTTTATTAATTTATTATATATGAGTACACTGTCACTGTCTTCAGACACACTAGAAGAGGACATCAGATGCCCATTACAGATGGTTGCGAGCCACCATGTGGTTGCTGGGAATTGAACTCAGGACCTCTGGAAGAACAATCAGTGCTCTCAACCACTGAGCCATCTCTCCAACACCCCCATCCCCCTGCTGGTCTTGAACTCACCTTGTGCTAGCTCAGGGTGACACTGAGTTCCTGATCCTCCTGCCTCCACCTCCCAAATGCTGGGCTCACAGATGTGTACGACTATACACAGTTCCTATATTTATGGGGAAACAACATTTCACAGGGGGTTTGGCATGTGCTTAGTGAAAACAGCCCAGTCGTGAGGGCCCTATCCAACCGTGTCCTAAACAAAGACGCTTCCCAGAGTCAGTAAGGTGCCTAGGCTCCTGAGTCACGAGAAGACTCAAGATCAGGACTCAGGTCTTCTGATCTCATTGGCTGACCTAGAAACTGTAACAAGGCTGCCAAACTGGAAGGGAACTGAGCCCAAGCCGCTCTCTTCACTGTCATTAAGGGAGATTTTTTTTTTTTTTTTTTTTTTTGGGACTGCAACATATGGGACGTTTATAATCAACACCAAATTGTGTTTATTTTTAGGAATTAAAAGCTCAAAGAGTGGTGTCTTGACACCAGGGTATCTATACTGGGGACACCAGGGTGGACACTGGGGGTGGGAGGTGGGGGGAAGCAAAGCCCAGAGAAAGGGGTGGCTTTGGAAGGATCACTTGACCTGAAACCTGAGTCCACCCCTCAGCACTTGACCCTCAGCATCCTCATCTCTCAGATGGGTTCTCATGATCTGCTAGGGTTACTCTTACAGTCAGGGCCCAGGGAGCCGAAACCTGAAGGGGCAGGAGCCATATTAGCTTCTCTTTTCCTTAGAAAGGAAAGAGCAGTCAGGGGCATTCCCATTTGTTGTGCAAAGTGGTGTGAGGGTCCTCGTCCTGTTCGAGGAGGGTGGAGCTTGAAGGCCCTGGGAAGGTGGATGGAGTGGTGAGGTGGAGACCGGGGCTTCAGACATCTGTGGTGGATCTGGTGCCTGCCACGAGGAGAATGGAGATCTGGACCAAGTTCCCTCCATTTTGGAAGCACGGGAGAGAACAGCGGAGGATGTTTTGTGTGGTCCTGTGCCATGGCTATTACTCTGGGTTACTGTCTCCTTAGCAAGCAAGATTGGGGGAGGGATTAATACTCATGATGTCTGAGTTGTGTCCCTGTCTCCCCTTCCCGTCGCTATGATAAAATACCAGACTAAAGCAATTTAAGGAGAGAAGGTTTGATTTTAGTCCACCCCAGTTTGAAGCACCTGATCACATGGCCAGAGGCAGCTACAGTGAATGCATGTGTGTTAGCCGAACTGACTCTCCACTCTGATACAGTTTAGAGTCCCCTACCCTAGGGAATGGTGCCTGTTTGGTTTAGGACCCAGGACAAGGGACTGAGGTGCATAATTTACATACCAAAGCAGACCTAGCCTCGAGGTTCTCCTAGCATCCCTCAGTCCTGACCTGGCATACCTTGCCAACCCAGAACTTTCCAGCCCAGGGGCTGGGCTGCCCTTCCTCAAGAGCCTCTTTCCTATACAATCTAGACATTTTGATCTCTCTCTCACTCTTTTCCTCTCTGCAGGCACATCCTTTCTCTCTTTCTCTCGTTCTCTCTTTCCCTTCCCGCTCCCCCAACTCCCCCCACGGCCACTCCCCTGGCCTCAATCTTTGGGGCCAGTGAACTCACCTGAGAGCATCTTCCCAATAAACCTGCCTTTTATATAATCTAATCTGGCTTAAATTGGCTCAATTCACAGGCAGTGGTGGAGAAATAGCTTATCAGTGCTACTGAAATGGATGTGTCTTTCACATCAATTAGCATAATCAAGGTCACCACAGACCTTTCACCAAGATTATAGATTCTGCTAAGACCATACCACACATGGTTACCTAAGGATTGCTGGGAGAATGAAATGGAGACTTTCTATCCTGTGAATGGCCCATGGTGGGTTCAGAAGGAGGAGTTTTGTCCCCCCTACCATGCACTGCCTTGAGAACTAGGTAGCCCTGGAGCTGGCTCCCCTCAGAACTCTTCCCTCCAGCTCACTGTTTTGTGGGGTTTCCTAGACAAGAACGGAGAACTGGATTTCTCCACCTTCCTGACCATTATGCACATGCAAATAAAGCAAGAGGACCCAAAGAAAGAAATCCTTCTGGCCATGCTGATGACAGACAAGGAGAAGAAAGGTTACATCATGGCGTCTGAGTTGCGGTCGAAACTCATGAAACTGGGAGAGAAGCTCACTCACAAAGAAGGTAACAGCCTGGCCAGCTTTGAGCCATCTGGGAAGGGTTAGGGAACTGTGGGGAGGGCAGTGTTGTGTAGCCCACCCAAGGCTGTGCAGACGGCAAGATGATGAATAGTCCAGAAGCTTGAGAGAAGTCAAGCTGGCTGAGTGCTGTACTGGAGTTTAAGTGGGCCAGGGTGGAGGGTCAGCTCAGAGACAGTCCAGTTGGAGACCCAGAAAACAGTGGAGGCTAATTTCATGTGAGCAGCTGGGGCATCTGCCAGGATTCACCTTGTCGAAGCCATCGCTGAAGGTTTCAGTGTGGCTCAGAATGACTAGCAATTTTTGTTTTTAGAACTTTACTGGTGTAGTTATAAATGTCAACTTTGTAGGTGACAATGTTGTGTCACTATGTCAAAGACATAGCCCCAAGGCAGGGGCTAGAGAAATGATTCTATGGGTAAAGTTTGCCCCACATGCATATGGATCTGAGTTTGGATCCTGGAATCCAAGTTTTAAAAAGAAAAAAGCTGGACAGGTTGTGTGTGTGTGTGTGTGTGTGTGTGTGTGTGTGTGTGTGTGTGTGTGTGTGTGTGTGTCTGTCTGTCTGTCTGTCTGTCTGTCTGTAATTCCAGCACTCACTTGGGGGGCAGAGACAAATGCCAGGGCAAGGGCAAGCTGGCTAGCTAGACTAACTCTGAACTGTGGCTCTAGCTTTAGAGAGAGACTTTGCCTCAATTAGAAGTAGAGAGCTATAGAGGAAGATACCAGATGCCAACCTCGGGTTGCTATACATAGGTGCTAGTGCGCCTGCACATAAGCCTCCACACAAATGGACAGGTATACACATGTGCACACAAGCCATACACACTTAAAGCTACGACCCAGAATACACTGTCAACACGAGTTCAATTGATAAAAGGGGCCAGCTGAGTGGCTCTTGAGTAGAGCTGAGGCCCGATGCAGGAGGGTGCAGGAGCCCCTCAGCTCCAGGGCTGACACAGCTACCCGTGATGTTTCCAAATCGAGAGGTCATTGTGTCCCTGCTCCTAGCAGCCTTAGGTACTGAGGATGTGGGAGCTTTTCAGGGGTAGCAAGAGAAACTTGTCCTGGCCACAGAGTATGAGGTGGCTGCCTTGCCTACTACATTTCTTGCTTCAGAGCAGGATGGGGGCCTGGACCTTTCGAGAAAGCTTTAGGGACAGGCTTGGGCCATTTGCAGTGTCTTTCTTTCTAGCCTGCTAACACTGTTGGCAGCCTTGGTCCCAACACAACTGTAGACTATGGCCTGCCCTTCTCAGCATCCCTTGTATCCACTGCCAGGGTTTTCAGGTTGCTGGCTAGCGTGTCTGGGGTCAGTTGGAGGCTCAGCTTAGGCACAGAGGGATGAAAAGGCCCCAATACCCACTGATTATTAACTTCTGGCCAGATTACAACGAACGAGGGCAGAGTTTTCAGGTTGTAGCTTGAATTAAGTTTGAATCCAGGCCCTTCCTTTAGGGAGCCCTTGGAATGTGTTTCGTCCCCTTGCTGTAAATGAGGTTGTGTCAGGTATCCTCCCTGGGGTCCTCCAAGAATGAGCATTCAGGGGGCTGGAGAGATGGCTCAGCAGTTAGGAGCACTGACTGCTCTTCCAGAGGTCCTGAGTTCAATTCCCAGTAACCACATGGTGGCTCACAACCATCTGTAATGGGATCTGATGCTCTCTTCTGGTGTGTCTGAAGACAGCAACCGTGTACTCACATACATAAATTTAAAAAAAGATCTGTCATTCTATGGACCAGCCTGCTCAGATCTTATCTGCACTCATGATGTCTGCACTCATGAAGGTCCTGAGCAAATCCTTTAAAATTAGTGCCTGGCAGGCAGATTCAGCTCCCAATTTCTCTCAGTGGAAGCATTTACTGCAACTGCTTTTCTTTTTCTTTCTTCCTTTCCTTTTTTTTTTTTAAAAAATATATATATTTATTTATTTTATGTATGTGAGTACACAGTCACTGTTCAGACACACCAGAAGAGGGCATCAGATCCAATTGTAATGGTTCTAAGTCACCATGTGGTTGCTGGGAATTGAACTCAGGACCTCTGGAAGATTTTTTTTTTAAGATTTATTTATTATATATAAGTTCACTGTAGCTTTCTCCAGATGCACCTGAAGAGGGCATCAGACCTCATCACAGATGGTTATGGGCCACCGAGTGGTTGCTGGGAATTGAACTCAGGACCTCTGGAAGAGCAGTCAGTGTTCTTAGCCGCTGAGCCATCTCTCCAACCCCGCAATTGCTTTTCATATCAAGGGGAAAACTGGCCTGCCCTTGCTCCAGACTCCATGGCACTGTTGGAGTGCTGTCTAAGGTGGTTGGCGATCTGTCTGCAGTGATACTCAGGCCCCTAGACTTCCTTCAGTGTTAGCCAGCAAAGGACAATGGGAAGGAGCTGATGGAGACTGCTTTCCCTCCTGCTTTCAGTGGAATACAAGGTACCCATACACTGATTCCAAGGTGAGAATCATTTCTTCTGGGGATTCAGATGAAATGTTCTGTTCTAAAGCATCTTTTACACATGCAGCACAACTATCCCCCAGCTGGAGAGTGTTGCCCCCTTCTGGCCAGCCCTGGTCTGTTACCGAGGCTGGAGCGGATGCTTAGACTGTTCTCTGTGGCTGGCAATTCACTAACTGGCAGCAGGTTAGACGCTTTTCTGTGAAATAAGATGCATCTGTCTCCTCAGGCTCACGGAGCACCTCTGGGTTTAAAAAGAGAGAACTACATTCTGTCTGTCTCTCTGCCTGTCTATCTGTCTGACACAGTATAGACCAAGCTAGCTTCAAACACAGAAACCCACCTGTCTCCTCCTCCAGAGTTTTGGGACTAACGCTATACACACCACCATACCTGGCTGAATTAGTATCGTTTAGAAAGCAATTCCACTTTCAAGAAGATTTTGTATGGCAGGTGTGGCGGCATACACCTTTACTCTGAGCCCTGGGGAGCCAGAGGTAGGCTGATCTCTGCTGAGTTCAGCCTGCCAGCCTGGTCTACACAATACAGTCTACGAAGTGCTACCCTCTCAAAACAAACAAAAAACCTGGTAGAAAAGAAGACTTTGTGTTTGCACATATATACACACAGGTGCCCGGAACGGGCTACGGGCAGTTGTGAGCCCACATCTACTGGGAATGGAATCAGGGTTCTCTGAAGAGTAGTTTGTGCTGTTAACTGCTAGGCTAACTTTCCAGCCCCTGAACAATGTACTTGGATGCTCTGAACTTCAGTTGCGATTGGATTTACTTTTTGCACGTGACAAGATGCATTTTCAAATTAATGATAGGGATCCAACTCCAACCCAAGGTGCATATTGGCCATGTGCTCTCCTCATCCCATTCCTTTATTGAGACAATAGTAACAGCTCGCTTGTAGACTAGACTATAGAGTGACAGACAGCTTGTAGACTATAGTGACAGACCACTTGTAGACTAGACTATATAGAGTAACAGCCAGCTTGTAGACTATAGAGTAACAGACCACTTGCCACTCAGTATTCCATTGGCAGGGGGGCAGCAAGGGGAGAGGTGGGCTTACATGGAGGAGAGGTACAGGTGTGAGCCTGGATTAGTGTGACTGTGTTTGGAGACGTGGACAATGCCTGTGTGATTAGGAGGTTACAAGGGTGGACTGCACAGGTAAAACATCCATGCTAAAGGTTTCCTGAAAGACAGACAGAGGTCTGCCAACCCTGCTGACCTGAGTTTCATCTCTGGAACCCACATGGTGGGGAGAGAGCTGACTCCTACAAGCTGTCCTGACCTCCACACATGTGGTATGCACAATACTCCCGTCCCCCATAAATAAAAAAGACGTTAAAAAAATTAAAATCAAGTGATCAGACTGATCCTCACCAGTCTTACTCTGTGCTCAGATCCTGGGCCCTGCAGAAAGGCATGTTCTGGGTTCTTCTAAGCAGCTCCTCCTCCCATTTTGGTTTGCACTGCAGTCCATGAGAACAGTCCATCAGATTCTCAGGGAAGACTTCTGGAGACCCCTAACCTCAGCAGATCCAAATTGAAACAGAAATGTGATTTATTGCAGTGGATGAGCTTTTCAAGGAAGCGGGCATCGAACCTAACGGCCAAGTGAAATATGACACGTTTATCCAGAGGATCACCCTGCCCGTGCGAGACTACTGAGGGAGCCGAGGTCAAGGGAGCAGAGGGTGAGAGCCTCCGGGGCCTGAAAACCTGGACTGAAGGTTTTTGTAAGGGAAGTCTAGAGATGGCGAACACAGCAGTAAGACCATATGGCACAACCCCTGCAGCGGGTGAATACCAATAAATGATGTGGCCATGTATTGGTTGCCTGTAAGAGGAGGTCTGTCTGGATTTCCGTACTAACATTACCCAGCCCTTTGCAGCATGGACGGGCTGCCTCTGCAATGTCATCCCCCTCACCCACTGTACTTCTCAAAGCCTTTGGACCTCACAAAGATGATGATGATGACTTGAAAATAAATGCGTGGCAACTCGAGAGCCTGCTGAGTTGGTGTTTCCATGGTAGTGTTTCTCTAAAAGAACAGTCTGCCAGAAAACCAGTCTGCTTTTGGGTGCAGGAACAACCTTCGACCTTTCTAACATAAAGCCAAGGTTGGCTGGGAACAGGCAACAAGCACAGAGTGTGTGCACACGCATGCACACACTTGTACAGACAAATAGTGCAAAAAGCATACAGCATAGCCATACAGCAAAACTGTGCACATAGGCACAGAACAAGCATATTGCACGCATGCCCGTGCACCCCTGCGCGCATGCACACACATGCACGCGCACGCGCGCACACACACACACACACACACATACACACACACACACACACGACACACAATAAGCATAGCGCACGCACACAGACACGCCCATTTCTTTTCTGGAGTTTCATCTTTTGTTTTGCTCTCATTTCTTATAGTTTTACAATTCTACTGATGAATCCTCATTTCTAGCTCACTGGCCAGACCAAAGTGGAGATAAACATTAGAGGTCAGCTGAGCAGTGGGGAGACCCAGCTTTCTATCCCACACCCAAGGGACTGGGAAGCCTTGCAGAGTAAGCATGCCTTTCTGATGCTCCTGGCAACTTGTGTCCGGGTCATTGTTAGGTTGAAGGAACTAGGATGGTCTGCTCAAGCGACCTGCGGTGATCATAACAGAATAAGGAGATGTACCAGGTCATGGGCAGAACCTAAGATGCCCTCAAGTCAACCGTGGGAACCAGCGTCCTAGCCAGGATACCCAGGAGTACCCATGAACACTCCAGGAAAGGTAGGGTACAGAGCTCTAGCCATGAAGACCTTCATTCCTTTGTGTCAGGACTGCCTGTGGCTCTGTGCCTTATGTGAAAGCAGGACAACTCGAGACACGGGTCTCTTGGGAAGTCAACTAGACACATATCATACTAAGGGCGAGGCTCTGAAACACTCCAGGGAACTAAACACTGATAGCCTTGGTTCAGCTACCGCACAAATGCTGGATGGCTCAGACTAAACAGAAGACGAGAGGGGAAGTGCTTCATTTTTGTGGGAGTAGATGTTTCATGTTCCCTGAGTAGTTTGATTATAAGCAACCTGGCAATTTTTTTTAAATATAAAACAAAACAAAAACAAATAAACAACCCCCCAAAAGCTAGATAATAGTGGCCTATCCCTTCAAAGGGGATGTTGGTTTGAGGCCAACATGGGATACAACACAAGAGCCTGTCTGGGAAACACAAAAATAAAAACGCAATTTTTGGGCTGTTCTAGGGAGCCTGAAAGAAGACAGCATAAGTACAGGCAAAATAGAGCAAAAACTGCATGACTGCCATGGCAGTCCTCTTGGGGGAGGCTAGACCTCCAGAGTCAGCTGTGTATTTCCCTGTTGGATGGGAAGGTTCCCAACCCCGGCACCTCTGACTCTAACCACAGCTTTAGAATCACTTCTGCTCACCAATCTAGAATTTGAGATCTGACCAGTGTTCCACACTGATGCTGTGTGTGTGTTGGGGGTTTTGGGGGAGTGCAGGGTGGGAAGAGGCTGGGCTCAACACTAGAGGTACTTTCTATTGTTCTGATGACTGTCAGTGACTTTTTTTTAAGAGAAAGGATCTCATGATTCCCAAATTTACCTCAAATTTGTGGAGGATGCCCTGGAACTTTTTTTTTTTTTTTTAAAAAAACATTTATTTACTTTATATGAGTACATTGTCACTGTCTTCACACACACCAGAAGAGGGCATCAGATCCCACTACAGATGGTTGTGAGCCACCATGTGGTTGCTGGGAATTGAACTCAGGACCTTCAGAAGAGCAGTCAGTGCTCTTAACCACTGAGCCATCTCTCCAGCCCCGAACATTTTTTTTATATATGATATTTATATGAGTACACTGTCGCTGTCTTCAGACACACCAGAAGAGGTCCCATTACATATGGTTGTGAGCTACCCTGTGGTTGCTTGGAATTGAACTCAGGACATCTAGGAGAGACGCCATTGCTCTTAACTACTGAGCTCTCTCCCCAGTTCAAAAATAATACTGTGGGTTTTTTTTTTAAATAAATGATATTTTTAAAGATTTTGTTTATTTATTTTATGTATGTGAGTACATGGTCACTGTTTTTACACACACCAGAAGAGGGCATCAGATCTCATTATAGATGGTTGTGAGCCGCCATGTGGTTGCTGGGATTTGAACTCAGGACCTCTGGAAGAGCAGTCAATGTTCTTAACCACTGAGCCATCTCTCCAGCCCCACCCTTGAACTTCTGACCATCCTGCCTCCACCTCCCGAGTGCTGAAATGACAGGTGTTTACTGTACCTCTTTTATTTGACACTGAGGATTGACAAGGTTCCATGCATGCCAGGGAAGTGCTCTGTCAAATACCTCCGGCCTTCCAGTGTAGGGTTTGTGTTTTTGTTTTTCTTGGCTTTTTTAGATAGGGTACTCTGTGTAGCCCTGGCTGTCCTGGAACTTGCTCTGCAGACCAGGCTGGACTTGATCTCAGATATCCACCTGCCTCAGCTTCCCAAAGGTGGGATTAAAGGTGAGAGCCACTACGTCCGGCCTCCAGGGTAGTTTTTTTTTTTTTTTTTAAAGATTTATTTCTTATATATAAGTACACTGTAGCTGTCTTCAGACACACCAGAAGAGGGCATCAGATCTCATTACAGATGGCTGTGAGCCACCATGTGGTTGCTGGGATTTGAACTCAGAACCTCTGGAAGAGCAGTCAGTGCTCTTAACCACTAAGCCATCTCTCCAGCCCTCCAGGGTAGTTTTAATGCACGTTTTATGAATCTTATTTGGCCAAGTAGAATCTCCGCTACAGCTTGAAAAGAACACATGGCTAGCAGGTGGTCTGCAAAACCTGGGCTGCTCTTCCCCGCCCACTGCTCTAGTCATGGGTGACAAGTTGAGCTCACACTCCAAAGTCTGGTTTACAAAGCTTATCAGGGATGTCTTTGCTGCCTCAGGATCCCCACTTATGCATCCCTCAAATTCCAACAAGTTTTCCTAGCACCTAGTTGCTCACCATAGAGTGGTGTTTGCACAGCAGGTAGACAACTAGTACCTTTGGAATTTAAGGTGAGCTATATACCGATAACAAAAGGTCTTGAGGCATGACAGGAAGGCAGCTGTTACTAGTCATGCTTTGAAACATCTGGGTGACAGGGGCCCCGGGAGCACGAAGCACCAGCACTTTTCTCACTGGGGCTGTTTCCTTGTGGGCTCAGTAGTAGCATTTTACAGAACACAAATTAACTGAAGGCTTCTTTTTTATTACATCTAAAGAGCTCTACAGAAACAGGTAACATTCAACAGGGAAACAACTTTTCTCCAATGCATGTAATAAATATTTTCACTTGGTACTTTTATACAAACTGACATTGGTCTACTATACATCTTTTAAAAGCCATTTTACTGGTTTGGCATGCGGTATGGAAATTCTAAGAGAGAAAGTCTTAAGGCAATGAATCACAGATTTAAGTTCATGGAATTTATGGTAATCTTTATCTATTTATATACATCTTCCCCTTTGTTAATAAAACAGCAGCAGCACACTGGGACCACCGGCTACTCTCCCTCCCTCCTTGAAATCTATGCTTTGCATTTATTTAAAAAAACAAACAAACAGAATTCAATGTGCAGTCACAAAACAAAATTCTTACCAAAATAAATTCAAATGTGCTTTTAAGAGTCCTGAAGATTCAGAAAGTCTCATGTATTTAAAATTGAAATCGCTTTAAAAACTAGGTTCTTTCTATATCTATCCATTTACAATTGGGGTATATTTTCATTCATTTTCACAGACTTGTCTCAAAGGAGAATTGGCTGAAAAAAAAGAACAAAACAAAAAGCAACAAAAAATATGCCACCACTACCACCACCAACAAAAGAACCCACATTTTTCAAAATTGAGTGATTAAGTCAGTACATCTAAATTTAGATGTATAACATCTAAATTAGCAATGGAACAACTTTAATACTCAAAATGAATTGGTCAACAGAGTATGCATGGTTAAGTTTCATATTTTAAAAAACCTGTCCAGTAATGCCCACAGAGTAAATTAAAAGCCACCTCCACTCTCCTGGTTGAATGGCTACTTTATTGATGATGTGTGCTTACATACAGATAGACAGGAGCACACACACGGTACTGTACAGAACATGTGGTACTGTACAGAGCACACATGTACATGCTAGTAAGAAAGACTAAGGAAGGGGCTCCTGGCAACTTGCTGAACGAAAGCTGCTGAGCGCAGAGTTTGTCCGCAGCCTATCAAGGTTGGCAAGGCTAGGGAGTGAGGGCAGGCTAAGGAAAAACAACAACAAAAAGGGACAAAGCGACCATGCACTTTTTCTTTTAAATGTAGGAGATAAAGTAGTACATGACTCTAATAGTTATTAAGGGTTGGGAAAGTCTCTGACTCACCTTGACCACATGCAACATTTTAGAAAGTCAATACTGAAGAAATGAACTCCTCAGTAAGTGGAAGGAACAAAATACATAGACAACCATGTTCTCCTGTGGGGACATGACCAGAGCCACAGGACACCTAGTTCTCCAATTACCCACTTTCCCCTTAGGCTTGGTACAAGGCAGGACACAGAAGGAGAGTGACCCCTCTATAACTGGCATGAAGAATGCAGAGAGCTGGTTTACACTGGATGGTTCTAAGTTTGTAATTTAGCATCAGACACAAAAAACTATGGATCAATATCCGAAAACCACTAACAGAACCAAAAGCAAACCAAACCAAAACAACCAAACGAAACCAAGGACAAAGAACACTATTCATTCTATCTCAGTTAAAATAATAAAATGTTTCCTATTGCTATATTAGCAGAAACCCCTTAAAATTTTAGTGATTCCCACTCTAATCCCAATGCAACAAATTATGGTATCTGAAACGAGTCTAAATTAATACAGTAATGAGAACTGGGAGAACATGTACTCACAACACCAGATGAATTTAAAAACGTAACTATTTCTGGTTTGAACTGACAACAAATGTCTTGTTTTATTGCGAATTGTTTTGTGACTCTAACACAGCTGTTTGTGTGGAACACACATGCGTAGGGGAAGACAACGATGTTACTCACACACACTTGTTTATAAATACATATATACACACACACACATATACATATCAACACCAACTTTTTTCAAAAATTCAAGTTGACATTTTAGTAGCAGAGAGACACTATAAAACATATTATTTTTAGATGCCACACTGTCATATGAACCACTTGCTTTATCATACAACTGAAGACAAGCCATCTTGACTTCTCCCTGGATTAGTATCGGTCCTTCTGTACTGATGCAAGGCTTGAAAACAAGTTTACTATACACAAAGCTGGTCCTTCACCAACTCTGAGAACACGAAGGTGTAATATAAAAAGCCAGGACCTGGTGGTGGCATGCCCTGGCTCTCTGCAGTTAGGCCCGCACCCCCCATTGGCCATGCGTCATCTATTCTCCACTGTAAGAGCATGCTTTCTTCTCTGCTCAAGTATGAGAAGCACTTGTTCCTTCCTTTGACCCTTAATCATCTCGAAAACATTTTAATATATTTACATATTCTGCTATTGAGATTAGGTAAGACCAATCGATTCTTCAATTAAAAAAAAAAGGCTTCCTATGTCATGCTTGCCACTAAAAAGTGAAGGAAAAAAAGAATACAGCTAAGAATAAAAAGTATACTCAGAGCCTCAAAAACAAAATAACTAAGGTTATTTTTGAGTTTCAACTGTTTATCAAATAGATTTGCTATGAATCCACATGTGCTGAACTGTTAACTTTAGAGTAACTGACTTCTTTCCTTCCTTCCTTTTCTTTCGATGGAATGGAACGTCCTCTGCCAGCTGCAAATGGCACTCCACACCCCACGGGGCTACGAGGGTTCTTTCAGATCCCATTTCGGTATGAAGATCCTCAAGGAAAACTTGTTACCCTATGGCCAAAATGCAGGTGCTCACAGCCTTGGCTTACATATGGACCACTGGCAATTCAGATTTAGTCAACCAAAGTGTATTGTCATTCGAGGGCCTGCCCACAGATTGCTTATCCAGGCAGCTTTTACTCCAGCACTTCTGGGAAATACACTCGTAGAGGGTAGACAGCAGATCACAGGGGATCTGTGATGGAGAACATGCACCTGGGGAGAGTTGAGAAAGATGCTCACACAAGAGTTCAAGACCTCGGAAACATTTTGAAAGAAGTAGGAACTGATATTAAGCAAATGCAAACTGAGGAGGAGGGGACAGTGATGACAGAACAGTACACACAGGTGCACAGCACACATGAGAGCATGCGCACGCACACACGCGTGCACGCGCGCGCGCGCGCGCACACACACACACACACACACACACACACACACACACACACACACACACGAGCTCTGTTCTGAAAACAAAGGGGAAGCAGTGAGATAGACGAGTTTCATAACTTAAGGCTGGCAAAACCCACACACACACACAAACAGAATCCAAGTCTGTCACTTTTAAAAATGGAAATCAAAGCTATCCCAACCCCTTCCCCACAACAAAGCCAACGATTTAACCTCATACATGCAACTGTTTCCGTTATTGCAAGAAAGATAATGCCATTGAAGTAAAATAAAACCCAAACCATAGGACAAATGGTGAAAAGTCTTCAGAATCCAGAAAAAATGAACTGAAGGTTTGTGGGTGCTTGTTTTTTTCTTTTCTTTTTCTTTTTTTTTAACAAGTGTTTTATCAGACAGGCAGTCTTAGATTTATATACAAAAGTAAAACTGAAAATATAGTTTTGTTCTCTGTACATTTCTTTTAATTTTTTTTCCCTAAAAAAAAGGAAAAAAAAACCACGCTGTATACTTTTCTAAACAGGATAAGGTAAAACAGAGCATAGAGTTCTCTTCTGCCAAGTCATTTAATCTGGGATGGGGTGGGAGCAGCAGGGTGAGGGCGTCAGTCCAACGAGATAATGTCTGGTATGATGCCAAAGATGGATGCCGTGTCTGCGCTGCTCCTGCTGGCCACACCATGGCCATGGCTCTCTCTCAGACTGTTGGAAGACACAAGGCTGCTGTTGCTGCCACTACTGCTTCCATTGGTGGCTGGCAGAGAAGTGCTCCCTCCTGCACTTAGCTGATCGAGAAACATCTGCGAGGAGGTATACGGGAAAAATCGGGAGGAGTGCAGGAGGTCCTGGTCATCTGAGACCGCAGCTGCCGCTGCGGCAAGCAGGGAGGTGTTGTAATGCTAGGAGGGACCAGAGACAAAACACTCTGTTACAATCAGATGCACCTCTGTGTACTCTTCTCAGCAAAGCAAGGCCCAGGTTAGCATATCCCGAGTGTCTGGCTTCTCAAGTGACAACACACTCTGTAGTGAATGGCTGGTCACAACTACCGAGAGCAGAGAGCTCTGGCATGGTATCTGAAACTGGAATAACACTTCTGATTGTGTGTGCGCATGTGTATGTTTTAGTTTGTATTGCATGCAGTTCTTAACCCTCTATTTCTGAGATGTTCAGAAGCAGTAGAAAGGATAGATCCCACATTTCCAGTGGTAAGTTCAGCCTGAGAATTGTATCACAGATGCTCAGCTGCTCCCATGACCTGGCTGCAGCTCTGCTGGGCACAATGTTGGCACATATGAGCATCTCTGAGCTGGAAAGGGCAGGAAGAACTTGCTGTAAAAACCAAGCGATGTCCCGCCTGCATGGGGCACTCTCAGAGTCAGGTGTGTGGAGCTTGCACGTCTCTCTGAGTCAAGGACTGCTGCTGAGTGACTGCGAAGGAAGGCTGAGGACAGATCTGTGAGCTACTGTGGCTTTGCCAGCACTCTAGGCTTAGGCCATTCTACAGTTATTGAAAAATTAAATCCCAAAGCTAACTATCTTTAATTATCCTCAGTTCTATATCAACTTTACTTTGTTTTAAAACATTTATAACCTACTAATTAAGCACAATGAGCTCTAACACTTTCACATGTGTTATGTCTTTTGATCCTAACTGCTTCTGCTACTTTCTCTTGTTCCCTCTCTCTCTCTCTCGCTGATCTCCTTCCTTTTTCCAACAGTCTCTTCGAACGTTGTGTCCCAATGAGTTTATTCAGTGTTGCTTACAGAGCACAGTGGCTATACCACTGAAGAAAATGTCTCCATTAACCATTAACTACCTATGAATCTTTAGCTTCTGACTGCTTTATTCTTTATAATAACACTTAAAGCATGAATACACTATAAGGCTATGCAAAAATTCCTTTCTTCCTATCTATACCCTATGAGATATAGTTACATATTTTGCTAAAAAGACAAATTCATCACACGGACACCCCCCCTCCCCCCTCAGGTCTACAAAGGTCAGGCAGGAGTTAGAACCAGTCTATGAGGCACATCTTGTTTCCTGGAAGGTTTTCAGGACAGGGACAATGCCTGCTTCTGGATCCCTGACAAGCTACTAGGGCTCATCCTGAGCAGGTGTCATTCTTCAGAAACATGCTGTGGTGCTTTGCTTGGTTTGTGCCTTTCCTCTGAGATGCACTTGTGAACAGCATACCATAAACATGCCCTTTTCTGACGTTCATGTTCCCAAGCATCTGAGGGGGGCTGCTGATGTTTCTCAGTGTTCCTGTGGCGGTGTAGCTTGGACAAAGGTCCTACTTGGGCAGTGGGTCCCAAAGGCCACTAAATCTCTTTGATCACCTAGCATGGTGGCTCAGCAGATAGTAGCCCAGGTACTTGAGTTCAATGGGTGGATACACACAGAGGTGAGGAGGGCTGACTCCACACTGTCCTTCGACTTCCAAACACGTGCTATGTTACACCAAGCAACAGTGTGCATGCAATAGTAATAAAAATTAAAAATGTATATACAGGGCCATAGGAGGAGCTGAAGGAGGGAAAGAGATGGATGGAAATAATGGAAATAAAGTATTATGAAACTCTAAAAAAATCTCCTTGACTTATTTCTCTTGGTTGGGTCAGAGTCATGCTGTTGGAACAAGCCCATTGCACTGACACTGGCATGAAAGAGGACACACATGAGCACCATCACCAATGCACAACTTCAATCAGTGCTCCAGCTTGCTGGCATGAAACCCAGGAGGGCATTCTGGACAGTGGCTGGGTCACTGCTTTGACAGTGACAGCTACTGTTCCAAGAGGGAGGAGCTTCTGTGTTCATATCCTTAGCCACGTTTCTATGCTGAAGCAGGTCTTTCTCAATCTGTGGCTCTCTCACTGTTTCCAAGGAGACTTCTTGTACTTGGTCTTGCTTTTCGAGTCTGTAGTTCTGGTGCAATAGGACGGCCTGACTGGTGGATGACAATCCCTGATTGTTTCCTTCCATTTCCTTATCACTTCTAATTTTGCACCCAGGTCATTATACATGACCTTTTAGCAACTCATTTTTACATTTCGGACTGAGATGAATAAAGCAGCGTGAGCTAGAGTAAAGCATGGAGAAGGGGAAGCAGTCAGAGCTGCAATGGACACAATAGGAAGAAGACAGCGCACTGTCTAACTGAAAGTCAATAGATCTTTGCTATCAATACCCAGTACTCACAGACCGCACACAACGTGCCACTGGCAATGCACTAGCATCACAGGCTACAGCAGCTATGATGCCCTGGCATCAGGACACTTTCCTACATCAGTCACATGGCTCACCGCCCTGTGTCTTTATACAACAGTACTGAGAAACAAACAGGCAGTCACTGCCTTTATTCTTTACTGAAGGTGGGGTGTGATGAATGAGGCTTTTATTTAAATTCCTAAAGACAGAGCAACCCTGGGCACATGCACTCTATTTTCTAAGGAAATTTATTCTTTCTTCTGGCCATGTATTATACTTTTAGTTTAATATACAATTAAAGAAATAGATTATTTTCACATTAACATACCTGATTGTCTCCTGATAAGAAAGGAAAGAAATCTAATCCTGTAGAAAGAAAAAAAAAATAACCTCAGAGAAAAGAACAACAAAAAGGAAAAGCAAATCTTTCTAAATATTCAGCACTTAAGTCTTACATGCCACACACTCTGGATTCCTATTTAAACACAAGGAATGACAGACCATGGTGGTGCACACCTTTAATTCCTGCACTTGAAAGAGGCAGAGGGAGATAGATTTCTTAGTTAGAGGCTAGCCTGGTCTTCACAGCAACTTCCAGGCTTGTTAAGGTGCAAACAAAAGACTGTCTCAAACAACAAACAACAACAAAACCCTACCAAAACAAACAAACAAACAAAAACAAAGAACAAATCAAAAATCATGAGAAGTCAAACGTGAGGTTCTATGGCACTTCTACCTGTAGACTATGAAGGACAAAACCCAAGTTTTGGCAACTTTAAACTTAAAACCCAAGTTTTATACCTTGCTCTTACTTAATCTCCATAAGTAACCATTTATTTATTTGTTTGTTTGTTTATTTATTTGTTTGCCTGTCTGTTTGCTTAGATGGAATTTCATGTACAGCAGGCTGGCCATAAACTATGTTGACTTGGAACTTCTTAATCATGTCTTCGCCTCTTGAGTGCTGGGATTACAGGGACATACTACTTACCATGTTGAGTTTATCTGGTTCTGGGAATCAAACCCATCCTCTCAGGCACACCTGCAACCACTCCCTTTATATAACCTTTCCATTTAATTTACTCTGCCTCTTAGGGCCTTACATGACTTTTAGTTTGACTTTACAGGTAAAAATTTAAGAGCCACACAAATTGTAGCCACACAAGGAGAATTTAATTCTCCTTGGCAAAGTGTTCACTTCCCATCATCTAGTCCAGATTAAGACCCAAGGGTGTCTGTATGGCTAGGCATGGTGGCACATGCCTTTAACCTAACATTCAGGAGGAAGAGGAAGTTGTATCTGAGATATAGGAGACTGTCTTTAAAAATAAGTGTCTGGTGGTATCACAGAAAGCCTGACCCTAATTCCTGGCTGCAAGCAGACCTTTCCTAACTTATATAATGGTAACATTATCCAGCACTGACATAACAAAGAGAAACCAATGGCCTCATGCTGACGTCCAACTTTGAGCACACGAGCAATGCAATATGCTGGCAACCATTCCCATCCACAGCAGAAGAGAGGGCCTCCAGGATGTGTCGGCAGTGATGCATGTGTGCAAGTAGCTAAGGAGACCTGTCTAGAACTGCTGAGAGTGCCTGGTCTCCGGGAAGTTAAATGATTGGTCCATAAGCCACTAAGTTATAAAGATACATCTATAGCTGAAATTCTTTTTGAGACACAAATGAATGTACTGACATATCAAACTTAAAAAAAGACTATCTCAAAAAAAAAGAAAAAAAAAAAGAAAAAGAAAAAAAGGTTCAAAAGAAACAAATTTAAAAACTTCAAAAGTCTCAATTCGTCACTACTTGTAAAACAATAATATAGGGCCGACAAGATGTCTCAGTGGGTGAAGGTTCTTGTCACCAAAGTTAATGACCTGAGTTTGATTCCTAAAATCCACTGGTGGAAGGGAAATGAGGAAGGAAAAAATCTGCAGGCTGTCCTCAGATCTCCACATGTGTCATGGCACGCAGCACCACCACAATACAGTGCATGCCTAATATCCTAGCTCTTAGAAGGCAGAGGCAGGAGGATGACAGCTAGTTTGAGGCCAGTCTGGTCTACTATATGGGGAGTTCCAGGCCAAAACCAGGCTACCCAGCAAGTCCATCTCTTGTAATACAATATAGCCATACATAGTATCTGTTACATGCAGCCATAATCAAAGAACAAAAGCCAACATTCACTCCCATCAAACTGAAGGCCACGTATAGGAAGAATGCCAACAGCCTGTGGAATAGTGGGAAGCTCACAATGCCTCAGACCACGGCTCCAGTATTCCCAGAGCAGGGAGCGCTGGCTGCTGAGGAAGGTGCCACAAAGACCCAAAGCTATGTTCTCCCTATACTCACTTTGTCCCTATGCTCCGATGCCCAGACTGCAGCCACTCAGAGAGAAGACATTTCTCAGCCTGTGTGACACAGCAAAGGAGCAGGAACTCACCTTGTAAGTCATAAGGCATGGGCGTCATGTGGAAAGGGTGTCTGTAGTCCTGGATGAGGGAGGTGTTGATGTAGCTTGTATCTACAGCAGGAAGGCTTGGGGTGCGGGACACAGGCGATGCTTGATGAGGAAGACTTAAGATGCTGTGGGACAGAAATGTTCAGAAATTTTAAGTCACTTTAACGGTTTAGCAAATGCAATTGTATCCCACAATAAGTCCTACGTTTTATGATAAAAATTAAAAACAATAACACAAAATTCAAACAAACAAAGAATAAAGCAAATGGTAAGAACTAATTTAGGCTTGTGGTTGTGTTTGCAGACACTGTAAGGAGAACCCGAGAGATGCTATGGCATGACCATTCATACAGTCCATACAGTCCTCAGATCGCCATCCTCTACTCTGAGAATGCAGCAGCAATGCACACCATGTTGGACATGGCGGAAGTGCCTCCCAACAAAGGAAACGGTGTTCCTTTCTAAGTAGGTGCTGGATGGGGTAGGTAGTGAGAAGTCTAGGGATATTCTTTGTGCTGGGTTAAGTTTTTGTCAACTTGACACGTGGCACAGTCATCAGAGAGGAGGGACCTTAAGTAATAAAGGGCCTCAGTAGTTAGTACTGGGCAAGCCTGGAAAGTACTCTCTTAACTAGTGATTGATTTAAAAAAAGGCTGAGCAAGCCAGTCAGCAGCACTCCTCCATGGTCTCTGCATCAGCTCCTGTTTCCAGTTCCTAGCCTGGTTGAGTGTCTGTTCCAAATTCCTTCAATGATCAACAGTGCTGCGGAAGTGGAGCCAACAAGTCCTCTCCCTGCCAACTTGCTCTTTTGTCATGGTGTTTCATCACAACAATAGAAACCCTGACTAAGATACCTTGGTAAGGAAAATACAAATAGAGAAAACAACTAGGGTAATGAGCATTGAGAAGAAAGCTGACTTACGAGCTTGCTGAGTGAACTCTGGGCAGTGACTTGCACCCACTGTCTAGCTTAGCTATCAGTATAGTTGAATAATAGGGCTGTTGAAGACAATCAAAGTCAGACAAGGCACCAAAGTGTTCCAAAGGATAAAGGAGGGAGAGAGGTATTAAGAAAGGGAGCTCCAGAAAAGCACCGACAGGCTTTATCAGCCAGATGCCAAATCTGTCTCCTTCCTTCCCTTAAGGAAAAAAGACAGCCAGGCTGTGGGTGGCACAAGCTTTAATTCTAGCACTTGGGGGGCAGGGGCAGGGGCAGGGGCAGGGGGGGCAGGGGCAGGGGCAGGGCAGGGGGCAGGGGCAGGGGCAGGGGCAGGGCAGGGGGGGCAGGGGCAGAGGCAGAGGCAGAGGCAGGTGGACCTCTGAGTTTGAGGCCAGCATGGTCTACAGAGTTCTAGGATAGCCAGGGCTACACAGAGAAACCCTGTCTCAAAATGACAAAATCAAACCAAACCAAACCCAAAGAAAAAATGACTTTGAAAGAGTTATGACAACCCTAGGAAGGTTTATGCACCAGTCTACACGACCCCAACCACATAAGGCTAACAGGCACAGAGGAAAACAACGTAACGAGAAAGGGAGGAATAGAGGCATCTTCACTCCGAATGTGCAGTGTGTGTGTGTGCACTAGTGTAGTACGTGAGGGTTACAGGACAGACACAGAGGGCTGAGGACAGCCCCGTGTCTGTCCCTGCCTATCCCTAGACTGCTCATGGATATGCTGGGCCAGACGGCTTATGACTTTCAGGGCTTCTCCTGTGTCCTGCCTTCCTGACTTAGACATGCACAGTACTCTACTGGCTTTACATGGAATCTGGAGAGTCAGCATGCTTTCTTTCATAGCTAGTACTTTATCTAACGAGCCACAACCCGAGATCTATCTTTCATTTCCAACACTCCGTGTCATGTACTTGCAGGTGGGGGTACAAATTCAATCGTACAGAGCACTTCAAACAACACCAAGGTTAACTCTCCAGGAACAGAGTCTTAATTATGAGCATGCACTGTACTTTTCTGAATGGGATACTAAGCATAAGACACTCTTGGGTGCTGCACAGAGGGGTTTCAATCAATGTATATGTAAACCTCTTACACCTATAGAAAATGCCATGTTCCTTAGCTGTGTCCTTTCCATGCTTAAGAGATTGTAACAGGGGAAAGCAGTTGACTGCCAGCCTTCACAGACACCTCGGTCTAGCACACAGCGTGGAACTTTGGGGTGACTGGAACACTCAGCAAGGTGCTCCAGTGCCTGATGTCTCCAGTTGTGGGTGCCGCCTGTCTTTCTATCCATGAGTGCTCTCAAGTGTATTTCCTTATCACAATGCACAGCAGCAAACGATCTGCCAGGCTTAGTGTCACAGCTACTGGCTGGTTGCTACTGTGAACACTCACAGTGCTGTGGACACAGCCAATCTTTTAAAAATGCTTGAGACATCCAGGTTTTATCAATATTTCCACAGAGAAGCCTCTGGCATTTGCAGAGCTGTATTTAGGCTCAATTCATCATTGGCAAATTCAGGGAAGTAGTTAATGCAACTAATATAATTTTCCAAACATAATAAACAGAGCTATTTTGGGAAGAACTATAATAAATATTCAAAGAAAAAAATATTAGCTTTCTAAAGACTCCAAAGTTCTACTGATGAAAAAAATATACTCAGAGATAGTAAAAACACTGCAGAGTTCAATATGACTATTTTGACAGCCATACAATTAACTCCAGAGTATTTATATACTTGTTTTTAGAAATCATCATTTTTGGGTTGGGGATTTAGCTCAGTGGTAGAGCGCTTGCCTAGCAAGTGCAAGGCCCTGGGTTTGGTCCCCAGCTCTGAAAAAAAAAAAAAGAAGAAATCTTCATTTTTTTCAAAAGAATCTTTCTTAATTTTGCAATTATGGTACAAAAATATAACAATACAGTTCTACTGATTTCTGTAGGAGGCTGCTTCTAAGTTCTCCTGCAGATCCAAGGTCACCTTTTGTCCCTCATATGCCATAGGATTTATGTGTCACCTAAGCATTCCATCTGGGTCTCTAGGTTCTTCAGAATACTACATTGAAATTATCATCGTCGTCATCACTACTACTATGACTACTATTATTATTGGACAGGATGTCATCTAGTTCAGGTTAGCCCTAAACAGCCTTTTGAGTGATGGGTTTATTATAAACATGTGCTACAAACCCCAGCTCCAAGTTACAACAGGATGGGAAGTTCTTGGGAAATATAGAAAAATCTTCAAACAGGGCTACTTCAGGAAAACCCAAGTCATTGCAGTTCGTTCCTGCACCTCACACGTGTGCAGCCAACTTCACCAACCTGGTGCGCTCAGCTGTCCACTGTAAGTGCTCCATTTGAATGAACCTTACAGCAAATAGATTCTAGATTTTAGCCAGTGTTCTAAAACCTACAAGCAGGCAAAAATGAAGTCCAATCCTTTGTGGGTTTCTGACCCAGGCAGAACTGTGGACAGCATTCCAATGGACCTCCTCACATTCAGAGAAGATCAGTCTTGCCCAGTTTCCCAAGAGCTAAGATAGATATGTTCTGTTCTGTCCAAGTCTGGGTTGGTCATGAAGGTCAACAGAATGACAGAGCAGTCTGAGTTCACAGGAAGAGACGTATTATCTACACCGAACAAGTCCACTGGCTCAACTGCTCAAGTGGCACACACACTAACAAGATGGCTACTACTGGGCTAAAACTGGACAAAGACTGTAAAAAGATCCTGAAAGGAAAGCCACACCCCAAATATGAGGAAAGGACATAGGGAAAGAACATTTTTCTTTCTCTTTCTTCCTTCTTTAAATTCTTTTTGAGATAGGGTTTCATTATATTTATCAGGTTGTTCTGGAACTCATAGAGATCCATCTGCCCTCCCCAAGCGCTGGGATTAAAGTGTATCCCACCACACCTGGTCCAATAGTAATTTTATTTACAATATTAATCAAACATTGGTTAAATGAGGGCTGGTGAGATTGCTCAGCGGTAAAGGCACTTGCTATTAAGTCTGGCAGTCTGAGTTTGCTCCTGGGACCCCCATGGTAGAAGGGAGAGAATCAATTCTGAAGGCTGTTTTCTAATACCCACACATACAAATAAAACAAACAAGTCTTAATTAATAAAAGAAACTGGTTAAATGCAAAAAAAAAAAAAAAAATTCTTGGTGATCCTCATGTGCACCCTTGGAAGCCAGATGGTGTCATCAGATCAACTTCAGGCAGTTGTGAGTCACCACGTGGGTGCTGGGAACTAAGCTTAGAACACCAAGTACTCTCAACTGCCGCACCATCTCTGCAGGCCCAGAAACACCCCGATATGTGAAACCTGTACCAATCCATGGAGAACATACTCTACTTCCTCAAAAATGCTACATCCCAGGGACAGGCCATCTACGTTGTGTACTCAAACACAGTGGTTTATCTGGCAGCCTTTACTGTACTTTGTATATGAATCTTCATGGGTGTTTCAGAGAGGTCCTAGCAGCACTCACCCTTTATTACTTAGTGGTGACGTAGGAGACAGGGAAGGACAGGTCCTCTTGGCAGGGGGTTCTTCCTCCTCTTCATCTGATGAACTATCAATGGTTAGGTCAATCACCTCCACTTTCTTGTTTTTATTTGAAGACTGGTTGTGGGAAGCCACCTGATGCTCCAATGTGGAGCTCAAGCATCCTGTTTGGGAATGATTAAAACACAAGACCTATGTGAATTCTCCTCTTCTCTCAGTGTCCCTGCAGATGAGCACATCACTTTAGCAAAGCAACGCCATGGTAGCAGAATGAAGAAGTAAGGTAGTTCTGCTTTACTAAGTTTAAAACTGGGGCTTTTTTTACCTATTGTTAATGAATTATTTTGAAAAATCACTTTAATTAGAAAAATCAAAATGCATCTTAAAGCCTTTATTAATTCCAGAACTCTTGAGGCAGAGGCAAAAGATCTCTCTCTATGAGTTCAAGACTAGCCTGGTCTACATAGTGAGTTCCAGGACAGCTAGGACTACATTCATAGAGAGATCTTGTCATCATCCCCCACACCCCCCCAAAAAGAAGAAAGAATCTTTTTTTTTTTTTTTTCCTTTTTTTCGGAGCTGGGGACCGAACCCAGGGCCGAGCGCTTGCTAGGCAAGCGCTCTACCACTGAGCTAAATCCCCAACCCAAGAATCTTTTATATCTACTTTAGAATAAAAGTAGTTTTAGAACAGGATTGTGTGTTACATATGTTTATCTATACAGCATCTAAAATACCTAGAAAATACTAGTCTTCTCCTAACGAAACACCAAAAGTCAAATCTATCCACACATATATGTAAATATTTAAATAAAAAAGCAGCTGAGTGTGGTGCTGCATACCCTTGGTCTTAGCATTCAGGAGCCAGAGGCAAGTGAATCCAAAAACTGAGACTTCAAAGTCTAAAACAGGGCTGGAGAGATGGCTCAGAGGCTAAGAGCACTGACTGCTCTTCCAGAGGTCCTGAGTTCAATTCCCAGCAACTACATGGTGGCTCACAACCATCTGTAATGGGATCTGATGCCCTCTTCTGGTGTGTCTAACAGCTACATTGTACTCATATACATAAAATAAATAGATCTTAAAAAGTCTAAAACAAAACTAAAAAAAAAGGGAAAAAAAAAGAGGAAGGAAAAAAGCACTGTCCACTACTTTGAATCAAAAGTATTCAAACTTTTAAAAAGGTAGGTGTTTCCAAATGATGACTTTAAAAGTGACTTTTGACTGCTTTGAAATCTAGTACCGGGGTTGGGGATTTAGCTCAGCGGTAGAGCGCTTACCTAGCAAGCGCAAGGCCCTGGGTTCAGTCCCCAGCTCCGAAAAAAAGAAAAAAAAAAAAAAATCTAGTACCATAAAAATCTTAAGGCTGGCAAAAAAGTTAACTTAAAAGGAGTCCTGCTATTTGTGGACATTTATTGAGCTATCCAAACTGCTCAGTCATTTCAACAGCCTGCATCGCAACATTAGAAATCATGGTGCTGCATAGCAGCAACCACATGGGCCACGGGAAGCCACTCACCATCGACCCCATTGTAGGAGGCAGTGACTTCTTGCACTTCCTTTTTTGACCTCATCGGAGCCCACGAGCCATCCTCCTTAAACTGTATCTCGTCACAGTCTGTACAGTACTTTAGGATTTCCATAAACAACCTAGATGAACAATAGACCATGTTGAACCATAGGAACACTTGGATCTTGGGTGTTTTATGAGGAGTAAACGGAAGGAAGGGAAGTAGAGCAGACAAACTCCGTCGTTCTCGCCATGTGTGCTATGGGAAACAATCACACCAAGTAGGGAACGTGTATATAAAGAGGCCATGTAACTTGGGGAGAGAAATGACAAGTTAAAGTATTTCTTTAGTTTGTGTTATATGGGTGGGCAGGTGCCACAGTGCATGTGTGGGGGTCTAAAGATAACTTGCAGGACTTGGGTCTCTACTTCCTCTACCCATGGGTTCTGAGTATTAAACTCAGGCTGTCTGTCAGGCTTGGCGGCAAGCACTTACCTCATTCAAGAGTTTTAAAGATACAGAAAAATGTTTACAAAAACTGAGATGGTTAAGGAAAAACATATCTCAAAACAAGATTCTGTGTGTGAATTAAAGCACACACTAATTATCTCTAGGTGATGATTTTATATATATTCAGTTTTTTCTTTATACTTTACGTTCTATACTTGCAAATTGCTTATAAGATCTTTTTTTTTTTTTTTTTTTTTTTTTTTGAGCTAGGCAAGCGCTCTACCACTGAGCTAAATCCCCCAACCCATAAGATCTTATTTGATAAACTGAAGGGATATATATATAAAAATGTCCAACCAACAGTTAAATCCAAACAAAATACATTGGTACTAAGGGAATATTTATAGGGAATGCAAGAAATAATTCACTGTGGCCAAATTAGTCATAATATTAAATGAAACCAAAGACTAAAAGTTATTAATAGCATATAATCAGAATTTATGTAATAACTAAACCAGAAGTTTTATTAAAAATGCCTTTTAATTCCTGTTCTGTTTTGAGAAAGTGAGAGAAATCTGTATTATAAGAAAAGGAAGAACTAAGATATATACTATACAGAGCTGATAAAATATTACTATTAATCTAAATTTACAAGTCAGTTATCATTTCATTTCTGAAAAATCCATCAGAAAACACTATGACTCATATTCTCCTGAGCCTCAATACTTTTAAAGCTTGGGTTGCAAGTTTATTGATAAATACATTCAATCTCTTGTATTATTGCCTTCAAGGCTCTTATGTTTTCTCATATACTATAAATAAACTGTCTTGTTTGAGTGTTTTGCTGAACAATACTAGAAATATTAGCGAGGCATTCTTCCCTTTTCACAATGCATTTTCTTGTTTCTTGTTCAGTGGCAAAAAGGCAAACAGAAACCTAAGGGGAATGGCAGACTCATGGCCAAGTATCAATAGGTCAAAACCAACAGACAAATGGCTAACAAGAGAACCACTGCTCACTGTGACACAGCGGTGAGGACACAGAGAGAACACAGAAGGGAAAAAACAAGGACAGAAACAGAAGCAGCAGAACAGGGAGCGGCTATTAGCTGGCTGTCCTTTGCCAGGAGCCCTGACAGTGAAAGCAGGGCTTGGTAGACAGAACAGAAGCCAGATTTTCTACGAAAAAGCCCAACTTTTATAAGAAACTGTATTATTTACAAATTGTTTAAATTATGTGTGTGTGTTGGGGGGGGGCATGTGCACATGGAGTGTGGAAAAGGGCATCAGATACACTGGAGCTGGGAACTGAACCTGGGTGACCTATAAAAGTAGTATAGCTCTTAACTGCTAAACCATTTGTTTAGCACCAAAAGCTATCTATTGATTGATTGATTGATTGATTGATTGGGTGAGTTTGAATTAGCCAGAATCTCAAAATTTGATCATGCATTCTGTTAATGCACTTTGTAGGTCTTAGATGTACTCAATACACAACACACACACACACACACACACACACACACACACACACACACACACACACACACTCACTCTCTTTCACAACAAGCAGAATACACACACCCACAAGTAAAATCAATGTTAAAAAATATTCTAAAGAGGAAGGACACCAAGATGGCAAAAAGGTTCCTGCCGCCAAGCCTAACAGCCAAGTTCGATTCTCAAAACGAACCTGGTAGAAGGAAAGAACCGACTCCCCAATACTGTCTTTTACCTCCCATGGTCACAATGTGCTGTCCTAATTGTTTTTTAAAAACCCTAGAAGATGAAAAGTATCTACAATACTAGTTACTCACTTTAATTACTGACTTCTAGAATAATGAAAATTTTATAGACAAACACCTTTGAAAAATTACCTCTCCATTTTATCTCAAAGCTGGGGGAAGCAAACGTGACCAGCAGAAGGACAAAGAGAGAAATGCAGGCATACGTACCCATCAATAATGAGGTGTTCATATGGGGCCTTCTTATCACACACGGGACAAACCCATGTTGGCTTTTTCTCATTCATTTGAATATAAAGAGTTGCATCAAAACACTGGAGGTGGGAACAGGTAAGTGCCCGACATGGAATTGTCAGTCGCATTTTCCCAAGCTTTAAGAAAGGGAAACGGTCAATATTAGTAGGTGTTGTTGAAAACTTAAGCTGTAATAATGACTTCCCAAATACAACATGCATGTATTATGATTTAAACTGTGTTGTGTCCACAATCCTTGTAGCTAAGGCTCAGTTAATATGGAAGAGGAGGCAGACAACGTGTAAGGCCTGAGAAGCATGACATTTGCCTAGACTAGTTCCTAGAAACAGCAGGGATGCTTTGGATACTGCAACAGCACTGCTGTCTAAGAAGACCTGCATGAGGATAATACCAACAGACATGCCATAGGGCAATCCTGCACAGGGGCCACTCCTACACAAAGAACTAGAGAGACAATGGAAGGATGCTGAGTTAGAAGAAACAGTCTTCCCCATGGATGATCCTCCTAATTGCTCTGAAATTATATACATACAAGTAACAGTTTATCACATGGACTGAGCAGGTTGTATTTATATATATAGGCATGTGTGTATGTGTGTGTGCGTGTGTGTGTGTGTGTGTAAAAACAAAGAAAAGAGGCTGTGATTTTGAGACTGAGCAAGGGAGAAGGTACTTCAGAGGGATTTTCTACGAAAAGGAGAATGGGAAAATGTTATTACTTACACTTTAGTTTTTAAAAAGTAAAAATTTTAAAATTAAAAACATGCTCTATGTGTACGTGTTTCACTAGTATGGAAGAAAATAAAACTTTTTTTTTTTCGGGGGTCGGGGGGAACCTACCTGAAGGATTAAAATACTACAGCATCTGTTTGGATATCAAACACAGTGACTATGAATAGTCTGCCGTACGAGCCATCTACTACCACCTACAGACTGTGGTGAGTTTCTTGTTGGAAATGTCTCAATCCCTTTGAATGTTGCTCTCATATTGTGTGTGTGTGTACATGCGTGTTGAACCTGGGGCCTCATGATTGCTAGCCAAGCACTTCACCACTGAGCTGTATTTGTAGCTCTCTCTCTCACTCCCGCTCTCACTCTTTTAAATCAGTCTTTGACCTGAAAAAAGTTAAGAACCATCTACTTAGAGATTTTTAAAAAAGACGACATGGAGATCAGCATGGACACTAACACCATTTCTGAATGAATACTCAGTTCACAGGATGAAGCCCAAATCACCCATTTCTTCCATGATATGAGGCATAATGGCTAGGCAGCTCTGAAGAGGAGACAGATGTGCACTCTGAATCTCTCTCCTCACTGGGTATCATCACTCAGTCAATAGCCCCAGCTCTCAGACACCGCTAGTACATTGGGGACATTTTTCTTGCCCAATAATTGTGAACTGAGCTGATACAAACTGACTATTCAGAGTCTTCTTTAATCCTACACTGCTTGCTTGGGCCCAAAGTAAAAATATTGCTGGGACCTGCACAAGGAGTAAAGTATCATGATCTCCATCACCATTACAGGATTTCCAAAGTCCATAACGGCCCCAGAGCATGTAAGCTACTCACTCTCTATAATGATATTGGTAAGTTCATGGATAAGGACTTTCCATATGTTTGTGAGTTAAAAGAGTAAAGGGTTCGTGGCTTACAAAATTTCAGGGAAATGTGTAATTTCCTTGTCTACCAAGGAAACCAACTGTCATGGGGCCTTAAATTATTGTTCTGAGTCCAATGATTTACTGTGCTTCTGGGAAGACACTTAACCTTTCTGGGCCTCCTTTTCTACATAGAAAGTAGTACCATTTCCTTTCCACTTCCACTGGATGCAGTGATAAAGAATTTAAAAAAAAACTCTGAACATGCTAACCATCTAAGACAGGAGGAACAACAATTTATCATGTCCAAAGCATGGAGAGGAGAGAGCAGGGGTAAAGTGAGAGTGCCTGTCTCTGTGTGCAGCTCTACCCTTGAACAAGATTAGACTGTTTTATTTCTTTGTGAATCTCCTACTGGAAACAGGTCAGACTCATGCCCTTGTCTCCAGGTTAGGAAAAGTACCTGCTATCCTGTAAGATGATAGTCTTGTGTACTGACAGACTGTCAACTGTGTATGCTAGCAGTCCTAGGAGAAACTTTTTCTGTCTTAAAGATGTGAAGACACTGGAGAGTGTAGGAATAAAGGCATGTGAAAGGAAAGCCTTTAAGAACTACCTCTTTCAAAGTATAAATAAAGTCTGTGGCCTATTGCTTGGATTCTGACGCCCTCCTTCTTCCTGTCTGTGTGAAGCATCAAGGGAGCCCCACAGCTCTATAGCTGGGAGCGTATGTGCTGGCACGGAGCTCCCATCGGACGCTCAACCTGTGCTTTCTTCATGGAATATTAAGCAACCAGTAGAACTTTGCATTTCACAGTTAAGGTCTAATTTGAGATATAAAAACTGCGTTTGGGGCTGAGATGCAGTCACAAGAACATTTGCCTTCTGTGCAAGAAGCCCTGAGTCCCAGCACTGACTCACAGAGCTGGTTCTAGAGTCCTATCACTCGGACAGGCAAGCTGTTCAAAACCATTCTCAGTCTCAATAGTGACTCTGAGACCAGGCTGGGCAATATGGCCCCATCAACTAGACCATACCTTAGAAACTATTGATAGATTAATAAATGCCTTAGCTAATGGCAAACAAGCAGTGGATCTTCTGTTGCCAGAACTAATTTGCTTTTTGGCCTTTTTCCCATATGCTTATGGAAATCTAATAAGAACAGAACACAAGTTCAGTAAAGAGTGTCATGAAGCTGTTCAGTTAGCCCTTTATGCACAGAGGCAAGAAAACGATCCCATGTCTTTGTGTTGAGCGTCACTGACAAGGTGACCTACGGTCTGAAAGCAAACTGACAGGTAGACAGTATAAGAATGACAGTTATAAGTGGCATAAGAAACCAGAAGTTCATGTTCAAATATATGGCCTTTTAGTAGCTATAACACAAACATCATCTAAAGATCATACAATAACATCCAAGTAAAGACTCCTCCTGTCTCTCATCTTAAAATCAATCACTAGATTTAGGTGTCTACCAGACAGGCATTTACTGTTTCTAACATAGTATCAGAAGGGGCAAGCTCTAAGCAGTTTAGTCTTTTGATTACAAAGTTAGGTTCTCTTCCCTTTGAAGGATAAGATGGGTGTCTGCACTATCAACAGATGAACATAAACAAGCTCCCATGTTTTCTAGTGAGCCTGACTTTACTCAGCCATGCTACAGCACATGATGCTGCATAAGGAAAAAAACTAGCCCTAAGCCGGCTTACACCAGCAGGAGCCTACAATGTCATGGCAACCCGTACTTCTTCGTATAATAAGAAAGTCTGATTGATACTTAAAAAAAAAAAAAATCTCGTTAGGTTTTTCATAATAATAAGTACTCATAAAATAAATTTCTAGTTTATTTTCTCTCTATCAATTCTAAATTATCTATGTTAGGGTTTACAGGTCTGTGGAACAGCTCACATCTGACTTCTCAACATTTCTGTCTCTGTTCTTAATAAATTAGAACCGACAAACCTCAAAGAGAAAAAGCATTTTAATTATTTTTGTTGCCTTTAGGTAAATGGCACACAAATAACGGAAACTCATTTATTCTGAGCTCTGCATATTACAAAAGGGAAATAGAAATGCACAGTCAGACAGCATATTTACATATTTCAAAGAACAAATCTCTTTTTATGATTCCATAAATTTGATATATAGATGAGTTATCACAACTGTATTTTATTTTTGAGCAAAAACGTACCTAAAAATATATGGCCTTGCTATTCTGCAATAACTGTAGGGGGAATTATCCCTTTAGCCAAATAGAAAATCATGACATATTGTAATTATATATTACATATAGTAGCTTTTTATGATCTGAATTTTGAAAGCAGATGCTAGTTTACAATGAACTGCTGAGACTGTTGAACTAATGAGAGAGGAGCACAGGGGACATCAAATTAGAAGCTGGCTGAGTAAATCAAGAAGTTTAAGAAGCAAAATGTGATCCATATTTCCCCTAACAGGAAAAGCACCTGAACCACAGAATGAAGAGCACCTTCCATGAATAAGATTGCTGTCATATAGTGGGCTGCTTCTTCATATGAACACATCTCGTGTGACTGCTCAATGTTCTAAATATTACATGTCAGTGCAGCTGTAAACACTTTTAAGATGGGAACACAGAGGATCAGACTCCTCTAGTGATTTAAGTAGGAAATGAAGCTTCTGTGGTCTTTTAAATTTATCCTCTCAACTGGGGTTTTACAATGAAATGAAGCAGCAAGAAACCCTGAAAAGGGGAGTAGGTTAAGTGAGGATTTGGAGAAAAAGAATGATATGTTATTTTAAATTATTTTATTTAAAGGTTTTTCCCTCACTTTCTACCATCCTGATCTTGAGCCAATTTTATGATTCTTTAACATTTATCTGGTTATTAAAGAATGTTTAATAATAGTAATAATACTTTTCTTAAGGAAGACAGGCTACAAGGAGGCCTCAAAAGGAAAGCTGTTCACAGAAAAGTCATGCACAGCCATGGCAAAGCCACTGTGCTTCTTCTATGGCCATAATGGTGTATAAAAAAAAGGAAGGGATCCCAGCTTAGGAAACATGTAAAAGACAGAACTACAAATTAATCATACACCGATGACTTTATATTTGAGTTAAGGCTTAGTAAGCAATACTAGGCTAAGATGAAGGACAATAATACCTACATATTTTACAAAACTTGCTATTTCTTAAAAGAACATGAAACTACCAGCAGAATCTCAATGCTGAAAGCTTTCAATGACACCACCTTCCTGAACAATCCAGGCAAATCAAGAGGCAAGTGTGCCTTCGTTCTACATACATTTGAATATGGTTAATTTGATTAGCTAAAATGTCAGCAGCTTGTTACTATCTTCACCTCCTTCCATATGAAGCAATGTTCAACTGTGATTCCTAATCTTGGTGCGCCCACCAACAAATTAGGTATGAAATGAGTTCAACATAATTTTTTTGCTTATAGTTTTAATCATTTGGTCAAATCTAATGACTTTATAATTATTTCATTCAAATGACTGTTCCTTCCCTTTCTGGCTTATAAGTATTAAGTTAATTCTATAGGTATAAGGAATTCAGTCAGGTAGAACAGAATTTCCTTTCTCCTCCTCCTCTTTTTACATTAAGACAGGGTGTTGCTATGGTAACTTAGCTGGCCTTGAACTTATGGTAATCCATCTGCTTCAGCCCTATCCCCACAAGTGTTAGAATTATAGTCATGGGTCTCCAGGACCGGTGCTGCAGTGTGTGCAGTGTGGTGTGTGTGTGTGTGTGTGTGTGTGTGTGTGTGTGTGTGTGTGTGTGTGTGTGTGTGTTACTAGCAATAGCATCATTTTTTGTTTTGTGTTTGTTGTTGTTTTTAATTTTCGTGAAGACAAAGTCATCTTGGGACTTGACTTGTAAACCAGGTTAGTCTTGAACTCAGATTCATTTGTCTCTGCCCACAAATGCTACGATTAAAGGTATGTGCCATGCCCAGCTGGTACAGGTTTTAAATGGTGGCTTCTTATAGCTACTGCTGACAAAATGGTTAAATTTCGATGTGGGTGACTATTCAATTTCTATCCAGAAAAGTCCTGTTTGAATTAGTGGAGTATGGAAACACCACAGCACTCCCTACTCTGTTCTTTTAAGTGGAACCTGAGAGACAGTTGTTTACTGAAGGCCGCATTTAGATAATGTATTTAGTGTACACTATGCATAAGGCACACTTTCGAATTGTTCAGCTCACAGTCCTATGCTTCAGTGTCTTTCCACTGTAATAGACTCTGACAGTGTATGAATGCGGAGATTCTAAAGTAGGCAGAATTTCTCACACTCGGTAGAAAGAAGAAGTGTGTATACGCAAAGGCAAGCATTAGCAAACACTTACTGGACACAGCAGCGAAACCCGTAGGCTGGTAGTAGCTATCTCACTATCTGGATCTGCAGTTAACTTCTCTTTAACTGAAATGCATTGGAGAGAAAACAAGTAGAACGACTTTATTAAAGACATTACTAATATAACACTGAAAAAGAAGCGTTAAAACTTAACACCTAAATCACCCAAAGTCACCTGAACAATGATTTTCCCATCACCTGTCTGGAAAGCTAAGAGCAGTTACATGGCTTCTGCCCTTCACAGTAAGCAAGGGAAGGAGGGCCTCACTCTGAAGCTCCTGCAAAGCCCTAGTATTGCATCACAGCCCACAGGAAGCTGGTCCTACAGCAGCTTATGTGTTCCAGGGATGGTTGGCCCTTTTCAGTTAGTACTCCAAGATACTAATGATTTTCTTTAAAATTATGATTAATTTGCAGTCTTTGATTTTAAAGGAAAGCAAAGAACATGATAAAATTAAGTTTGCATGGCCAGAAAATGAACAAAACATTTATTATAACCCTACTAACTCCACTTTTAAATTATAAAAGAAAAGAAAAGTTTCAAGTATTTCTTTACCATTTGCTGAATCTTGTCATTTACCTGTAAACTCAATGTGCTGTCTTTAGCAAGTCAACTGCCTCTTTCCGCTAATGTTATTTACAGCAACTCCAGAAGTCACACCAGACACTCTACATCTTTTCAGTTCCAACATCCTACAATTGTCAGAGGTACTGATACTTTTACTTTTCATGGCTATTCTTTTACTGTCCTCCAATTTACTGTAAAAGATTCCTTATACTTCCCATGGATGGCGATTTGAGTAAGAATGGCCCCCACAGCTTTATATATTTGAATGTTTGGTCACCTGGGAGTGGCACTATTTGAGAAGGATTAGAAGGTAGGGTCTGGGCTGGAGAGATGGTTCAGCAGTTAAGAGCACTGACTGCTCTTCCAGAGTTCCTGAGTTCAAATCCCAGCGACCACATGGTGGATCATAACCATCTGTAATGGACCCTGATGCCCTCTTCTGGTGTGTCTGAAGATAGCTACAATGTACTTATATAAATAAAAATTAATTAAAACAAAAAGAAGAAGGAGGAGGAGGAGGAGGAGAAGGAGGAGGAGGAAGAGGAGGAGGAGGTAGGGCCTTGTTGGAGGAGTATGTCACTGAGGGTGGCCTCTGAGGTTTCAAAGGCCCAAACCAGGCCCAGTCAGCCAGTCAGTCAGTCTGTCTGTCCCCCCACCCCCAAATCAGGATCAGGATTTAGCTCTCAGGTACTGTTCCAGCATGTCCCTGCCCTTCATGCTCCCTGCCATGATAATAATGGAGTAAGTCTCTGAAACCAAAAGCAAGCTCCCAATTAAATGCTTCTTTTTATAAGAGTTGCCTCAGTCATGGTGTCTCTCCACAGCAATAGATCACTGACTAAGACAACATGTGTAAACCTGCAGGAGCAGTTACCTCTGATGACAGAAACCAACAGAAACACTGAGTCAGAAAATGTCCAGAGAATATATTCTAACAATCTTAGAAATAGGGGCCTGAGGTAGAATGGTTGTAAGCATAACCAAGCAGTTTCAGAGCGGCTGCACAGTAATTAAGACTGTAATGCTAACACGGGAAGCACAAACTGATAAGCAGATGTCTAGGTGCTGACTGCCACTAGCAGAACGAAAAAGCCACCCGTTATAAAGTATGTGATTACACTGTGCAGTTTGGAATTTTTAGATGACCCTAGTTCTGGACAGTCTACTGAAGAGCTGTCTCATGTTAGGGATTCTCAGCACAGAAGCACATCTGAGTTACATCTGGAACATTCTATTTTGTAACTGATTACATTAGACTGGGGAAGAGAGACATGAATGGGTGGTTTAAAAAGCTCTACACAGGACTGGAGAGATGGCTCAGTGCTTGAGAGCACTGACTGCTCTTCCAGAGGTCTGAGTTCAATTCCCAGTAACCACATCTGTAATGGGATCTGTTGCCGTCTTCTCGTGTGTCCAAAGATAGCTACAATGTACTTATAATAAATAAAGAAATCAAATCTCCAGAGCCTGTGTTGAAGTTTTCTTCTATTTAAAAAAAAAAAAAAAAAAAAAAAGCTCCAAACAGACTCTGATGCCAGACTAAGAAGTTATTTTATAGACTGGAAATCTGAAGTTTTCAAAGTCTGTATGTATTTCTTATTCTTAGACTGACTTTCAAATCCTCAAAGCCATAAAACCTCTGGACTTCAGTTTGAAAAATAGAGCCATCAAGACACTATAGTATCAACAAATATAAATTAGGAAGTTATTTATCCAACCTTAGCTAATCCTTCCTTATAAAATAATTTGAAAGAACATTAACTTAATTAGCAGGGCAAAGTGACTTTGTAATCCCAGAAGGATTGCTATAAGACTAGGCCACCCTAGTAAATTCCAGGATAGCCTGGGCTACAGTATGAGACCCCTGTCACAAGACAAAACAAAATCCCAATTAACAATAACAAAACCCAACTCCCCACTTCCCAGTACTGACAAAGAACTGCATCTCTGAGGATGTTTGAGATTGGCATGTGAGTTAATGAAGTAGGTGACAGAAGATCAGCCCTCAATTGAAGGGAAATGGCAAGTGGGGAGGACAGAACAGAAAAAACACTGGAACTCAGCATTTGGGTATAGCATTCACCCCAGCACCCCAAGGCTCTGGTCATCAGCTGGACGACACATCATTGGTTTCTCTGAGCCTTTGGACTTGTGCTCCGCCATGCTTTCCTGATTCTCCAGCTTGCAGATGGCACTGTGGAACTTCTCAGCCTCCATAAACAGGTAGCCAGTTCCTCTATTTTTTCCCTCCCAGTCTATTTTTATCCTCCTGATTCTCACTCGCTCTAGAGAATCCTGAGTAAGACACCATCCATTCTGCATGCCTTTACCAACTGGCCCAGCAGCACCCTCCTACACAGTAATGGGAATAGTAACTGTCTGAGCTTTGTGTAAACGTGTACTGTTTTGTTTTAAAGATTTGTTTATTTATTATATATAAGCACACTGTAGCAGTTTTAACACACCAGAAGAGGGCATCAGCTCTCGTTATAGTTGGTTATGAGCCACCATGTGGTTGCTGGGATTTGAACTCAGGACCTCTGGAAGAGCAGTTGGTGCTCTTAACCGCTGAGCCATCTCTCCAGCCCATAAACTTGTACTTAAATGCAGCAACAGCATAAAATCAACCTTGAAATCAAAACTCAGAGGTCGGGGTTGGGGATTTAGCTCAGTGGTAGAGCGCTTGCCTAGCAAGCGCAAGGCCCTGGGTTCGGTCCCCAGCTCCAAAAATAGAACCCCCCCCCAAAAAAAACAAAAACCAAAACCAAACAAAAACAAAAAACAAAAAACAAAACAAACAAACAAACAAAAACCTCAGAGGTCACAGAGGTTGTCTTGTTGGGTAGACAGTAAGAGGACAGTTCCCTGAGTCACCAAGTCAGAATTCTGACTTGTCAAGTGACCTTAGTAACTTTTTTCATAACCAGGTAAATGAGAATAATAGTTATCTCATAGCATTGGATTAAATGAGTTTAACCCAATGAAAAAAATGTATTAAACTACCTAATATTATATAAAAACAATGATAGCAATTCTTACTTAAAATAATTTGCATGCTTCCTCTCTCTTGGAGATAGTTTTTTGAAATTATATTTGTAGATTTCTATTACAACAAGCAAACAGACAGAAATCTCCTTTGCCATAACAGACCCAATCCTACTCTTATAAAAACACATTTTTTTTTATATGTGAGACAGTGTAGGCTCTGCATCAGTTGAGAGCAGCTCAGCTGCTCCAGACTGAGTGTTCCAATCTATCCCACAATATAACAGTTATCTTTGCTCCCAATGGCTGCAGGGTAAGGCCATGGTCAACAGGTGGACCATCTGGCAGTTCCTAAGGAGAATGGCTAGCTGATCTGCTGTACTGGAGTATTAGAAAAAGGACTGTGTGAACCAGTGTATGCAGTAACGGCATGTGTCACACAGAAATCTCATTTATTAAGCTACCATGGCCAATGCTGACATAACCAGTCTTACAAAGATAGTGGAATAATCTTCCCAGAGGCTGTTATAAGGAGTGACAGAAGGGGACACATTTCCTGAGAAACAGTTTTGTTATCAACTGAGCTACTTAGAACATGGGTTAAAAAGTCTGGGACTCTTTTTAAACTGAAGAAAACTACTAACTTTGCTATATTCTTTTTTTTTTTTTTTTTTTTTGGTTCTTTTTGAACTGGGGACCGAACCCAGGGCCTTGCCTTCCTAGGCAAGCGCTCTACCACTGAGCTAAATCCCAACCCCTAACTTTGCTATATTCTTAATGTAAATTTGTAATGAAGTAGATCCTGGATTAGGGACTGAACCTCGTGCCTCCTAAGCAAGCTAGTGCTTTCCCATGGGGCTATGCACTCAGCCATTCCCTAGTAAAGAGACTTTCAAAGATCCTGCTATGGTTGTGACTAGACTCGATCTCTAGATGAACCTGGGGAACTGGCATGCAATCATGCTGAGTCTTCTGCTCTACTCACACCATGGCCTCTCCATCTACCTCAGGTCTTCCGTGGGGTTTCTCAGTTTTCAGCACCTATACTCTATACATCTTTTATGCCACATGTGTCTAAGGATGCATATCTGCCTGAATTTCAACACTGTCTAGTAATACACTAAGAATAAATACAATTCAGTTACATATACTGATCACAAATTTTCCAACTCATGACTCACGTATGTGTTCTAACAGTTTCTTTAGTGAGTTCTTGGGACTTTTTTTCTGTGTAAATAATCTGCAAATAAAGATAATAGTTTCTTCATCCCTCATCTTTATCTTTTCTTTCCTTGTTGTGACCTTTAGGAAAATGCTAGGCACAATACTCTAACTTATCGATAGTCTTAGGAGATTCAAGTTTCTACCATTAACTATGATATTAGCTAAAGCTTGTTTTTGTAAATGTTTTGTAATACTGGGGAAGTTTCTTTCTTGTTCCACTAATATTTTGCTGGGAGTTTCTATCAGGAACAGATGTGAAGTTTAGCCAATCGCCTCTTCTGCATCTCTGGAGATAACTGTTGTCACAAAAAGTGATTTAGAGATTAACTTTCTAGTGTTCAATCAACTTCCCAGAATATCATTTTTATAAAGAACTTATAATAATCAAAATAACTCCAAAAAAGAAAAAGCGGAAAGATCGTTTTCAAGGCTTGCTAAGAAGCTATAGTAATTGAAACACTTCTGGCTAACAGAAGTGTTCAGAAATAGATTCACATACCTATGGTCAATCAGCTTTTGATGAAAAGCCAAAGAAATTAAATGAAGGAAAAAGACTCCTTTAAAGCAATGTTGTTGGAACAGTTGGATAAGGAGGAGGCAGGAAAAGCAAAGTTCTGCACCCCACTAAGAACTATGCCCTATGAACTATGGTCAGTCCTCCGGACTGTGGTCTGCAGTGGTAAGAGCACTACTTCATGACTAAGTTGTAGCTAGCTTGCTACTGAACCCCTGTTCTTATGAGCTACCAGTGTTAGTCATGAGACTGTACCTGATGCACTGAAACAGATAACCTTGAAATTCAGTGCCTTGGTTATACCACTCACACTGTACATCTAACACAACCACACAACCGTACAACTGCTTCACACTACTGTACTAGACGGAGCTGTTCTGAATTATAACTGTTTGATTTCTCTCCCTCATTAATCTCAGAATACTTTAATTCAACCTTTTATAATTTTAGAGCTGAAAACAACAACTAAGCATACGAAGCTTCCCATTCCACTACAGGCCAGAAAACAGAAGGCCTGAAGCCTGATTCTCAACGTACATTTCTTTTTACCAGCTAACACCAATCATTGAGTACAGAGGCACATGCCTACATTCTTAGCGTGGGGAAGTTGTGGCAGGAAGATTACAAATTTGATGTCACAAACTAGAATAATTAATAACAAAACGTGAGGGTTTACTATGTGTCGAGCGAGGTACTGTGTGAGGTAGTGAGGACTCGAAGAAGAACTGAGATGAGCCAGCAGAAGCACAAGATGCTCAGTGAGGTCCACCCAAGCTGATGATGTCTAGGGACCCTGGAGGGACTGGGAAACAAAGGCCCCTGGAGTAAGGCAGTACTAAAGCAGCTAGAAGGTTTGAGGCACAGAGAACACTCCAGCACTGAGGAGGGATGAAGGGAGAAAATACGGTATTTTTTTGGCAATGGACAGGGTTGTACATCGCACTAATGAAGCTAGAGACTTTATTCTATTGGTGTTAGGAGTTTAGGGGATGAAACAGGATGGTAAGATCAGATGTGTGCCACTAAGTTAGGCTGCTACCAGGAAAGAGACAAGAAAAGCCAATACAGTAAAGAAATACTTTAATACATCATTTAGGACTGAGGTTTTAAAGGTAAAGACAGTATATAAAATTTAAATGGGGTTGGGGATTTAGCTCAGTGGTAGAGCGCTTGCCCAGCAAGCTCAAGGTCCTGGGTTCGCCCACCCCACCCCCCCCCCCAAAAAAAAAGAAAAAAAGAAAAAAAAAAGAGAAAAAAAGGATTTAAATGCGGGCAATGATAGAAGATAGATTTAAGGTTGTCAGTTGGCAAATCTAAAGGAGTCTTAAATTCTTTAAGTACACTGTGGCTGTCTCCAGACACACCAGAAGAGGGCGTCCGATCTCATTATAGATGGTTGTGAACCACTATGTGGATGCTGGGAATTGAACTCAGGACCTCTGGAAGGGCAGTCAGTGCTCTTAACCGAGGAGCCATCTCTCCAGCCCTGAGTCTTAAATTCTTGATTCTGATAAGCAGAGCAATGTTTAGGTCAAGACAGTCAACCTACAGAATCTGAAGCTACAAGAGAGACCTGAATGAAGATTTGTATTTGGGGTTTAGTACGAGTTTAAGCAGAAACAGTAGATGTGAAAGGTAGGACAGCATGGAATTCCAAGGAACATTTTCAATATACTCCCAACCGAGTCCCTAGGGTCTCACTATTTAGCCCTGGCTGGCCTCTTAACTCACAGTCTACCTCTGCCCCCCTCTGCTGGGATTAAAGGCCACCAAGCCCAATATTAAGAAGCTTCTCTCCAGGAGTCTATAGAAGGAAGGCAGGTGAAGTCAGAAGAGGGAGGGGACCATTTCAAGGAGAAAAAAGTTAGTATCAAATGCAGCAAAGCATCTGAGGTAGAAATGCTTTGGCCAGAGCAGTGAGAACAACACTGTGGTCACTGCCTATGCACAATGAGGGGAACTATGGGGCTCAGACACTATGTGAATAGTAGAGAAGTAGTACACAGAGCAATAGACTACCTTGCTAGAGTATTAGGACAGACAAGAAACAGAGTGGTTTTGGTTTTTGTTTGAGACAATGTCTCACTGTCTATTCCTGGCTGGTTTTGACTCACAGAGATCTACCCATCTCTGCCCAAGTGCTAGGATTAAAGGTGTACACTAGCATGCCCAGCAAGAAGCAGAGTTTTAGAGTATGAGAAAGACTTATCAAGTAGAGCTGTTAGGAAATATGTAAGAAGAAAAGAGGGACTAGAAATGTGAATAAAAGACAATGAGGTGGCCAGCTCACATAGAGCTGTGTCTGAGTATTGTCTCCTGTGTACTCACATCTCAAACAGCACAGTTCAAAGAGGGCAGTCAGGTCCTTCCCAGTTTCACCTTTCAAACACCATTTCCACTTTAGAGATACATTCTCTCCCACACTCCTTTCTGTTTCTTACACATGATAACAACAAACAGGTTGTTTTTAAGTGGGGGGTTCCTAACTGGTTCCAGGCGTTGGACTTGGCCCTCCTTACTCATCCTCTAGCTGATGATCAGACCACACAAATCTGATGGTGTTGTTCGTCTGTGTAAGAACCCTTTGATGGATTTTGACCACATGGACCTCTCTAGCACCTATGAATTTATAGTCTCCCTCCCCTCCCCTGGCTCTTCTCATCCTTTTCTAGTCTCTAGTTTCTCTGGCCTTTTCCCCTGGACATATCCCCTTCCTATCCTGGGGCTTAAGAACAACTTCTCCTCTTCTCCCAACTACCATTACTGTCCTCTGTATGCCAGAGCAGAACAGAGGACTAGAATCCCTATGGTGTCTCTAAGAGTGTCCTGTCTTCCTTCTTCAAAGCACATGTCAAATTGTAACTCATTTAATGACTTAGGTCTGTCTTTCCCATCAGATTGTAAACTTCTGGGATATACGGAGAAGGTGTGGTCTTGTGTAATGTTGTCCTGCTATTCCTAGAACACAGCAGATTCTTCATTTAATTTCCTGAATGAAAATACAGAACTCACTTCAATTTAGACATTTTGGTTGTGAGCTTTTATGGGCTGAACCATCTCTCTAGCCCACAGAACACATTTTCTCAATGAAAAGTCTGAATTCTAAATACTAACAAACTTGTTCGAAGAACATTATCACACATGGACTTGACTAACAAAACTGTCAGCAGACCTTCCTTACAAGGTTAAGAATGACTTATAACCAACATAATTGTAAGCAAGTTCATGCTTCAAAAATTCCTGAGCAATTTCATTTTTGCTTAACTTTTAAAATAGTATTTTAATTACATAATTTTTGGAAGAGCTATTTCTTTACAGATGATATAGAGGTAAATGTATTTGGTCAACTGCATGTACTTCTTTATGCTTTGTATTTTTTTCAAGGCAGGATTTCTCTGTGTAGCCCTGGCTGTCCAGGAACTTGCTCTGTAAACCAGTTTGGCCTGAAACTTACAAAGAAGTGCCTGCCTCTGCCTCTGCCTCTGCCTCTGCCTCTGCCTCCCGAGTGTTGGCGGTAAAGATGTTCGCCACCACACCCAGCTACAATATACTTAATACTGGTAAAATCCATTCATGCTCTTGGCCCACAAGGAAGGTAAAACAGAACTGCCATAACACTCTCAGTCAGATTAGCAGGGCGGAAGGATACTAAGTAGCTTTGCAACTAGGCAGTCTTTCTGCGGAACAGCAGCTGGACGGGTTCCTAGAAGCTCCAATCTAGGCTCTCCTGACAGGCCCTGCAGGGTACTCTAGCCACAAGTGTAGGCTCTACTGACAGGTCCTGCAGGGTGCTCTAGCCACAAGTGTGGAAGAATCAAGGGCCTGTACAAGCAGCCTACTCTGTTGTTAAACCCAAAGTCTTATCTGCCTTCTTCTGAGGTATCTGTCTCTTTTACCACAGTTTACCACATAATTCCATGTTTTCTGACTAGTTGAGATCTAGTAATGTAAGGCAAGAATAAAGACTGTAGTCAGGGATAACTCCCATTGAGGCTGTGAAAAAAGGATGCCTCTCTTGCACATTCCTTCAAGGTAGACATTTTCTTGTCCCTGACTCATGGTGCCTCCATTCCCCTAGATCCACAAACAATGCTTTTATTTCAGCTCCAATTTCGACTCTTGGTTCAAATGATCTTCCTGTCTCAGCCCACTGAGTACTAGGGATACAGGTGTGTACCATCATGACCAGCTATTTGCATTTTCAAAGATGCATCCTTTTAGTACAGAAAACACCTCCAGTGAACTACCCAGGTGTTCTGTTACCAGGGGTAGTGGGATCTTCTAGTTTGGTCACTAGTCCAGGAAGTCCACTTTTAAAGCTTACTTTACTGCACGTGTGTGCATGTGTGCGTGTGTGTGCGTGTGTGTTTGTGTGCACATGAAGCATAAGGATCACAACAAGTCTGAAACCAACGTAGGCTACAGAATCAAGGCTAGCCATCATGTTCCTGAGTATAATGTGCTGGTTCCTAAGCACCAAACCTCCACCTCTAAATTCTCCTAGAAAGAGCCCACACTTCTGGAAAAGGGAACTAAGGAAGAACTTAAACTACCTCTTTAGAAAAGCCACTGATGCTCAAAACTTGAAGCCAGAAAGTCCAGGAAGTCCACTTTTAGAACTTACTTACAGTTCAATTTAACACATCAAAATGAAACATCCAAAGGATGTGTGTGTGTGTGTGTGTGTGTGTGTGTGTGTGTGTGCGTGCACGTGCACAGATAAAAATTCTCAAAAAATACTTTTTAAAAATCACATATTACAAACCTATCATTACAGACAAGGATAAGAATACATCAAGGAATGAAGAAATGTGTCCAAGGTAACATTTATTTCTGCCATTCCACTGACTTTTTACTTTTTACAGTAAGGGGACAATCATATAATTCTGTGTATTTCTCCTGGACCTAAAGTATTCTTGAAAACCAAAATAACGTTCTTGGAATTCAGGCCAAGATTTCCTTTCCATCTCCTAAAATTCCTTAAACATTGGTTTTATGAGGCTGTAAAAAAAATACTGTGTTCAAGAAGTAACTTTGCAAAGTAAATATTAAGATCTGTAAAACACAGATCATTAAATATAGTTCATGGCAAAGACATTAAAACTACTCTTAGATCTTAATTTACAAGCTCACAATACTAAGTTCTTGCAGTTTGTAATCCTCTATAACAAGCTCTGGTAAAAAAGCAAAACAAAACAACACAACCCTAAAAACACTAGAATCTGAGTTGAGAAAAAACCACTACTCTAACCTTAACAAGATAGTTTAGCTACATATATGAAGTAAGTTTACCATACGTACTTAAAGCTCTAGAATGATCCGGATTCCTTATCCCCTTTGCTCGTAACCTCTGAAGAAGAACTGTTGAGGACAACTGTTTTACAAGATATACTGCCATGGAATAGGTCTGGAAAAAAAAAGATGTAGAGAACCAATCATATATTTAAGTAAACAGCATATCTATTTAACCCACAGCAACAGGGAAAGAAAACTAACACTCTCGTAGCACCTACTGTGTGTCAAGCACTGTCCTAGGTATTTCAGTGAATCCTGACTGATAGGCTGTTGAGGTGGTTAGAAACCTAGGTTTGTGTGTGTGGCCGAGAAAACTAAGGTAGAAAAGTAAAGACACTTCCCTAACACTGTAGTGTCAAGCTGAGAATGCCCACCCAGCACTGCAGCTGTACAGCACCATGTGCTTCAAGGTAGTAGAGTTAAGGTCTTACATGAAAGAACACTATTTAAGGCTCAATATGAACCAGGGTTGTTAAGATGTTGAAGGTATCACAAACTGTATTCAGTAGGCACTATACTCTAAACATTGCCAAGGAGATGGTTTTCAGTCTACTCATTTAGTGCCTACTATGCCCGGGAAGCTACTAGATCTTAAAGACACTTGACTCGAGCCATGTGGACATCAGGCAGTGAGACAGTGAAGAGGCTGCACAGAGAAGTGCGGGCTTGAGGATGAGCAGGACACCCAATGCCGCAAGGACTCCCTGAGAAGGTGGTATGAAAAGCAGCTAGCAAGCCATGCTGAGTGAAGGGTGCATGGCTGGGAAAGAGGAAGAGAAAAAAGGCCAAGACTATGAAGAGAGGAGAGGGAAAGGTCTGAAAGGTTTTTTTTGGTGGTGGTTGTGATGTGACAGGATCGAGCAGATCAAGACACTGGAAAAGAAGTGAGAAAACAGTCTTCTTTATAGCAACAGTCTACAATGCACTCCTGATATATACTACAGACTTCATTTTAACTTTGTCTACGGTCTGTAGAGAAGGAAGAGGTACTTTTGAAGGGCTGATGAAACTGAGGCACAGATTATACACTATGCTTATGATCGTGTGACTGCTGGGATGGCTCAGGCAGTAGAAACCAAGAGGAAAGGGGAAGGATGCCAGAAGACGGTACTAAATAAGCAAGGGCCATGAAGTTCCACAAGTCTTCTTTATATCTGAGTTTATTAGAATATCCTAGCCTAGCCCTATGACCATTCATCCATCCATCCATCCATCCATCCATCCATCCATCCATCCATCCATCCATCCATCCCTCCACCCCCCCTGCAGGGTTAGGGTCTCATACATTAAGAAGGCACTCTGCCACTGAGCTGTTTTTCCAGCATTAGTTTTACATATTTAAATACATATCTGTCTCTTAGTAACAAAAGGGCACACCCTACAGAACCCCCTGAAAAGCTACATTTCCTGTCAAGTTCAGAAACTTATGTTCACGTGGTATGTATTTTCTGGGTGGGGAAAAAACTGAGTAGCAAACAGCAAATATACTTTGATTAGTACATTCCACAGTATTTTAATGAGGATCACATTTACAATGTCCCTACATTTAAAGCTCATAACTTACTAATCTAATGCAGAAGTGATAAGAGTCTTTTAGGAAGAAACCCAAACCTTGTTCACCATCACTCCTTGCTTGCCTAATCCTTCAGGTCAAACAGAAACTGGAGAGATGCTAATCAACACTGTGAGATTCTGGAATGACAGCTTCAACTTTCAACCTTGGAATTACCCCCAGTACTTTCTATTAGTATTTATGATGAGATAAAACAAACAAAAAAACCAATACTACCAACAACAAACAAACAAACACACCAAAAACCAAGTTCAGTGAAACAGTATGTGTGCTCTAGTTGAAACACGTAACTAGAGAAGAAAAAAAAAGCTGTAAGAATGCTAGGAATGAAATTCCACTTGCAATGTCACAAGGAGACACTGTACACAAAGAGCCCCAAACCAACAGCAACTAGGCAGTGTTTCTGCCGGCCCTGAAGGCACTACCTAGGCCCCAACTATTTGTATATCATCTCAGTGTTAATTTTGTTGTACTTTCCCACAGTCTGTAAAGCTGTTTAAGTCTGTAAGATACTTTCTCCAGAATCCAAACAATATCCTTCCGTCCCCCTTTACAGTAGTGTCCAAGTAATCCTCCATCCATAGTGAATGTTTAATAAATGCTAAATACAATGCCAGAGTAGAACAAGAAGTTACAATTTGCTTTTCTCCTTCAGGAACTGTGTGGAGTCTACTTATTTTCTTTGAAAAGACATATCTCTTCCTCCTTGCCACCTCCTCTTCCTGGTGGTAGGGCCTCCCTTCACAAGGCTTCCTGTGAGTTAGGCAACCCTTCTACTAGGTAATTATAGCCTTGTCTTTACTTTGTCCTTTTAGACAGAATCTCACTAAGTTACATAGGCTAGTCTAGAACTGATCGGGCTGGTTTTAATTTTGATATTCTCTTGAAGTGGCTGGAATTATATCCCTGCACCACCAGGCCAGGCTATATAGTATCTATCTATTCTGTATGAACTCTTCAGAGTATCCTCACAAGCTGAACTAAACTCGTGATTTTAAAATAATGTAATTATAGTCATCTGAGATTTACAAGAATAATTTCCTTTCTACCTTTTAAAGATTTATTTAAATTGTATGTATATGAGTGCTTTATCTGTATTACACCTACATGCCAAAATAGGACATGAGATCCCATTACAGATGGTTGTGAGCCACCATATGGTTGCTGGAAACTGAACTCAAGACCTCTGGAAAAAGCATTGTTTTAACTCTTGAGCCATCTGTCTAAACCCCTCTTCCCACGCTTTTAAAAAGGCCTCCTAAGGCAGACTGTGGCAAAACTTGCCAATCCCAGCACAGCAGCAAAACCCTCCTCAAAAACTAAAAACCAAAACAGGCCACAGCTCTCCCATCTCGGTGGTCTGGAAGACTCCCAGTAAGAGAGATGTCCCCCTTTCCTCTAATGTTATCTATAAATCACTATAGTCCCTCCCTTCTTCTCCCGATTTCTTTGATAAGATCTCTCTCTCTCTCTCTCTCTCTCTCTCTCTCTCTCTCTCTCTCTCTCTCTCTTCTCTCACACACACACACACACACACACACACACACACACACACACCACATACCAATCAACCAAAAACCAAAGCACCTTCTGTAATGTCTTCTATTGCAGAAATGTAAAGAAGACTTTGCAGTTCTGACCTTTGTGCATCTACCTTCTGACTCCTGGGAGGATGGGCATGTGTCACCATGCCCAGTTTATGGAATGCTTGGGGAAAGAATAAACTCTAGGCACGTAGATAAGGAATTTTTGAACTGAATTACATTCCCAGCTCTCAAAATCCTTTTCTAATAAAGAAATTTCATAAAAGAGAAGTCTTATAAACATATCATTAATGTAATTAAGTTTTAAATTGATAGCGGGGCTGAGCATGATGGCACATGCTTTTAATCTCAGTACTCAGGAAGCAGAGGCAGCTGCGTCCCTCTGAGTTCTATGTAGCCTGGTCTACATGAGTTGCAGGCCAGCTAAACTACATAGTCAGATCCAGCCTAGAAACAAAACAACCAAGCAAACAAACCCAAAACCCTCATGGTGGGACTCAGAGGCTATGAGCACTTGAGAGCCAGAGTTTAGACAGAGTTTTCTTACAAAGGTTTGTGACTGGTGGTGGAGACAGAAGAATCGCTGGGGACTTGCTAGCTTCTAGGCTAAGTCAGGATACCTTGCCTCAGAGGCACCTCAAAGAGTGACAGAAGAGGACACTGTGATGCCCTCTTTTGGCTTCTATTTGTGCAGACATTCACATGTCTGCATACACACACACACACACACACACACACACACACACACACACACACACACACGCGTGCGCGCGCGCACACACAGATCATTCTAATACTAAATATTACAATAGTAGTAGTATTCTACTTAACACAGGACCAATCAAGGAAGTGCACTAGCATCTATGTTATGTTTAAAAAGTTGCAGCTAGAAGAAGAAATAAAATTGTGTGTGTGTGTGTGTGTGTGTGTGTGTGTGTGTGTTTTATCATTTGTGTAAATGACAATCTCAAACTAAACACTACCTTCCTGGAAAGACAACAACAAAAACAATATATGAACCAGTAGCTTCTGAATATACCAACAATAAATAACCCTAGAAAATGTAACAGAACAAAAGGTACACCGGAAATAGCAATAATAAAACCAACACGGGGATTAAAGATGTAGGACTTACAAAGACGACTACTGCAGTTACTGAGGAGCATCAAGGAGAATCTGAGCAAATGGAGAAATACGGTTCGTTCCTGGGACTAATAACACTACATATTATTAGTAAAAATCCTCCCAGTTTCTCCATTCACCTGTGACTCTAAAGACATCTTACTGAGTCTGAGAAAGACCTAGAGGCAGAGTGAGGAAGGCGTGTGGTTAAGAAACTCCACAGTTCCTGTAGCGAAATAATGTGACGAGAAGCTTCACTGTGTCTCATGCTATACTTTTACCAACTCATCTCCAGATCTTCCTTCGTAACTGCTCTCTGGATAAGTTTATCTCATAGTTCCTACCTGACAGATTTGAGAGAAATTACCCATCAGAACTTATCTATCTCTCTAGTTCCTCCAATCATTTTACTGTCCTACTGAAGAAGCTGTCCTTCCTAGCTACCACGAGCTCCTTCAAGGATGCAATTCACTGCTGACTCTTCCTCCTCCCTCTAGAAGAATCCTGCCACCATCCAGACACATTACAGATTCTCCCTTCAAGACAAAGAACTGTCAATCTCAGTCAGTCCCTTCATCATCTCTTCTTCTCCCGAGTAACAGGCTTATAATTTGCCAGCCCTAGAGCTTACTTCCAGCCCGTCACAACTGAACCTTCCTGCTTATGTTGCCTGTGTGCTCTGCATTCAGACTGTTAAAACATGTGTCTGTAAGTTCATTTGTGTGTGCTCATGGACGCAAGATACTGATGATGGGTGCTGTTCTGAATCACTCTACGCTAAAGCTCCTATAATGCTGCTGTGATAACTGGCTCTTAAGAGGTGACTACTGTATGACTTTAGCAACTATCCTAACTGCTTAACCACTCTAAGGTGTGACCTTACTCTAAATGGAAACATCTAAGCTTCCTGCTTGTAAAGAGAAAATGCTTACCTTTGAGATTTCCTACAAAGCCCTTCATGGTTGAATCATGTCTTACTCTCCAGAAAGGTCCCTGATGCTGCTTTCACTCACTACACTTTGGTCACAATAAACCCCTTTCAGTTGCTTGTGAATGACAAGGATCACCCCTGCCTCTAGACTGTTGTATTTCCTCTGAACATTTCTTTATCTTTCTCCCAGTTTTTCTCTCAGTCACCGCTTCCTTGGTGAATCCCTTCCCTGACCTCTGACCTCTTTCCTCTTTCAAGTACTTGACTACACTAAGATCACCAGCCACTACTATCTTATAGCACTTACACAGATGGACATTTTTTTGTGTGTATACAAGAAGCCCCTAGATCTCAGGCCCTGGGAAAACAAAAATTTGTTCTCCCTACAATAGTATTATGCAGTGTATAACATAGTCAATAATTTTAATTCATGGATGGTAGGGTTAGGGTTAACACTAAAAAGCTACAATATTTTTTAAACAAAAATTTAAAAGATTATTCAAGAAAATGAATGCTAGACTAAGAAACAGTATAGAGAAAGTTCACAAACAGGAGCTGAATCTAAAAAATATGTATATAACAATAACTATCATTTACTTAGTGATATTAGAACTGAGTTGACAAACAAGTGAAAAAATATCCCCATACAACATGAATTCAAGATGCATTAAATATTTAAAGATAAACAAGAAACTGTCCTAGTCTAGTAGTTTACCATCAGCTTGGAAAGCATGGAAAGACTGAGCATTATGGGAAGGGGGAAAGACTACAGAGCAAAAAGCTGGTTAGTATTTGGCGCTATGAAAACTTAAATCTACATATAAATAATCACATTTATAAAAAGCTCACAAACTGAAGGCATGTATTTGTAAGATGTAACAAAGGGTGAATTCTCAACATATTAAGCCTAGTAAGAAAACTAAGAAAAGAACAAAAGAAAAATGAACATGAGTATAAATTTAAAATGTAAATAGTTATAAACACCAAATATGCCTTGTCTTCTCAAAAACAAAACGGGTACTAAATGCTAAAATTTACTCAATGCTAAAGAATTTTTAAAAGATAATAGTGTTTGCATGCAAATAAACACTATAAATCAGAAAACACATTTGTATATCTTTGGGGAAAGCCATCTGTCAATGCACACAAAACTTCTCAAAATCCTTCTTGCTCTTTGGCTGAAAATCTCTACTTCTGAGAATTTACTGTAAGGAAATTATCATTCATGTATGCAAAGCTATGGCTGCCAGGACAGCATTCGAAACCATCCTCAACACCAGAGAGCAGGCTAGGTAGTGGCATTTTCTTATAACCACATGATATAGCCACTTAAAATGCTGCAAAAGAATGTGTAATGACATAGGAAGATGTTTATGATAAATTACTTAGTGAAAAGCCATGGAGACTACATGATCCCATAGAACAGTCTAAAGATTCATTGTGGGACAAAATCCTTCTCAACTCACTACACTGTAACTCACACATAAACTCAGGCAAGTCACGGTGATTAACCCTTCTTTATGACAGGAAAACAGCTACACACAAAAGCTTACTTACTCTTCCAATTTCTGCAGTCCAAGAAACAACAATGGTATTTGGTACTGTCGTAGACAATCGGACAAGTGAGGTGATATTAATTGGTCGGCTAGGTCGCTTTGGTTCCACACCATTTTTAGTAGGTGGAAGGTAACCCTAAGAAAAAAATATATAATCAATTTCTGCTATTCCACAATTGTTTCTACTTTGTAAAAAGACAAAAACAAAAACAAAAAACAAACAAAAAAACCCCTACAAAGTATGATATCATTAAAAAGCAGGGAACCAAACACTTAATCAGTTACCTAGGCAATGATCTCTCCAAACAACTTACCAGCCTTGTTTTAAGCCTGAGAAAAATACCAGAGATAGAAATTCAAAATCTCTTAAATCTAAGAATCAGAGTGAGTTCATAATGGCTTAAAGAGGTTTACGAGAAACATTTCTGAGGGGAAAAACACAGCTCCCACCCCCACCCCTTTTAAGGCACAGCAGCATCCTGAATCCTGTTCTACCACGGACATACAGACTCACAGGAGTATAGCTGTGACTCGAATGATACACGAAACCAAAGCACAACACTGATGCTACCATGGGCAACTCAAAATGCTACAGCTTTCTCTCCATATCAAAACTGCTAACCTGAGTCAGTGAGCCTCACCTAGTCACATATAATGACATTCACAAACATAGAAAGTGTCTCCTTGTGGTAGCTGGACTGAACTCCATGTCTTTTCATACTAAGCAAGCACTCTATCCCTGACCAAGCATCCTTAGTCCCCAATACATAATTAAAAACATATAAGATGATTTATATAATAGTCATATAGGGAATGTTAATTCAAAAATCGCTTTTAGAACTTACTGGAAGGCTGCAAGGTTTTGTATTCACTTTTACACAAAGATTGGGTGGGAAGTGATCTTCTTGTGGACAACTGGTTTCTGATAAACAAAACCTAAATGGCAAAGATTGAGTTTAATTTTCTTATTAAAAGATAATCTCTTAATACTTTAACTTGATAAATAACTTGAAAGATGATCAATTTTAAAACAGAAAAAGAACAATAAAAAACAGTATATTTCACATGAGGAATAAACATAGGCAAACAGGTTTTTAAAACAAAGTTCACCTTTGAACAGAGGTCTGAATTGCGCGCGCGCGCGCGCACACACACACACACACACACACACACACACGCATAGATTTGTGATTATCTTTTTTTTTTCTTTTTTTTCGTAGCTGGGAACTGTCTTGCACTTGCTAGGCAAGCGCTCTACCACTGAGCTAAATCCCCAACCAGTTATACCAGTTAGTATAGATGTTGAAAAACATCAAGAATTTAGATAGCTTATAAATGCATAAAATATATGTAGTTAAGCCTTCCAATTTACCACAAAATATGTATAAATTCACTACTTAAACGTTAGAAGTCCATTAAACTTATGCACATAGATCAACTACACCTGGTGCTATTCTCAGTTAAAGAAAAACAAGCACAAAGCTGAAATATTAAGTGACAACTGCACAAAACTGTGGTCCACACATGCTTGCTGGGAGAATTTCACAGATCTTCCTGTCTCTATGCAATCAGAACAAACCTTGAGTATGTGTTGGGGACAGGAAGTAATAAGGAGTTAAGAGTAAGCACTTTATTTAAGAGTGAATAGAGTGAGAACAAGAACTTCAAAACCGTGCCCTGTTTTTAAAGCACTGAGTGCAGTGCTGTGAAGTCTACTTCCCACTGCTTGAATTCAGGTATCTCTTCTAGCAGTCCTTCAAAACTATCAATAGTCACAGTAAAAATGGCCTCATGTGGTTCTTGTTCATTTTCATCAAACATATCACATATCAAATATATCAAACATGTGCTAATTGACTGTCTAGGTTACCAGAAAATCAACCATTCATAGTTAAGTTTGGGGGACAGTCCAAAGTTACATGTGGTTGGGCGTAGTGGCCACACCTTCAACCCTAGCACCCAGAAAGCAGAATCAGGGGGATCTCTGTGAGTTCCAGGCCAGCCAGGGCTATGTAGCAACAGCCTCTCTTGAATAACCAAAAAGGTTATATATGGATTTACAACAAGGCGTGTGAGTTTGCCTCCTTATTCCTTAATGCCTCAGCTAAGTTGCTTAAGGTCAACAGTAAATAACTCCATCAAGTATCTAGATAGGAAGTTGTGACTACCAACCTGTACCAGTGTTCACGATGATTTTAGAATGTATTTAACTATCTTCTGAGGAACAGTAACTTCCTCAGATAGTATTAAGTGTTAAAAACTGATTTTTTTTTCAACTAAATTTTTTTGAAATTATAATGACATCACGTTTCCCCCTTCCTCCTTCCAATTCCTCCCAGGTACCACCCTCTTTTCCTTACTCTGTTTTAAATAGATGGCCTCTCTCTCTTCAATTGTATATGTGTGTGCTTGTAAATATATAAATACAACATGCTCAATGCATGTAATGTTACTTGTATGCATATGTGCGTGTGAAACAGGATGGGGTGGATTGGAGTATGTGGTGTTTGTGTGTGAGACTGCAAACTGCTGTGCTGTCCCATCTGCCTGTTAGAGAAGGCACAGCTGCACTCCCAGAGACACTCCTGTCCTAGGTCAAAGGCCCATGCTACCACAACCACCCAAAAGCTGAAACTTCTCAGATACTATCAGCTGCAGCTTCCCAACTACCCCAGGAGCACCGCTATGGAGAAGACCCAAAAGGTCAAGAAGCAGAGTCTCTCAGGATGCTTTCTCTTCCTAGGTAGTTCACCCAGTATCTGTAATATTGAGGAGGCTTTTTAAAAAATTAATTTCTAAGGAACATTCTATTATAAATATAATTCTATATTTATTTGAATATATATTATAGTCAACACTGTACCTTAATTGGACCTGCACTGTGAAGTCACATTTGGTCCCAGAAATATCCCTAAAATAGAATGAGAATAAAAATTATTTTTAAATATATACATGAAGACATGCCATTCTATTTTTAAATATCAGAAATGTCAAACAGTGCCCCAGTGTGTGTGTGTGTGTGTGTGTGTGTGTGTGTGTGCGCGCGCGTGCGTGCGTGCGTGCATGTGCATGAGGGGTGCAGGTTATCTACTCAAAGTTGAATATATTTACTAGAGTTGGTCTTGGGCTTACACCAAACTGAAGGTGACTTACATGGAGCTGCTGATCTGCTGCACCTGTTGTGGTGTCAAGGCAAATGCAAAACAGGTTTCCCGAAAGCGCTGGCTGTTGTCTGAAGCTGAAGAAGAAAAGAGTTACATTTTAATAGCCTTGAAGTTCATCAGTACAGACATAGCCAGAACCACACATCAATAATTAACTGGAGTATATCCTAGAGACCAGACAACAAAAGCACTGAGAATGAACAAATTTGTAGATGTGATATATCAAATACAAAGGTACAGAGAGGCCTAATTCCAGAAACAGTACTTTAGAACTCAAATTCAGAGAACACATAGCAAAGATTAACCAAAAGTTGTCTATACGCACACTTTTATAACAGCATACCAATACTAATTTCATTTAAAATTTAATTATATAAATCATGTAAATATAGTTTCTGAGCTCAGAAACAAATGTACCTACTTTGAATATGCCCAGGTAAAACTGCACTTAGTTTTTTAAGTAAATGAAACTTTCATTGCCTCTGTTCATAGCAGGCTTGTTTGTTTTGAGAAAGGGTCTTGCAAAGGTCAACCTCAAACACAACTCTCCTGCCTCGGTCCTGGACGCTGTGATTAGAGGTGCACCGCCACACCTGAACACCACACGTATTTTCTACAATGTCAGAGACAGGTTTTCATATTCTTGGATGAGATCACTTCTCAAAGAAGGAGCAAGGTATAAGAGAAACACAAGAATGAAGGACAAAAGGGATGGAGGGGAGGGAAAAGGAAGGCAGCAGGCAGACAAGAAAGCGTGTATCACTGTGGCAGGGGTCCTCCAGCTATGCGCTGGCTTTCTGAGAGACACTGAGAGACATTCAGGAGAGCACGCAGTATCTGAGTGTCAACAACTGAACGACTATTTGTTGAATAAATAGATAAATTAAGAAATAACAGGGGGTTGGGGATTTAGCTCAGTGGTAGAGCGCTTGCCTAGGAAGCGCAAGGCCCTGGGTTCGGTCCCCAGCTCCGAAAAAAAAAAAAACAGAAATAACAGCTTGTGAATGTAGCTCCGTTGGTAGGTTGCTTGCCTAGTGAACTCCTGTACCACATAAACTGGGTGTGGTGGCACACGTCAGGAATCTCAGTACTCAAGAGAGAAGCTGGAGGCTCAGAAGGGCAAGGCTATTCTCAGCTATATACTGAGTTTAAGGCCATCGTGGGCTACAGGAGGTCCTGTCTTTCAGGGGAAAAAATTAAAACTTCTCTTTTCCAAGATAACTTTCTACCAAAGACTCAGTAGGTAGAATTTTGTCAGCACATAATTCTTGGCTGTGGGCTATCTAAGACTGCAGAGAAGCCAACTGACTGTTGGCTAATTTCAATCTCTTGCTTAACTGGGTTTATTGTACTTGCAAGAAACACGTAAACCACCCCAAATGCAGCATGCCTCATCGAAAAATCTGCACAACCAGCAATGGAAAAGAGCACAGGTCTAAAATTACATCTCTGTGCAGAAGCAACATCTTTTAAAGGCTAGATTTGCATTTCTGCTTCATGTGTGGGGAGAGCCTTTTCCTTAAAGAATCTATCACCAAGGAACAGTTGCTAACCAGAAAAAGTTGCCGAAATTGTTAAGTGTGGTAACAATCTGGCAATTGACAATAAACAAGGCGCAGCACGCAGGAAGGCAAACGCTGCCCTCTGTCAGCAACCTTAGCAGCTGGCTTCTTCCTCAGTATCCTGTGCAGAGACTCTTTGTCCAGCAGGCCTGGTCCAATTTAAATCTTTGGCTCTGCTCTAAAACAGTGCTAAAATAATCTCCCCCACACGAGAATTCATATTACTCACTAGGCAAAAACTTAAGACTCATTTTCAAATATATGACTATTGGGACATTTCAGATGGGTGCAGATTTAGAATGACAAGATGCTGGCTAAAACATGGCTACTTCTTCTGTCCTATAATGACTTAAAGTCTGCAATGCTAGAGATTCCACCCTCTGATAACATGAAAGCACAGGCCTAATCTCATTATCCAGAGCACCCACTTTTTTCAAATATTGGAAAACATGGACACCTTCAGCCTTTCCATCAGCCATTTCTCTTGACACACCCTAGTCTGTGACACTGAAAAAGGCCATCACAAGCCCCTGTGCACTGGCTCAACTCTGTGCAAACATTACCCTTCACTCAATGGAGTGAAGCAGCCTTCTAAGTTCCATCATATTTCTTCCGCACTGCCTCCATCCCAGAGCACAGAGCATGAGGCATAGCCACGGGCAGTAATACACAGAGAAACAAACCTCCAATGTTACCCACTGACATCTGTCACTCTTTGATACTCCAGATGGACCATGACAAGAACAATACTATTACTAACAGTTACCATCTAATGTTTCCAAGCCACTTGACCAACACGAAGAAAAGCTACAAGCCCCTTTCATATGGTGACACTGAAGTTAGTAAGAACTAAGCTGTAAAGGTTTTACACTTTGAACTCAGATCTACACATCTCCCACTTCAGTCAAGTCAGAGCTGTATGATTTCATGGTTAAAAAGTATGCTCATCAACTGCAGAGACGGTTCAGTGGGGGTGGCGCTTGCAGGACTTTTGGGTCGGATTCCCAGCATCCCTGTAAAAAGCCAGGCATGTTGGCTCACATCTACAATCCCAGGTCTGAGACAGACAAAAGGTCCCTGGGGCTTGATGATCAGCCTATGTGCAGATGAAGAGGCTTCATGCTCAATAAGAAACTCTGTCTCAAAAAACAAGGTGGAGGGCAACTCCCCCCACCCCCAATGATTTCATGAATGATAATACAAGAATATTAAGTAGTTGTGTTTATATAACAGCCCACAACACTTCATTCACCCAGTAATTGCCTTTTTCTGGTCAGCAAGGGAGTTGCTGCCAATTTAATATGTGGCTCTCAGTAACTACTCAGTAGTTTAATTTATATTTAAATTTTTTCTTTCTTTTTTTTTTTCGGAGCTGGGGACTGAACCCAGGGCCTTGCGCTTGCTAGGCAAGTGCTCTACCACTGAGCTAAATCCCCAATCCCCTAAATTTTTTCTATGCTTGTTTTTGTTAAACCTTTTACTTAGATAATTGTCTAATCTTATTCTGTGCCTATTTACAAATCTGAATAAAGGTTTCATATAAAAAATATTAAAATCCTTGAAAATTTGCTACAAATACTTCTTAAGAGTCTGACAATCCTCTGCCCTCCGGCCCCTTTTTGGCTGCATTTTTGGGATAGTATAAAAGTTAAATGTGGGCCAGAGATATGGCTCAGCAGTTGTAAGTGCTTGCTGACCAATGACATCACTGGACCCCTAGGACTTATACAAAAGCTAGATGTGGTGGCTCAAGTCTGTAGTCCTGGCGTTCCTGTGGTGAGATGGAAGGCGGAGCCAGGACAACTCCCAGAAGCTGGTAGGCCAGCTAGCTTGGAAATCATACAGAGGCGAACAAGAGAGATCCTGCCTCAAACAGAGTAGAAGGCAAGACTCACACTAGAGACTGCCCACTGACATTCCTGAGCAATGTGACTCCTGTGCATCCACATGTACATATGCAAAAATGATTAATCAACACTTGCTGACTGTTAAATGTTTATGTAGTTCCCTCTATTAACCATCCCTTTGTAAATCTTATGCTAATTAGACCAGTACACACATTCTTTTATTTGTCTCTATATAATTATTTTGTATATGATCTTTAAAAGCTAATTTCTGTTACTTCGAATTGCTTTCAGCTATTTGTTGAACAACTCACACTTTCAAGCCAACGCATGGTGGCTCAAACCTTTAATCCCAGCAGAGGCAGAGATGGACAGACATCTGAGCTCCGGATCTGATCTACAGAGTGAATTCTAGGATAGCCAGGGATATGTAGAAAGAACCTGCCTCAAAAACAAAACAAAAACAAAAAAAGCAAAATAAAAAAAATTTAAACTTTTTACAGGTTTATGTTTGGTTGTTTTAGCTATTTTTCCACTGGTTGCTTTGGGAGGGAAGACAGACTCAGTCTGCACCCAAACTTGGATCCTCCTTCGGTCTCCCCAGTGCTGGGGATTTAGACAGGAATGCTGTGCTTAGCTCCACTGTTCTTTTAACATGGTGTGAGACTGCTACTGTTAATTCCTACTTTACTGTCTACTTGCTTAAGCACTTCATCATTAGGTTTCTTCATATCTATTCTTTTTTCAGAACAAGGCTCAGAGATACAGTCATCTAGACAGAATTCCAACTATTAGGATAGTGTGTGTGTGTGTGTGTCTCCATTAGAGCCCAGAAGACAATGTTAAATTTCTTCTTGCATTTGCTCTCCATCCTTGGGACATGTCCTCACTGAACCTGAAGCTCTCAAGTTCAATCCTGGGATCCGCCGTCCCCAGCCCCACTGCTGGGATACAAGCAAGTCTAGCCACACCTGGCTTTTTTTCTGCAAACACTGGGGATTCAAACTCATGCTTGTAGAACAAGTGTTCTTACTCACTGAGCCATCCCAAGTCCTATTAGTAGGAGCTTATCCTCTAACTTGCAGTCCTCTAAGGAGTTTACCTGGAGACGAAACCCCTTACTCAGTTGTTCACTATAGCTTCTTTCTACTTAGGTAGAGAAAGTTATAAAGAAACACAAATCTAGGGGTTAGAGAGATGGCTCAGCAGTTAATACTTGTCTGGCTCCCAGCACCCACATCTTGTAAGTACGAGGACTGTGACTCCAGCCCCAGGGCATCCACACCTCTGTCCCTGCAGGTGCCTGCACTCAGACGAACATACCTACTTTCAAAGCAATCTTTTCCATTTATTTATTTTATTCATTTTACATCTGATTGCAAGTAGTCCCCCACACACAGTTCCTCCCTCCATTCCCCCTTTCCCCTTCTCCTCTGAGAAGGGCAAGTCCCGTCCCCCCTGCCCCAGGTACCAATCCATCTTGGCACACTAAGTCACTACAGGACTAGGCATATACTCTCCCACTGATGGCAGACAGCTCAGTTAGGGGAACAGGATCCATAGGCAGGCAACAGAGTCAGGAACAGCCCCTGCTCCAGTTGTTGAGGAACATGCATGAAGACCAAGCTGCACATCTGCTACATATAATGGGGAAGGGGCCTAGGTCCAGCTCATGTATGCTCTATGGTTGGTGGTTCAGTCTCTGGGAGCCCCAAGGGTCCGGGTTAGTTGACTCTGTGGGTCTTCCTGTGGAGTCCCTATATCCTTTGGGTCCCTCAATCCTTCCCCCAACTCTTCCACAAGACTCCCCATAAAAGTAAATCAAAAAGGAAAAAAGACAGACAGACAGACAGACAGACAGACAGACAGACCTGGAGCTTAGGAGGAGGCTTGAGTGAAACTGGGCAGTTGATAAAGGAGTAGATGAGAGCACTGGCATCTCTGATGAGTGCAAAGAACAACTCTGGGAACAGTATCAGTTAAGAAATAAGAAATGAGACGAGACGAAAAGCAGGAGACACAATTTTAAAGAAACTATGTGTTCGACAAATCATATTCATTAGGACTGAAGAGAAAGTGCTGGCGGAACTGTCACCAAGGGACTGAGCAAACACAGGAACTGCAGGAAAGTCTTAAAAGTGGTCAAATGAAAAGGCCAAGAAAAGACATAGTGGGTCAGCAAGTCAATGAGTGTTCTCTTAGACTGCAGCAAGTCCAGGCCAGTATAATCAAGAATAGGGCATGGTAAGCAATTTAAAGTATAAATAAATAAGCAAACAAGCAAACACAAAATGACAACAAAACCTAACAGCTGGGACTTCTTAGCTCAGTAAGACAAACAACAAAAACCCAAAACAAACCGGAAACACATAAGAGGTAAAGGAACTCACCTCCACCCTTATGCTTAAAGAAACAATACAGGAAGTCTGTATGCCACGCAGAGATGACACCAGACTAAAATCTGGATGTCCACAAAGAATGATTAGCCAAAAAGCAAACAACAGAGAAATAGAATGAACCACTGTGTCTGTAAATAGACTACCATTTTCTAAAACAGCAACAAAATACAGAGTTTCAAAGCTACAGGGAAGCAGAGCTTATGAACAATGTGAAGACCAGAAGGGCAGGGATGGAAGCCACACCCACTGCCAATGCTTCTAAAGGACAGACTGCAATGGCTGAGAGATATATGTGACAAGGCTCAGAATACCTGACAAAGCAACACTACAACATCCTACTACCTGGGGGGGTGGGGGTGGGGAGCAAGAGACATAAAAAGCATGCTTTAGGGGAAAAACAGTAGAAGAAAAGAACAACAAATGACTAAAGAGCAATAAATAACAAAAGAAAAATGAATACCAAGAGGACAGATTAAGAAACAACCATATTAGGCCAGGTGTGGTAGCAATCCCTTTAATCCCAGGACTCAGGAGGCAAGGCGGGCAGAGTTCTGTGTAAGATTAGGCTAGCCTAGCCTACACAGCAAGTCCCAGACCAGCCAGGGCTATGTAGCACTTAGGAGGCAGAGGCAGGTAGTCTCTGTGAGTTGGAGAACAGCTTGGTCTACAGAGTGAGTTCTAGGACAGCCAGAACAACACAGAGAAATACCATCTTAAAAAAACAAACAAACAAACAAACAACAAAAAAAAACAAGCCAAGCTAAATCAAACAAACAGCTACGCATCGGTAATATCAGATAAACCAATTAAAGGGATGATATTATGAGACTAGAAGCTATTGTCAGACACTTTAAAAAGAGACAGTTATAATCTATACATAATAAACACATTTAAGTATAAAGACACAAATAAAAATAAAAGAATAGGGCTGGAGAGATGGCTCAGCAGTTAAGAGCACTGACTGCTCTTCCAGAGGTCCTGAGTTCAATTCCCAGCAACCACATGGTGGCTCACAACCGTCTGTAATAGAATCTGATGTACTCTTCTAGTGTGTGTCTGAAGAGAGCAACAGTGTACTCTTATAAACAAAAATAATAAATAAATCTTTTAAAAAGTTAAAAAAAAATAAAAAATGAAAGAACAAACTGAATGCAGTGCCCCATACCTACAAGTCTGGCCCTCAGCAGAAGGATTACAAGTTCAAGGCCATCCTGAGCCAAATAGTAGGCCGAAAAAGCCCAAACCAACTAATATTAAAAAAAAAAAAAGACATACTTCTTAAAAAAAAAAAAAAGAATCCTACAGGAAATCTTTGTCAGCCTATAGGCAAAACACAGACATAATGGAATGTAAACTTCACGGACCAAGCTCAATATAACTGCAAAAATACTATGAAAATGTCACTATACCAATGGACAGCTGTATCCAGTAACAAGCAGCAAAGGCAGTTCATGAAGAAATTCTGATTTTCCAGTCTTAGCATGCTATATAATACTCAACATACTCAGTTCTAAACAAAAACAAATACATCAACGGAAGCAAACTGGGAGCCCAGAAATAAAGCCAGGCATCTAAGGAGACTGCTTCATAAGGGACTGGGCATTCACTGAGAACAGAATGGAGATGGATTTTTAGTTTATATTGTCTGTAAAACTTAATTCAAGGTAAGTGGAAACCTAAATTAACGAGTTAAAACTTTAGAAGAAAACAGGGAACTAATTAATCCTCATGACTTTGAATTTGACAATAGCTTCTTAAATGACAAAAAACTCAGGCAAAAGAAAAATCAAATTCTAGTTTAAAAAATTAACCTTTCATATGTTAAACAAAGTACATTATCAAAGGAATAAAAAGACAACCCATGGAATCAGTGAGACTCTTGTTAACACACTCGAGGTAAGTGCAAATATCCAACATATGTAAAGTCCTACGGCTGGCAGACAGCCTCTACGGACCACAGTCCTCAGTAGGAGGAGGAGGACTGTAAAGTCAAGGCCAGCTGCTACGAAAGACAACCTGATCTAAAAGACTAGGCTGTCAGTGAAGTGCTGGTCATGCAAAGACAGGAATTTTGATTGAGTTTCTGTTTGAACCCAGTGCTTGGGAGGTGGATACAGGGGGATCGCTGAGGCTCTCAGGAGGACCAGGTGAGCTCTAGGCCACTGGAAGTCATTTATTTGAAAAAACAAAGTATATGGTTGTCCCAAGGAACAACTCCTGAGATTGACGACTGCCTCCATCCCCGGGGGGTTGGGGGGGTGGGCAATCCAACTTAAAAAATAAGACTTTGTCCTAAAACAGACATTTCTCCAAGTAATACAAAAGTCCAATAAATACACAAAAGATGTTCAATGTTGTTATTCATTTACAAAATGTCAACCAAAATCTGAGTGAGGTATATCCTTAAACCTATTAGGACAGCTATATTAAACGAAATGAAACAAAACAAAACCAGTCCTTCCTAAAGAAACACCACCCTCAACAACAACCACCACCAAAAAAATTACCACCACAAATTATCCGGTATAAGAAAACGGAGAAGCTGAAATCTGTATACACTGCTGGTAGGAATGTAAATTAAGTGCTGTCACACAGCCACTGTGGAACAGTTTGGTGACCCAAAATTGCCATAGAGACCAGTACTTCCACTTCTGGGTGTGAACTGTATAAAAGAATCAAGAATAGAGACCAAAAGAATACGTGCATATACAGAAATTGTTCATAAAAGCTTTATCTACAAATGAAAGGTGAAATAACCTGCCTGTGAACAGAAGAATGGAGAAAATGTGGAGTGGATATTATTTTCCATAAAATGCAATAGAATGGAGTTCTGATAGATGCTACAATGTGGACAAAAACTGAAATCATTATGCCCAGTGAAACAAACTGGATTTAAAAAGATAGTGTGTGATTCCACTTATAGAAGAAACCTAGGGCTGGAGAGATGGCTCAGAGGTTAAGAGCACCGACTGCTCTTCCAGAGGTCCTGAGTTCAATTCCTAGCAACCACATGGTGGCTCACAACCATCTCTAATGGGATCCGATGCCCTCTTCTAGTGTGTCTGAAGACGGATATAGTGTACTCATATACATAAAATAAATAAATAAATCTTTAAAAAACAACAACAACAACAAAAAAAAACCGAGGCAAGTTCTCAGAGATACAAAATAAACTAGGCAGTGCTAGGACCTAGCAGGGGAGAAAACAGTATGGGAGGAGCTACCTCTTTCTAAGTCAGTTACAAGGTTACTGTTGGGGACATACAGAAGCCAGACTCTAACAGGTTTAGGTAAAGAATGACTTATTAAAGACATTGACTTCACTACACAAAGAGGAGATCTTTATTTCCCAACTGAAATAGAAAATAACATTAAAGTACGATTGCTAATATCACAGAGTTGAACTTAAGTATTTCACTTAAAAATGGCAAAATCAAAGGGAGCACTTAAAAGGGAAGAAGACCACTAATGAACTGGACTTTATAAAAATTAAATACTTAGGCTCTTAGAAAAAATCTGTTTTTAAAAAAAAAAACAGAAAGAGAATTCACAGGATGGGATAAAATATTTTACAAATCCATTGAAAGACTTTTACCCAGAATGCACATAGAGGTCTCTAACCAAAATAAAATAAAATAAAATAAAGTAAGTCTATCTAAAAAGAAGTCACTGAGCAAAAGATCTGAAGACATCTGAACCAAGGACATGGATAGCTAAAACTCTGTTAAAAAATGCTCGACAATCTTAACTGAGAAAATGCAAACCAAAATCACTGAGACAGTATTACAATAAAAAATAAAATGGCTCAGTGAGTAAAGGCACTTGCCATCAAGCCAACAACCTGGGCATGCATGTATGAGACTACCACAACAAAATCCATTGTTTAACTTTTTATTTATTCATATGTTTAACAAATCATTCATGCCTAAACTTGTCACAGTCTATAACAGCATGTAGATATAGAAGCCAGACTATAACAGATTTAGGTAAAGAATGATTTATTAAAGACACTGATTTCAATACGCGAATAGATCTTTGCTATCTTAAACAAAATAGGAAATAACATTAAAGTCTCAGGTTTGAAGCTAAATCGCCAGTTTTTGAATAACTGCCATCAGTTCTGAAAGTTCTTAAGTTCTATAATGCACAATAGTTTGAAACTTTGCAAGAAAGGAGTTTAAATACTGGCTATTTGGGGTATAGGAGTTAGTGCAAAAGCCACTCAGTGTGATCTGAAATGTTAGATAACTTGCTTGTGGCTCTCAAGTGTAAATAGAAGTCATACAAATTCCCAACACATCTGTGTCATTGTGAAACCTTGGTGGGTGTGCATCAGTAAGGGAGTACTTACGACCCTTAAGGGAGATGACTTTTTAACACCCTTCCTTAGTAAGTGTAAGCTGCCAAAGGCCCATCTCTAGGAAAGACAGACACAACCTAGACATACGGAATGCACAGAGAAGGGGTTGTAGAAAGTTCATCTTTTAAAGTTTTTGCAAATTATTTCACAAAGAGATGAACTAAGTCAAAAAAAAAAAAAAAAAAAAAGGAACCGCATTGTGTACACAAACTCAGAACACCGGAAGCCAATCCTAGGCATACAAATAAGCAAGGCCTGTGAGACCTGACGTAGAACAAGGAGCTCAGCTAATGGCTGTACTTTTGCTACTCTGCTTTACTGCAGAACGGAAAGCTAAAAATAATCATCTTTCAGTTATGGAATATTTCTTGCTGTCTTAGGGGAAGTGAAACTAAAGTATCTTTTGCTAAATGTCAACCTCTCTGGCTTTAATGAACTCTGGTTTACTCAATCCCAAATTTGATTAACTATGTAATCTTTAAAAACAACTGCAACAATATAGCTTCATCATGCTTCCAACCATCTTTAAAACAGAAAATTACAGTCTGGTTGTGGTTGTAAATGTCTGTGATTTCTAGTCAGGAGGCTGAGGCAGGAGGATTAATCAAATGGTTGTAGCCTGCATGTTCTATGATAGCCAGGGCTAAGCAGCAAGGCTGTCTTAAAAACAGTGGAAGATGACAAGAATGTATGTCTCCTCCAACAGAAGATATATCCCAATCCACTATCAAATTTGCACTGCTCTGACCCACCTCTGCTCATCCTTTCCGGGTAAGTTCTCAGGTAGCCCAAGCTGGCCTTAATAAACAACGTAGTAGAAGACTCTGAACTTTTGGCCCTCCTGCCTTTACATCCTAAGTGCTGGGATTAAAAGTGTCTAACACCAGGCCTGCTTTATGCAGAAGTAGGACTGAATTCTTGCATGACAGGCAAGCACTCTACCAACTGGATCACACTGCCAGTGTTATATTTATCTTTAAAATGGAAATTTTCTATAAAATAATATTTAATGACATGAGACCAGAGCCATAAAATACCACATGAAACCTAGGGATTCTTCAGCTATTATAAGCACAGGCTACTCTTGCAAGGGGACCTGGGTTAGGTTCCTAGTACCCACATGGTGGTTTGCAACCACCTGGAACTCCAGTTCCAAGGATCTGATGCCCTCTTCTGACCTTCACAGGCACTGCGCATGGTCCATAGGCAAGCACATGGTGCACAGACACACGAGCAGGCAAAATACTAAAACGCATAAAATAATCATATAAATAAAAATGATTAGGTTTGAAACTTTTAATTTTTCCAGTCAGTGATGGTGCACGCCTTTAATCCCAGCACTCGGGAGGCAGATCTGTCTACAGCTGGAGGCCAGCCTAATTTACAGAGCTGGTTCTAGGATAGCCAAGGCTACACAAAGAAACCCTGTCTCAGGGGGAAAAAAGTGTGTGTGTGGGGGGAGGGCCAAACACTCAATATAAGTAGAAGCAAATACACTTATTTATTCAAAGATCAAAGCAAGCATCAAAAGCATATTTCTTGTAACTTCTATATTTTAAAGTTCATATTGAATATGATTGCTTCTATAATTTTATATGCCTTGTTCAAAACTAATATATTACTGTGTATATTATCTGTAAAGTCTTGGCATCCTACTGCTAATGCTGTGAAAGTATTTATAATAAAAGCAGTTCAATTCTTGGGCACATGAACGAAGTTCCAATCTTTCTCTCTTTCCCACAGAACTCAGTAATACAGGCTGCAGCTGCACTGTGTGACACCACTGGACTGATACTGGACAAAAGACATCCATTTCACTCTCGGCCTAACTGCAGGTCCCTGTCACCCACCTCAGTCAGCTTACACTTTTTATCATTTTCCTCCAGAGCACAACTCTGCCTGCTTCATTTATTTACCCTTGATCTTATTCTCAGATTAGGCCTGAGAGTTAGTAGCTGGCCTTCGAGCAGATACGCTGAACAGGCTCTAAGGTAACTCTGGCGCTAAACATAAAAAGGATTTTATCTGGTTTGTGTGTTCTCTCCCAGCTGGCTTATCAAGCTTAACTGGGCAGCTAGGAACTAAGCTATATGCTAAGTTTTGAAGAAAACACAAAAAGGAAATAGAATGCAACCGAGTGTTTCTCACTTTTATAGAAAATTACTTAATTAACTCAATGTTAATACAGAAGCCATCAAAAAGCAAAGAACACAGTGCCAAGTCAGCACAAAGGAAGATGCAAGATTAGTTCAAGGCCATCCTCAGCTACATGGCAAATTTGAAGCCAGTTTGGGCTACATCAGGCACTGTTTCTTTCTTCAAGGTTGGTAAGATGGATTCATCAGGTAAAATTAGTTATAGCCTGAGTTCCACCAAGTCCCACCAACTTCAGAAAGTTATCCTCTGACTTCTACACACATACAGTGACATACTCCTGCCCTCATATATATACATTACATACAAATAATAAAATTGTAAACCCCAAGATATGTACATGTGTAAAGCTTTTATACAGATTGCCAAACTGCTATCAAAATTACCATATTTTAGAGACTGAAAGGATGGTTCAGCAGTTAAGAACACTGCTCTTGTAGAGGACCTGGGTTCAACCCCTAGCACACATACATGGCTCACAAGTCCTGGAGGATCCAATGCCTTTTCCTGGCCTCTGGGAATATTGCGTGCACCTTGTCACAGACATACATGCAGGCAGAACACTGATAAACATAAAATGGAAATATAAAAGTTAAAAATTTTAAATTAAAAACAAACAAATAAAATACTGATTTTAGCTGGGAATGATGGCACAGTCCTGAAATCCTATCTCTTGAGAAGCAGACACCGGAGAATCTTGAATTTGAGTTAAGTTTAGCCAACTTAGAGAATTTGTTTTAAAATCAAAACAGAATAAAACTCAGGGTTATGGTGGTGCAAACCTTTAGTCCCAGTACTCTAGAGACAGAGGCAGGAGGATCTCTGTGAGTTCCAGGCCAGCCTGGTCTACACGGGGCATCGCTTTTCACTGATATAAACAAAGGGTACTCAAGAGCTGCACTTGTCTTTTCTGACACTAGAGAGGAGGGGGAAATGATTCCTGTCTTACCATCACACCTAACAACTCACAGGGCTGAGGTGCTCATTCATTTCGACTCTGCAAAACTTGAAATCCCTTGCTATTCTTGCATTACAGTGATCATTAGTGACCATGCTAACAGCAGTTCTTATAGCACAGGGTATGGGAAAACCTACTTGGATGGGGCTCAAGACAGAAAGAGAAGAAAAAAATCAGAAAAGACTGAACTGAAACACTCCTGGCAAATAATTTTTTTTAGCAGAGGAAAAGAAAATGGAGTGTACAGCTAGAAAGAAATTAGAAGAAAAAATAGTTGCTTTTTTTTTTATTTTAAAATGATTATCATTATAATGTGTATGGATGCTTTGCCTGAACGTCTGTCTGTGTAACGTGCATTCAGTACTTGGGGAGGCAAGAAGAAGGTGTCAGATCACACCTGCAACTGCACTTACAGTTTCACAGCACCATGTGGGTACTGGGAACTGGACCTGGGTCAGAAGTCAGTGCCCTTAACGACTGATTTACTCTCCAGTCCAAGTTTGTTTTTTAAATAAAAAATTAGCATTAAAGTATACATGAATGGTAGTAAACTAAGAGAAAAAAACTGATGGATAATACAATAGAATGGAAGAATTGCTAAGCTATGTCCTTAAGTAAGCAAGTGAGAGGAATCTAACCCACAAGTACAGAAATTGACCTCAGTTCTGAGTCATTCAGATCATAAGAAAAAGCCTACACAACATCACAGACAGAAGTAAAATCAGGTAGGAATAAGTACATATGTGGGGCCTGCAGGCCGCTTCTGCTGACAAAGCCTCTTGCAGCCAATCTTGACAGCCAGAATTCAATCACTAGAACCCACATGATGGAAGACAGAATTAATTCCCATAAGTTGTCCCTCTGACTTACACAGACACACACAGTACGTTAATTAAATGTAAAAGAATATACACAAAGAGAAGTGATTTTGATTGGTTCCATTTTCTCAGTGAGAAAAACCAAAGCAGAAGTCTCACTGAAGAGACACAACAGCAGCTGGAGTGTAAGGCTGGGGGTGAAGTGCATGAGGTCATCTAGAAACGGGTGGACAGCAAGCAGAGCCATGCCCTGTAACAGCTCTCTGGCCAACGCTCCTCCACCCATGCATTACTTCCAGTTGTCCTTCATATGACGTGCTGACAATGAGGAGTGGAGTCATTTGTTACAAAAAAATCTCTCCTTGGTTTATTTAGTCACTAAGTATAATAGCTTTTTTTTTAAAAGTCTCCATAAAAATTTTAGTCCATCACAAAATTTGAAAGATTTCTTTGTGAGTATAAATTTTTTTCTTGAAAAAAATTGTATACATCTAGAAATAACTTTTTTCATTTTTATATTGTTCTAGAAAATGTTCTCTATTTCCTAACTAATTTTAGCAGGCATAAAAACAAACATTTCCCACAGTGTAGTCCATCACAATATACCTGGAGATGTTTTAGAAGGAAAAAAGATTTCATGACGAAGGAATTCTGGGAATCTGTTTAATATTTCATGCTGCCTCCTGCTTGGAGACGCATGGAGGACATACATTGTCACAATGAAATCAGTTTCTAAACCCAGTGGGCAGACTCGAGAGCTTCTACTAGCATCCAAGTCGCACACGGAGTCGGCATCCAAGACCACATTTATACACCGGTTCACATGCTAGCAAACATTTCTTGGAATTTGTCAGCAGCCTGTTGTTGCAACAGACATTTTGTTTTGTGGCTTTGTCTCCAGACTCAGAATTAAAATATATTATCAAAGCCTAGGCCATAAAGTGTACTGCATTCTCCTTCCTGTGACTGATTGGTCAAGGGCTGAACTTGGTAGTTAATGCAATTCAACAGTAACCTCAGGATTTCTGCTGCAAATGTTGAGACATATGAGTTTTCCTTTTTTGCTGGATTTGAATCTGTAAGGTTTCCAGATCCTCTGGGCACTACATAGAGCCTAAAATTGTATCAACACCCAAGAAAGAAAGGCAGAGAACAGAGATCACAAAAGATTTGCTACACAAATATTCACTCAACAAACACTAAGCATCTATTACATATAACATATTATGCTAGGTACCAGGATACATCAGTGACAAGTAGACAAAACTACTGCCTCATAGTCTTTACGGCATTTACACATTGCCAGAGATATTAAAAGATGGCCATTGGGGTGTGTGTGTGTGTGTGTGTGTGTGTGTGTGTGTGTGTGTGTGTGTGTGTGTGTGTAGTCTAAATGTTTTACACAAGTATGAATACCTCAGGCAGAAGACAGAGGAGGCAGTGTGTAAGAGTATCCATGGGAGGAGCACTCCAGACTTGGAAACCCCCACAGCCAGCTCTCAAGACAATGGTGGTACATTTGAGAAATAGCAAGAGCACCAATGTGAGCAAAGCTACGTTCAAGAAGGAATAATTGTCATTAATTATAACACAAATAAGCTCTGCAGTCCTAGCTACTTGGAAAAGTTGAAGCAGGAAGATCAAGAGTTCAAGGCTAATTTGGGCTGCCCAGGAATACTCGTTATCCCGAACAAATCAAACAGACCAGAGAGGCAGCTCATAGAGCCCTGAGTGGGCTGATCAAATAGATGCAAGACTAACCACAAGAGCATAAACAGAAGAATACAACAATAAGCTTATTTTAAAAGAATTACTCTCACTGTAAATTTGAGAATATTGCAAAGCAGGTAAAAGACGAATGATCCAGGAAGTAACCAGTGGTTCACATCAGGGTAGTGGCAGCGAAGGTCCTGAGATGTACTAAGATACTAGACACACCTTGAAATCTAGCCAAGAGGTTTGCCTAACTAATAAAGTTGGGACCTAACCAAAGAATCAAATATGACAATAATTTTTTGAACCAATGAAGGAGACCAGGCATAGACTTTAGAGATTATATACATATACAGCACATCAAGACCTGGGCAGGCTTGCTCAAAGTCAAAAACTACAAGAGAGGGGAAAAGATGGGCTAGAACACTTGAAGGGAAGAAGGGAGAGTGAGAAGGAAAGAAGGAAATAATAAGAAGAGAAGGAAGGGGATTACTTATTGCTCTTTCAGTTTCAGACAGGTTAAATTTGAGACACACAACTGAATCATGATATAAATTAACTTGAAAGAACTCTAGAGTTCATGCTTAATTATCATTTAAAGCTTTGAGATTAGATGACATCACAAAATATAAACAGAAAGAAGGAACAAAAGAATCTAGGAAGAAATGACTAAGGAGAAGGGAGGAAAATAGAGTGTGTGTGTCCTGGAGTTCAGCAAAAGCTATGAAGAAAACCTCAGAGACAGTGGCAACATGAATGGTAAGCAGTGAACTGCAGCAGAACAGACTGAAGTCTGGATTCCCAAATCTGGTTAAGGATCACTGTAGGGGACGGATGGGGACAAACACTGGACTGAATGGCCTTGCAGAGGCTAGTTAAGAACTGCAGACAGTAAGTCATGAGGCTGTGGAGTGCTGCCACAGTGAGGAAAGCAATGAAGCAGAGACCTGGAGGGGAAAGGAAAGAAGGGCTTGTGGTCCTGTGCTTTCTCTCTGCTCAAGTTTGTCCTTTGGTTATGTAAATGTCAGAATTAGCTTTTATTCCCATGCAAGTATCAGACTTTAACTAGTTCTAATAGTTTCGAACAATTATTTTCTAGTAGCTGTTTTTATTCTTTTTTTTTTTTTTTTTTTTTTTTTTCTTTTTTGAGACAGGGTCTCATATAGCCCAACAGCCTCAAACTCCCTATGTAGTAGAAAATGCCTTGGAACTGCTGGTCCACTTCTCGCTATTTCCCTAGTGTTGGGATTACAGGTAAGAGCCATTGTGCCTGGTACCTAATACATTTCTTCTGCAAAAAGTCTTGTATGAAAATATTGTAGTTGGGGGATGGAAAGATGACCCAGTGGTTAAGAGCATTTACTGTTCTTACAAAAAACCTGGGCTTTGATTACTAGCACCCAAACAATAGCTCACAACTGCCCATTACTCTAGTTCCAGAGAACTCTTTTGGCCTGTGCACTCAGCCCCGATAGATATGGTGCACATTTAGACAAGGAAGCAAACGGTAATACATTCACAAAAGTGAAAGTTCACCTTCTGATTACACGGGGCGGTAAGAGCCTAGCAAAGTACAGTGAGCAGCATGAGACTGTCTTTACACAGAATGAAGCTGGATACATTTTAGTGGTTACATTAAAACTAGGGCAAAATCCTAAACCAGCAGTAAAGGAAAAAGCCAAGTGCTAGAATGACCAACATGGCTGTCCATGCAGCAGTCAAAGGCCCAGTTTGTGTTCTAGAAGCACTGAGCTAAATAAATGTCCTCTCTAAACATTCTCCTGCCATCTACACCTAGACAAGGTGAAAAATTATCTCAGAAGTAATCTGAATAACTGAGTTGCAATCATGTTTGTAGTGCTCTGTACCTATACTGGCTAAGAGAACTATGCATAAATATACAAATGACAATATACAATACTAGGGTGTGTTAGCACTCACCTGCAAGGCCAGTCCCGAGGAAGCTAAGGAAGAACTGATTAGTAGCTTGAGGCTAAATGGTGCTACCTGACAAAACTGTCTCAAAAATCAAACAAACAGAACTATTAAATAGTTTCAAAGTACTAGAAAAATCAAAGAGAAGCAAAGAAAGAATAATTCATGTCATAGACATCAGGAGAAAGCCCAAAAAGGTAGCAAACAAAGACCAAATATAATAGAGTTAACATAAAAGTGGATCATGTTTTAAAATCAAGCTTTCAAGACTATGGTGTTCTATTAATAACAAAGAAATGTGTGGCTCTGTCCACTAAAACTGTTCCACTAAAAAATGACACAATAACAACTGTTGGTGAAGATGTAAAGTGAACATGCATACAGTTTTGGTGGAAGTGTAAAATTGTATAGCTGCTCTGGAAAATAGTTTAGCAGTTCTTCAAATGTCATCCAGAGTTACCATATAAAGCAGCAATACGATTCCTAGACACACACAAGAGAAATGAAAAGGTGGATGTGCGAGATTCAATGAGAATAGCCCCAAAATCTCATGGGTGAGTGCTTAGTCCCCAGTTGGTGGAACTGTTTGGGAAGGGCTGGGTGGCGCTGCTCACCCAATTCCTGGTTAGCTCTATCTCTGTCTCACGCTTGTGGACCAAGATGCATGCGTGCAGCTACTGTTCCGATGCCATGTCTACCTGCTGGCCATGCACCTTGCCATGATGCTCATGGACACCAACCTTCGGAAACCACAGCCCCAACAAACTGTTTTTGTTTCCTATATGTTGCCTTGGTTATGGTATCTTACCATAGTAATGTAAAAGTAAAATGAACAAAAACAATATCAGGGCCAAAACATGCACACGAATATTCATATTAGCTAAAATACAAGAGAATAAATTCATACATTAGAGTATTGTATAACCATAAGAAAAAAAATGAAGCAAAAGCTATTTAAACATGGCAGCACATGCCTACCATCCTAGGAAGTTGAAGTAGGAAGAACCCTAAGTTCAGAGCTAGTCTAGCTAGAAAGCAAGACCCTGTTTAAAAAAACTGTTCAAAGATACAAAAAGGAGAGGACCCTCAAGATGGCTCAGCAGGTAAAGTGGTTGTTGACTGTGTGAGTTTAAATGAGAATGGCCTTCACTTGTATGTTTGAATGCTTGGTCCCTCCCTACTCAGCAGAACTGTTTGGGAAGGATTAGGAAGTATAGACTTGTTGAATAAGGTATGTCATGGGGGTGGTGTGTGTGTGGGAGGGGGTGTTGAGGTTTCAAAAGCCTAAGCCATGCCCAATCTCTATATATTCATACCTGCAACTTGTGGGATCATGTGTGAACTATCAGCCACAATATCCACTTGCCTGCTTGTTACCATGCATCCTGCTGTAATGTTCACAGACTGACACTCTGAAACTATAAGCAAGCTCCCAATTAAAAGCTTTCTGTTATAAGTTACCTTGGCCATAGTGTTTCATCACAGCAATAGTAACCAGAACTAAAACACAGTGTAGGTCTTATGACCAGAGTTCATCACTGGAAACCACAAGAGGAGAGAATCAACTTGTGAAAGCTGATTATTGAAAGACATGTTGCTATCTCCCTACTTGTATATAGACATCATTTGGGAGTAAGGGAAACGAGTTATAGATTAGAAGTAAATATTTGAAAATTCTTTTTTTAAGGACCAGAATATAAAAGAATTCACACCCAGGTGTGGTGGCACCTGCCTCTGTAACACACCAGAGACTAGGACAGTTGGGAGAAAAGGAAGTATAAAGTCTAGGCTATATGCAGTGAGACCCTGTTTGAAACAACACATCACAAAACAAAAAGTACAAACCATACACACACACACACACACACACACACACACACACACACACACACACACACACACAAACGTACATTAAAAAAATAAAGTTCTCAAAAGTCAAGAGTAAAAAAATTACAATTAAAAACATGAAAGATGTGCACAGACATTTCCCAGAGGACACAGATGGAAAGATACTGAATATCACATCTGTTTAAACATGTTCAATTTAAAAATAATGACAATAATTAAGTGTGCTGGCAAGGATAGAGGGAAACAATGGGGCTTAAATGTTCAAACAGTAAATTTTGTAAGTCAGCTTAAGATATAATTTCTAAAAGACAAAACAAGACAAAACAACAAAACCAAGTTGGAGCACAGGTATATGCATGGAAGGATAATGCTTATCCCAGAAGATGCAGGTTATTAACCAAAACCTCTCAGTGACAAGCAGGGGAAAGCTCCCTATGACTTATTGGCCAGGGAGACCCAAAGCACCCATAATAACAGATTGTCAGTTCTCTTGGTTTCCAGACTGCCAGTAGATAGGAAAAACACTGCCACTACAGAAAATGGCCTAGAATCTTCTCAAAGTGTAAACACACATATGCACATGACACAGAAGTTGCGCTTGTGGGTGTACATCTGGAAAAAAACATGCATCTATATTAACACTAGCCACCATCTATGATTTCCAAAAACTAGACATCAAATTAGCCTCTAAAAGTAATGTGATACATCCACACCAAAAAATAGCACTTAGCAATAACAATGGCATATTTGTATCAATTATCACAAGGGGAAAAAAAGATGAAAAAATTAGTTGTGGTTTGATTACCCAAAACTCAACTTTTTTCTTTCTTTCTACCTTGCCTTGTTTAGTTCTGTTTTTGAGGCAGATGCAATACGGTCTAGGTGACCTTCAACTTCTTCTGCCTTTACCTCCAATTTCTGGGACAACAGATGTCTGCCACTGTATTGTTTTATGCTGTGCTGAAGACAGAACCTGGGCTTTAGGCACTGTAGCAACAAAACTACATGTGTCTAAATTGAGGGGGGAAGAAAATTAACAACCTGATTTGAAAGAATAAATATCTAACAATCAGTTCATAAGAAATAACAATCATGTAAGCATATAAAGAACTCCATGTTTATGATGACCCATTCACATTAGAGCTACAAGGGTTATAGATTTGTACTTATAAACAGGAATGAGCAACAAGTTTTATCCCAGGACATCAATGAAAGCCTAAGAGAAAAACTGTGACATAATCAGCAGGGTTAAACATCCACACAAACCTTTCTAGAAGAGGAAATTTAGACACTTCTACCCATATTTTTATTATATATTCTATTTCTAGGAATTGTCTTATAAAAACATTCGCTATGTTTAGGAATATATATCCAGAGGTGGGTAACACAGAACACTCTCTGTAACACTGTCCTAAATAGCAAGAAACTAGTGAAAAGCCAGACAACAAAAATTATCAAAAACCAAAAACAAACATCCCCCCCAACTCCCCATCACTCAGGCACTCAATGTGAAGTAGTCACTAAAAAAAGAATTAGGCAAACATTTCCACGTGTAGGAAGTGTCTCTGAGAAGATGCATAAGGAACTGAGAGCCTCACGGGTGGTAGAGATCAGGGTCTGGAGTACCTTCATTCTCGCGTCACCTCTTCTAGATTTTGGAGGATCAAAATTGAACAGAAAAATGTGTATGAAACACCATAAAATAAACCATGACATTTTAAAAGTCAGCTTTTGTACCAAAAAGTGTATTTTCAAAATTTTTAATAACAAAAATTACATGGAATGATCCCATGTTAGTGAAAGTCAGCTGTTGCAGCACTCTTAATCCCAGCACTCAGAAGCAACAATAGCCTCAAATACACAACAACTTCAAAGCCTGATGGGCCTCCAGTAGATCTGTCTAAAGAAAGCAAACAGAACTACATAGCACAACATGGCAACTCAAACAGATCAATGGAAAAGAATACATTGTAGGCCAGGTTTGAGGGAATACACCTGTAATCCTAGCACTCAGAAGTACAGAGAAGGAGGTGCAAGAAAGAGTTCAAGACTGCCCTTGGCTACAACGTGAAATAATGTTACCAAACTCTATGGAGGTACAGGTGACTCATGCCTAACACCTTTGTATTCACAAGGCTATGGCAGAAGGATGGCTATGATTGCTATGGGGCCAGACTGGGTTATTAAGTTGAGTTCTGGCTAACTTGAAATCAAAAGCCAAAAAAAAAAAAAAAAAAAAATCAATCCACCAATCAACCAAGATACTTTCCATAAGAAATAATGTGCACACTTCAAATTTAATAACCATGAAAAGGATTTTATATCATAATTGAGGGTTCTGCCACCAGGAATGCAAGAATAGCTCAATATTACAATTAATATATTCACTGATTGACTCTTTTTTATTTGTTTGTTTAATAAGCCAGGGTCTCATATAGCCTAGACAATTTGAATTCACTATATAGCTGAGAATAGCCTTAGATTCTTGATTCTCCTGTGCCTCCTGAATATCAGAATTACAAGTTTGCACCATTATATACAGCGTGAAGCTCTAGATATGTGGAAGGGTGTTAATTTGCATTTTATATGTCAGGGTGTTTTGGCTGCATGTATGTCTGTGCACACCTGGTGCTTGTGAAGGCCAGAGAGACTATTGGATCTCCAGGGTCTGGAGTTAAAGACAACTGTGCTTCCATGTGGGTACCAGAAATCAAACCCCTGTTCCTCTGAAAGAGTAGCCAGTGCTCTAACTGCTGAGCCATCTCCTCAGCTCTGATCTCTCAGTTTTAACAGGCTTTATTTCATATTTACAACGATATAAGGGAGTTCTTTACTGCATGTCAAAATTCCTTTCTAACTAAGAAAGTCTACGGTAGTTCCCAAGATTACACCCAAACACACTGATATCCATTGACTAAAGCACACTGAATGCCTTAGCCTCAGGCTTCAAGACAACTGTATAAATACCACTAACTATGAAGTCAGAATCAGCAGACAAAAAGATTACTGACAAAGCATGGGTGTGCAAGGTAAACCTTGGAATTCTATCTGAAGATCAGTGGTACCAAACTAGAAAGCAAAGATTCTATCTAGTGAGGAAACCAACCTAAAGAGATCCAGTACTCTCCACTCCCTCAGCTTTAAGCACAGCTTGGGCAGAGCCTGAGTGTTCACAACCCGCCCTCCCCCAAAGTCTTTCCGCAGCTGCTCAGGGCCTATGTCCACAAATACACTGCTTGATCCCCAGGCACTGGCTATAAGGCACGTAGAAAAAGGAAAACTCAATTATTCAAAATGAGAAGGAAACTGTCAAATATAATCCGATAGCAGCACTCCTTGGCAGAAACACCAGTAACTAACATCTGAAGATACAGCAGGAGCCTTGCCTCCCTGGCACAAATCCCAACAGGATGGCTCATCTTAGCTCCTGAGGAGATGGGGAACATTTGTTGCCTTCATTTCCCTAAAGCAAACTCCAAGTGTATATATGAATGTAGGGACTACATAAGGAGATTCTGTCAATTTATTAATTAATTCCAGCTGTAAGCTGTGGTGGTTTGTATATGCTTGGCCCATGGAGTAGCACTGTTAGGAGGTATGGCCTTGTTGAAGTAGGTGTGGCCTTGTTAGAGGAAATGTGTCACTGTGTGGGGTAGTTTGGAAGACCCTCCTCCTAGCTGCCTGGAAGACAGTTTTCTTCTGGTTCCCTTCAAAACAAGATGTAGAACTCTCAGCTCTTTCTCCAGAACTATGTCTGCTGGGATGCTGCCATGCTTCCTGCCATGATGATAATGGACTAAACCTCTGAACCTGTAAGCCAGCCCCAATTAAACATTGTTCCTTATAAGAGTTGAGGTCAAGGTTGTCTCTTCACAGCAATGGAAACCTTAACTAAGGAATAAGCCAAATATTTTTATTCAGTGTGTTGTGAAGGTTTGGGATTATAAACACACATCACAACATCCAGACTGGGGATTTTAAACTTGTGCTCAATCAATGCTTATGGCCTAATACAAAGAGAAAAGAATAACTGAATTTACTGCCACATTCTAAACTCCAGTGACAGCTGTGGTAAGTTAACCAACTATAAGCTCTTTAAGAGCTTAATTTTAATGTTTGCATTTAAAAACAAGCTATTTAATTTCTCAAAATACATGATTTTCTATGATCAGAACAAATGAGCTTTTCTGGAAAAAAAATCATTTAGGAAAGTAAATTCTGTATGAATAGAGTCACTTAATTTAATCAAAACAATCTTTGCCAGGCGTAATAGCACATGCCTTTAATTCCAGGTGGATCTCTATGAGTTCGAGACCAGCATGGAATACATAGCAAGTTCAAGGTCTACCAGGACTACAGAGTGAGTCGCTGTCTTTTACACTAAGCATCCAGAAAAACAGCCTACAACTGTGTTCATCCTAGATTTTTCATGGTTACTCAGAATCTTTCTCAACAAATCCTTTTCAGATTCATTAAAGCAATTGCAAGCAACAAACGTTTACTGAATCACGCTCCCACGGAGTACTTCTGAGTCAGAATCAAAATGTTTGCCTTTAATTCTATGATAGAAATGAGAAACTGGAAACGGAGTGACACAGTACTTTTGTATTTTGATGTGAAAACACACAATGGAGTCAGTGGTTGGTATTTGAATCAAATTATACATGTAGTCAATTATGGTTATTTGCAGCAGTTTTCCTCTGTAAAGTCACTCAAGCAATGAACTAGGCTAGGACTAGTGTAAGGGCTTTTTGCTCCCTGCTCTCAAAATTTATATCAACTAATCAGCACATAAGCTCTTTTGCTAATGTTTTGTGTACTATGTGCTTCTCTCTGGAAACTATTTAATAACATGTTGCTGACTCATCAACCGTAGCTCATGGCTGACAATACTGCTAACTCCTGCCTGAGCAAAGCTCATCTAACACTTGTTTCTCACACACTTGTTTTTGGAGACAGGCTCTCTCTGCATAGCCCTGTCTGTCCTGGTACTTGTCTCTGCCACCCACGGGCTAGGATTAAAGGTGTGGGTCACGGCTTACATGAAGAGTTCTCACACTCAGACCACTAGACAACATTTCTGAGTGATATATTGAAGGCCATTTAAAACAGTAAAAGCAAAAGAACCAATCTTCGTGACACTTGAGGTGAGCCAGAAAAATCCAGAGTTCAAGGTCATCAGCACTGACATAGTAAGCTGAATTTGTAGCTATCTACTTGATATCTCTTTAGGGGACAATCTAATATGCTTATCCACTAGTACACATTAAAATGTCCTTAGGGTAGTGGGCGTGGGAGAAAGAAATTAACATGATCAAGATATATTGTTTACATGTATGAAATTGCCAAAGAATAAATTTAAAACGTTCAAAGCCAGATGTGATGGTTCACACCTTTAGTCCCAGCATTTGGAAGGAAGAAGTAGGTGGAAGCCAGCCCGGTCTACACAATGAGTTGCAGGTCAGCCAGAGTACACAAACCTTGTCACACACACAAAGAAAAGAAGAAAGACAGTTTCCTAACTAACCTTCAGACTGTGGTACTGCACACTGGTAGTGGTGGAACAGAGAGGCTGAGGCATGAGGATTGCTGCAAGTCTGAGGACAGCCTGGGCTATGTACAAGGAATTTCAAGGCAGGGCTTTACGAGACCTTGTCTTTGAAAAAAAAAAAAAAAATCAAAAAATTCTCAAAATGTGTTCTCAAGTTTCACCACTCAACAAAACTGAAATACCCAGTGATTTATGCCAAGAATCTACAGACTTTCTCCTGAAAGAGCCGGACAGTAATACGTTAGGTTATGTAGGCACACAATGTCTGCTACATATTCATTGTTGATATTCTAAAAACATTTATTTATGTATGGAATAGGGGTTGCACACACATGTGACACAATGTCTGTTACATATGCATTGTTGATATTCTAAAAACATTTATTATTTATGGAATAGGGGTAGCACACACATGTGGAGGTCAAAGGACAGCTTTGGGAGTTGATTTTCTCCTTTGTCCATGCGGCTCCCTAGGATCAAAGTCAGGTTATCAGGCTTGGTGACAAGCCCCTTACCAACTAGCTAGCTCCTGGTACAGTCACTGGTTTAATTTTAACTTTTCAGGAGTATAAAAATAAATTCTGGGCTGGGTGTGGAGGCTCATAAGCAATCAGGAGCCAGACAGGAGGGTAGCTGCAAGCTCAAACCAAGCCTCGGCTACACAGTGAGTTCCAAGGCAGCCTGGACCACAGAGTGAGATCCAGCCTTAAACACAAAATTCTTAGCTAAGAATCAAACAAAGACAGGCTACATGGGTTACATGGGTTACCTAGCAAGAATCTGGTCTTTAAAAAAAAATAAATAACTAAATAAGGCGCTGGAGTGAAGGAGGGTAGAGACTACACGATGCAAAGATGTCTCAGTGGTTAAGAGCATGCCTTGCTCTTCCAGAAGACAAAAGTTCAATCATCAGCAACCATATAAGTGGAGCTCCATGGGGGGCCCCCAACACCTCTGGCCTCTTTGGGCACCCTCACTTACATGCATGCACAGACACAAACACTTTAAAAAAATTAAAAAATAAATATTCAAAAGAAAAATTTCAAGACAGGGCTTTTTTCTGTGTAGACCTGGCTGGCCTGAAACTTGCGCTGTAGACCAGGCTGGCCTCGAACGCACATAGATCCACCATCTGCCTCTGTCTCCTCAGTGCTAGGATTAAATCACCAAGACATAAGGGTAAACTATGGTGACACCTCAGCAAAGTGAGTTTAACTTTCTATATGCTGTCTAATATACTCATCTAGTTTGCATTTCTACTTTTCATAACAAAATTGATACACATATTAAATATCATCTAATTACATCAGCACTTGAACTTTGTTAGACAGCATGAGAGGTTAATTATTAAAACTAGAAAAAAGCTTAAAAGCTAGATTCAACTAAATTCAAGCTATCAACTTTTTTCTTTCAAATATCAGATGATGTAATGATCATTCTTCAGATAGTATTTATATGAATAAATATAAACTTTATATAAACACAGATAAAGCCTTTAATATAAATTGGTAGAGAGCTACATCAATCAGAGAAGAACAGATGCTTAACTTATTAAGGAATAAAAGGAAATCACATAATCCTATGTACAAGATTCATCTATGAAAAACAAGAAATACCATGGGTTATCTATGTATACATTCAAACTTTATTTTTCAAAGAACATATACAAGCTTTATATGCATTAGGTAGATTCTATCTTGATTCAGTCATCTGAATAAAATGGGGGTGGGGGGCTGGAGAGATGGCTTAGCAGGTAAGAGCACTGGCTATTCTTCCACAGGACCTAGAGTTTAATATCCAGCACCCACATGGCAGCTCACAACTGTCTTTAACTCCAGTTCCAGGGAATCTGACACCTTCTCACTATCGCATACAAAATAAAATTAAATTTAAAAAAATAATAAAATGGAGTCGCAGGGATGGTTCAGCAGTTAAGAGCACTGGCTGCTTTTACAGAGGCCCTGGGTTCAATTCCCAGCACCTTCAGTTCCAGGGGATCTAATGGCCTCTTCTGATCCTTACAACAGTAGGTACCTATGAACAGGCAAAACATTTAAACACATGCACTAAAATAAATCTAAAAACATTTTTTTGTTTGGCTGATTTGTTTTTTGGACAGAGGATTTCCCTGTGCAGCCCTGGCTGTCCTGGAACTTGGTCTGTAGACCAGGCTGGTGTCCAACTCAAGAGATTAGCCTGCCTCTGCCTCCTGAGTGCTGGGATTAAAGACATGTGCCATCACCACCCAGCTCTAAAAACAGTTTTGTTTTGTTTTTTAAATAATAAAATGTTGTGCTATAAAGTTCACGCTGTTTGTTGGGCTGACAAATTGCTCAGCATGTAAGGGCATTTGCCTTTGAGCCTGACTGACTGATCCTGAGGACATGCATGGTGGAGAAAACCAACTCTCTAACCTCCTACATAAGCAGTCACATGTGCATGCAGAAGTGGACACACAAACACACACAAATATTATAATAAAATTTGTGTTTGAAAATTCCTTCTGTATCATCATTTATTCTGGGAAATCCTGGGGAAAGCAACTAAAACCAAATACTTCCTCTATCAGTAATAGGTAATGCTCCCAAAACCACAACCCCACACCCACGCACAACGCTAATCAGATTCAGTGGATTATAAACAAACCAAGCAATAAAAAGAACCTGAAGTTAGGAGGGGTCATAATAAGGAGGGTCCAAGGAGAGCTGAAGGAGAAGAGGGTAGATAGGATCCAATACATTGTATATGCATACGAAATTCTCAAAGAATAAATTAAAAATCTAACAACAAAAAATCTTTTGCAAGAGACTGGTGGCATATGCCCCTAATTCCAGTAGAGGTAGAGACAGGAGGATCAAGAATTCAAGGTCATACTCTGCTTCATATGGAATGCCCGGCCAACCTGGGGTACATTAGATCCCAACTTAAACAACACCCCACCTTCTCTAAAAGTACTCAAAACTTTTTCTTAATACTCAGCAATTCTTCAAACTGAAATGTTTAATATTAATGACAGGAATCAAGAAACATTTCTGTAAGAAACAGACAGGAAATATTTTAGGCTCAGGGGCATACATGATCTGTTACTTATACATTCACTAGTTTGTTTACATTTTAGGTATAAATAAAAAAATCTGATCTGGGGGCAGTAGCTCCTTCATGTAATCTTAGCACCAAGGAAGCAAAAGCAGGGAGACCCTCCCTCAAATATCAACAAAATTCTTCCATAAATATCACACAAAGATAAACCACTGGAGTTCGCTTGGCAGCCACAATTGCCAAACACCAATTTCTAACAAGCAGTGACCAAAAGGTCTGCTGTCAAAGTATATTATACCAAAGGCATCAAAAAAAATCACAACAAAGTCAGTTTTGTTTGACATTAATAAAGCAAGATGACATAGTAGCAATTAAAGTGATTAATATGTTAATATGTCGTACTCTGTACCTTGATAAGGAAATCTCAGGATGGGAAACCTAGTAACAGAAATGTCTGGCACTCATATTACCTATGAATAGGAGTTTGTGTATGTCACATGTGTATGCGTAAGACACATGTCTCCACTTACAAAACAGCAGCTGAAAGTTGATCACAACATCAAAACTTAAATTTCTTTTCATGATAATTAAAACTATTTACACATTCAAGTAATCCAAACTGGTCAGTCTGTTTTAGATGTCATCTACCACTGAAAATTAAGAACAGAATTTAGAGACTGGTGTAATTTGCTCTCAATTTTAATTCACAAGGGCTACTGTGCATTACTTAGAAGCCAGGTATGGTGGGACAAATGCCTCAGAGGGCAGAGACAGAAGGGTTCAAGGACAGCCTGGTATATACTGAAAGACACAGGAGGACAGCCAGGGTTTATACAATAAAACTTGGTTTCAAATGTAGAATTTATTGTGTCTGACCCCATTGGTCACCACCCCACCTCTTTACTTTTGTCTAAACACCACCACCTCTGATATATTTGATTTAATTTAAACTCAAAAAATTCTCATTAATATCCTGCCACTACTACCAAACATAAACTAAGCACAGCATCACCAAACAGCCTCACATCACTCTTACCTAGACTGGTGGGTTTGATCAGTTCGTCCAGCAGGTCATAGAATGGTAGCTTTTGCAGCTTTATGTCCGGATGGACTGGGTGCAGCGCTGATGTGAGATGTGGGAGTTCCAGTTCATGTTTAGGTCCCAGAAGAGAAACAGGGAGTAATGGGGACGATGCAGGGTGACCATCGTAAGTGAGCTGTGGAATGGTAGATGGAGAAAGAGTCGCTGGCATAGGACTTGAATGTACGTTGGGGATAGACAAGTCCGCAGGTGTCATAATTTTCTGAGGGAACCGCCGCCTGTAGAGTTCTTTAATTTTCATTTGTACAGCAGGACTACAGCCAGCCTTTAACAAATGCAGGGCTTTTGTAAGAAGTTCGTGTTTGCGTCCGTGCTTGTTTCTCCCAGCGTAGCCCAACAGTACTTGGAGTTCAGAAACTCTAAGGCTCATAACCATTTGCTTAGGGAAAAAAGTAAAATGTAAAATATTAGTATCTGAAACCATAATTTACAATTTTAAAGTTTGTATTTAGCCTCTTCATATGGTTTGCTTAAATGCCATCCATTTTACCATTCTATTTAAACAAAGTTTAACTAATTAATAGCAAAGAAACTTTAAAAGTACTAGATATAAGTTTAGGGATTTCCATGTGAGATTGATTATGAGAGCCAGGATCCAGTTTACACTATGCAGGACCACATCTCGCTTTATCCTACTGTTTAGCAGTATCAACAAGCACTTCTTAATTCTCCAGAACCACAGACTGCGGGCTGCAATGAGTAGTAACGTGCCCTCAGGAGTCTTCCCACTTTCTTGGGGAAAAACCTGTTAAGTATATTAAAGCCAGATCTCCACTTCAAAACTAGGTATTCACATTATCAATACTGCTCTATACTAACTCTAGAATTCAGGGAACAGTTGCTATCTTCCTGTGCTTGCTTACCTTAGTCTTTGCCTCTATACAGCTAGCTGGCAGTCTCATCAGATGCTAAAGCTTGCACTTCTCATTTAAGCCATCAGGAATTCCATCAGTACAACCATACTAAGTGAAGCCACACCACAGAAATCTACTTACCTTCATTAATCCTGTGCTCTCAATTTACTTCATCACTGTTCGCTACTTCCCCCCACCTTCTAAGAACATGGAGATCTGATCACAATCTCGACGTTTAAAGCAACAGAAAGGGGAACCAAAGACCACACTGCTACTTACGGAAGCCCTGTCTCTGACAGGAAACGCCAGGAAAGACACACACCTGCAAGCTTATATTCATTAAATCCTCTATTCCTTAACTGCTGGGTTCTCTGGCCCCATATCAAACACCAGCATACACAGTGGCTGCGTTGCCTCCCTACCTTCCTGTACCGCTCATTATAAATACCCTCTTTCTTGGCCAACACATTAGACCAGTGGTTCTCACTGGCTGTGACCCTTTAACAGAGCTCCTCATATTGTAGTGAGCCCTCCCCACCATAAAATCACTTTCATTGCTACTTCATAACTATACTTTTGCTAATGTTATGAACTGTAATGTAAATATCTTGTATTTTCCAATGGTCTTAAGTAACCCTTACGCAAGATTCATTTCAAGATTCATTTGACTCCACCTTCCCTCCCAAAAGGGTCACAACCCACAGATTGAGAACCACTGCACTAAGGTAGCAGAATAGCCCCCAAAAGTGAGCAATGAATGACGTTCTCTAGTGCACTATAGATGATCAGTCAAAGATAAAGTCCTTCCATTGTTCCCACCTTCAGGGCTAGCTGAGTGGAACTGTTTTACTGTCTATCTCTTCTGGCCATTTCTTGGGTATTTATCTCCACAATTATCCTGCTGCACTGTCATTTCTATCCATATGGCGACTCCTTGCCTGGACAGAGGTTCTCCAGGGCTGATGACTATTCTAGAACTAGGGCTGATGACTGTTCTAGAACTAGGACAGTCTATGACCATTTTATCTTCTGTATCTAGTACCGTTTGTTATTAACTATTTGGACAGTGAAGGAATGAACAAGAAAAGCAGGCAGAAGGAATGGAGGTGGCATGTGCTGTGGTAAATCATTCAAATCAATGTCCAAATTCTTGCACTCTGCAGAGGCATACAGAGATGTAACCCAGAGTTTGGGAACAAATTGCTGAGCATAATGGCCAGCAACTGAAACAGCAGCAATTGGGAGGCTGAGACAGGAGGATCTAAGTTTGAAGCTAGTTTGATATAGCTGTTTTCTTTTTGGATATTAACAAAGTCTGTAAATAGGACAACAATGGCATCTTCTCCCTACTCACTAAAACATCCAGGAAAAGTATAAAATAACTGGAAAAAAAGAACTTCCAGGCATAGTGGAACATAAGGGAAAGGGGACTGTATTGGCTCAAAATTCAAGGGTAAAATTCATTATGGTGGGGAAGTAACATAGAGAGGAGCTTAAAGCAGCTGACCACATCTCATTCGAAACTGAAAACAGAGCAAGGAATGCATTCATGCTATTCAACCCCTTTTCTCCATTTATAAAACCCAGAACGCACAGTTACTATTAACAGCCAGGGAATGGTATTGCCCACAGTGGGCAGGTCATCCCACATTGATTAACAAAATCAAGATACTCCCCACAGGCATGTCTAGAGGCCCATTCCCAGGTGATTTTGGATTCTGTCAATTAACAAGAGCTAGTGGTCATCACATAGGCAAATGTTTTTGTTATAAAACAGGTAGGGAGGAGAGAACGACATGAAATTTTAAAGAGTAATAACTTCCCTTTTAATTCATTTCCATTCTCTAAGCCACAAACAAAAACAATTCAACAATTACCACAAATTTCAAAGATGGTAACTTTTGTCCTTAATGTGAGTATGAGTGTAGCACAGATGTATTATTGTATTTCTATGTATTGTCACTCACAATTTACATAAAGTAAAATCTCTTGCTTGAAGGAGCAAAGAAAAAGTTAAATGACAACATAAACCTGTCTGTCTTAAAAAAGGCAAAGCAAACAATAGCAACCATTAAAGCAGTAACTGACAAATATGCACTCAAAAGACAGCAGCTATCAAGTTAAGGCTCCTAGTTTGGATCTTTAAAATGAAGAGGACTTACTATCATAGTTAAAAATATATATATATATATATATATATATATGGAGGGGGAACAAACCACATGCCTTTAAATTGGGGGTGGGAATCAATTAAAAAACTGAACCAAGTTTACTTCGATTTCCATTTCAAGTTTCACCATTTGAACTTAAAAAAGAAAAGTTATGACTATGTGGGCTCAATTTACCATTAATTGCACCTGATAACCTTACAAAGTGAAAGGCGAGGTGGTGTTTCTTGCTATTACTGGAACAGCTTTTGCACACTCTTAGGAGACAGTAATAAGCTCAGTATTTCAAAGAACTGAAGAAGGGGTCAGAAAAGGTCTAGCCAGCCATCTGAGGCATCACTCAAATGAAAGGCTGCAGAGAATTAATTCACGATGCAGAAGTCTTGACAACGCACAGGAAAACAAATCATGTAAATATTTCTGAGATCTTGAAATGTGATATATTTTAATCTGCAATGTCCTTAAAGCTCTTCATTTGTTAAAACTACTGCAAAATAAATACAACTAAGGATAACATTAACCACAAATGGCTTTTAGAAATCATCACCTCCTAGCGGATTCCAGCATTCTACTGATGACATCCTTGGATGAAAAGAGTTCTGAGAATCCTAGGAGATTAAATGGTTGAAATGGGTATATTCTTCACAGAAGAGTATTCTGTGATCTTTCTAAATTGTTTTCTTTTTTTTTGGAGCTGGGGACCAAACCCAGGGCCTTGCACTTGCTAGGCAAGCGCTCTACCACTGAGCTAAATCCCCAACCCAATTGTTTTATTTTTAATCAGACAGATATATACACAATTTTTAAATTCTTTTTAAAATTTTGGTTTTTATTTATGTGATGTACATCTGCAAGGAGGCCAGGGGGCTGGGGAGGGGAGTCATCAGATCCCCTGGAATTGGAGTTATAGACAGTTATAAGCCATCTGATATGGATGCTGGAAACCAAACAGGTCTTGGAAATACAGCAAGTCTTTTAAGCCACTGTGCTCCCTCCAGCCACACATGCACATTTTTTAAAACTTCCTTTTAAAAATTTTAGTTATTTATTTTATCTGCATGAATGTTTTGCCTCAATGTATGTATGTGCACCATGTGCATACCAGGTCCCTTGGAGGTCAAAAGAGGTCACTGAACTAGAGTTATAGATGGTTGTGAGCTAACATGGGTCCTGGGAATTGAACCCTGGTCCTCTAAAAGAACAAGTGTTCTTACACCACTGAGGTATCTTCCTAGCCCATGTACACATCTTTAAAAAGCCTAATAGCTTGACAAGAAAGATTTCTTTGTTGCATTCTCAATTTTAGCTACTGCTTCTCAAGTTTTCACCATCTGTACAAGTTAATTTTTCCTTAAAGGTATCTACTGACTTCCAGTTATAAGAAATAATGGTTTTAGCTGTCAAATCTCCTCACCTACATTCTTCCCATCATAATTTATGATTGAATTAATTGTCTCTGCTTTTTAATATTTAGACATTATTAGGTCTAAATAAAATTTATTGGGGTTGGGGATTTGGCTCAGTGGTAGAGCACTTGCCTAGCAAGCGCAAGGCCCTGGGTTCGGTCCCCAGCTCCGAAAAAAAGAAAAAAAAAAATTATTGCTAAACCCAAAGTACATCACACACAGATACTTTTTTTAATATAATTTTGCTCTTTATACTTTATACCATTTTTATGCCTCATTAATATTCTATGTACCTATCAATTCATCAGTATATTCAAACTTTCCTCTCAATGTATTCAATTACGAGATGTTAAGCTGTTTTAACTTTGGCTGATTTTATTTTATATCTTTTATTTCCTTTTCCTGATTTGGCTTTCTTTTGAGTTGTCTTGTTTTGTTTTTGAGACAGTGTTGTCCCTGTATAGCCTAAGCTAGCCTGGGAACTTGCTATATAGCTAAGACTAGCTTCAAACTCTTTATCTTCTTATACCTCAGATCCGTGTTAGAACTACAGAACTCTTTCTTCCTAAAAATGTAACCCTAGTAGCCAGTTCCAGGGCTCCAATATGGACAGTTAGATCTGAGCCCAGTGCACAGTTATGGTCACAGAATTCCCCTTTGATGTATCTTATGATCTCCCATCTGTATGCCACATTTCCTTGTCTCTGTTCCTCCTTTCTTGGCTTCTCTTATTGGGTTATTTTCTCCAATAGATTACTGAGAAAGGGGAATATGGAAGGTATCTTTCTTATTCCTTGCATTATACAATCAACATGTCCTCATACTCAATCCTCAAGTTTGGTTTAAAACGAGATTTAGAGAGAAAATTTTAAGCAGAATTTTGAATACATTTCTTTATTTTCTATTTCCAACGTAGGTTAGCCTAGGAACTGAAGAGAAGGCTCAGTAGTTAAAAGGACTGCTGCTCTTACAGAGTGCCCAGGCTCAGTTCCCAGCATTTACATGGTGGCTCACTACATCTTTAACTCCACTTTTAGAGGCTCTGACTCCTTCTTCTGGTCTCTGAGGGCTGGAGGCATGAATGGCACACATACATGGAGGCAGAACACTCATATACCTTTTTAAAACATTTTCTTAAACTCAGATGCTATGCTATCTACCTCTCAATACTTGGGGAGGTAGAGGCAAAGGGATCAGAAGTTTAAAGTTGCCCTCAGCTAAACTGTGTGTTTGATGCCAGCCTGTGTTCCAGGAGACCTTATCTCAAACAAACCACGGCCCCAGTACCATTCATCTCTAATCCTTCATGGTTACCTGTATATCTCCCATCGGGAAGCTTGCAGAATTTTTTCTTTAGTCATTCTCAAATTGTACAGCAATGAATTTTTAGCTTGTTTCTGCCTGGGCTAGCAACTGTTAAGCTTTTACATTTAAAGATGCATGTCCTGGAGGGTTTCTAACAGGTCTTCCTTCTATGTTTCTTGTTCTCTTTCTCACAGAATGCCATTTAGATCCTAAGCTGCCTCCCCAAAATTTTTTTAAAAATAAAAAAAAAAAATTAAGTGTCCTCAGGGAATTATAGTGAGGAACGGAATGTCCGTCATTCCAAAGACCCCCAACCTCCTTTGTAGATACAAAACTTATACACACACACACACACACACACACACACACACACACACACACACACGCACGCACGCACACGCACACACGCCCCACACCTATTCCCAACTACACAAGGGGAAGGAGTCCATTTGGCAATTAAATAGAAAGTGCCAGTTTTATACTCTCATTAGCTATGACCTTCCTTATTAAAACTTGTGTCAGGAACTGGAAAGATGACTCAGTGGTTACAAGCACCGACTGCTCTTCCAGAGGTCCTGAGTTCAATTCCCAGCAATCCCATAGTGGCTCACAACCATCTGTAATGGGATCCGATGCCCTCTTCTGGTGTGTCTGAAGACAGCTACAATGTACTCATTAAAATAAGTAAATCTTTAAAAAAAAAAAAAAAGTAGTATCCACACTATGATCAAGGCTCCTGCAGCTAAACACGATCTCTTCCATTCACATTCTGCTGTGGTGGTTTCAGGTCAGTCACAAAGCAGACTCAGCATCCAGAGTCTTATCTACCATGACTACATAACCAAGTATAAACTACAGTGAATTCTTAACAGACAAAATAAACAGTGAATGGTGTTATATTTCAGCTATAACATTATTTTCTGTAAATCTAAAGTTCTATAATTATATACCATAAAGCCAGGCATGGCGACTCATGCCTTTAATCCAGCACTAGGGAGAGGTAGAGGACTGATGGAGGTCTGTAACCTACAGAGTTCCAGCCCAGTCTGGTACACAAAGTAAGGTGCACACCTGCTAGGGTGCAAAGTCAGAGTGCTGCCCCCCCCCCAACAAATTAGATACATTAAGAAAAGGAAAATAAATATTTTATCCATTATTTTAAAAGATTATTCAGTGAAACTAAATTCTTAATTCTGGACCATTCCTGATCTTTCCCATTAGAAATAGTTCATAAGCTGGGCACAGTAGCTCACGTCTATAAGCCTAACGCCTGAGAGACTGAGGCAAGATCCCTGCTGTGTGAAGCCAGACTAGGCTACTACATAGTGAGTCCCAGAGTAGCCTTGGCTACAAAGAGGCATAGTCTTTCAAAACAAACAAACAAACAAACAAACAAGGAAAGGAGAAAAATAAAGATAGAAATAAAATCACAAAACAATTAATAACCAACTGGAAGATTAGCAATTTGTCAACAACCCCTAGGTCAACCAGAAAACCTAGTCAGACAGTTTCTAGTCAAAAGTAGTAAATCATGTTGGCGGCATCCCTCTCCACGCTCATCTCCCTCCCAGTCTCTCGTCTGTTATTTATTTCTCAACACGAGACAACTGGAAAGTGATCTGCCGCACCAGCCCTCCAGCTAGCACCTCCATCTCTCAGCCTCCATCCCACCGTACTGATTACACTATGCTCGGAAAAGATGACAAAATATTGTGATTCTATGTAAACAGAGATGCCATTTTCCTTCAAGCAATGTACAAACTTAACATTGTGAAAGGGTTGCCATGGTTTCCCTTTTTGATAGATGATTTACACGTCATCCCCATCTATATCCTACCACGTTCCATGAAACATATGGCTATAGGCTTCAAAAAGCTCCTTCTTGTTAACATGAATACTAAAAATAACAAATCTAACTCAGGCTGTTTTAAAAATTTGGACACAGCATTAAATTTAGTTTAATTTAATTTAAAATTCTAGAATTTAAAACACTAACACATTGACCAACTTCATGTGCAGAGACAGGAAAATATGGTTCTTATTTAAGGAAAAGGCTGTTCTGCATGTAGATATGCTATAAAAACTTCTTCCATGGATGGTCAGGTACTTACTCCATACACAGAGGGAGCTTGGGAACACACAAGAGATGAGCATGAGAATATATTATGCTAATCCAACACCTACTGCGTGCCATGGTGGTAATACTATGCATAAGATTTGTATTTTCATACTGATTAGATATTAATTTACCAAATTATAATTTGGGAGATCCACTTCCATTTTTAAAAAGGGAGACTGTGGGCTGCTGAGATGACCCAGTGGGTAAAAGTCCTTGCTCCCACTAAGCCTAACTATCTGTTTAATCTCTGGAACCCACTAAATAGAAGAAAACCAACATCTGCAGTTGTCCTCTAACCTCCACGGATTGGCTATGGGGCAAGTGTGTGTGCACACACACACTAAAATAAAGGATTACCAGGAGTAGTGGCACATACCTGTAATTCTACCACTTGGGAGACTAGGACAGGATTGCTAGTTCAAAACTAGCCTAGACGAAAAGCAAGACTGTCTCAAAAATCTTTTTTTTTTTTAAAAAAGAAACAAACAAACAAGAAAGAGAGGGATAGCATACAAGTTCTCAATGATTCCTTAAACATTCAAAATTCTATACTGCTCTAACTATTAAATGAAATCTGCTCTTAGGAAATAGTTCATGCAATCAGTAGTCTTTTAATATTTGAAACATTTTCAATTATAGTGTTTTCACTGACTCAGGTGGATAAAAATAATAAAATGTGGTGCTGGAGAGGTGGTTCAGTGGTTGGGAACACTGGCTGTTCTTCCAGAGGACCCAAGTTCAATTCACGTGTGAGCTCACAGCTGTGTGTAACTCCAGTTCCAGAGGATCTGAGACCCTCACGCAGACGTGCAAGGAGAGCACCAATGCACATTAAAGTTAATAAATCTTTAAAATAACAATAGTAGTAATAAATTGTATATGTTAAATGTCTAAATGAGCCTGCTACATAAGTTCTAGTAAACATGATTTCTTTTCTTAGCACAGATTTGAACTCACAATACAAACTGCTAGTAATTCCTACCGTATGTGTAAGAAAACTGACACTAAACTTGAGGTCTGACTATAAAATGCTGATGCCTGACCCCAAGCCTCCTGAGCTCCTTACAACTAACCAACACCAGGTCTTACCTAGCACAAAGCTTTGCCAGGATACACCCAGGACAGACTCAGGAATGGTGGGAGGGAATACTGAAGGGGAGCCACAGAAACGAGACAACAAAGTAAGGAGGCAGTGGGATAAGAACATGGGTGGCAATGGAATGTTACAAAAGCTGACTTTAATGAAGTAACCTTTAGTAAGGTAAGCTTAAACAAGGCTTCTAGCTAAAGTCACACCCACCAGCAGGAGCTGTTTATCTTCGTGAAAGGTAAGAAGGAAGTGGGACAAAGAAAGTGGGACGTCTAAGAGAAACCATAAGTTGTGTTCTGTATTCAGGCTATAGGTGAGTCTTTGAAAAATCAGTACTGTCAGGGGGCTGTCAGTGGTTAAGAGCAATAGCTGTTTATCCAGAGGACCTGGGGTCAATTCGAATGTAACCTCCCACATACTGGCTCACAGCTGTCTGTGACTACAATTCCAGGGGGTCTGATGCCCTCTTCTGGACTCCAAGGGCACCAGGCAGACATGAAGTGCACAAACATACATGGAGATATATTGAGAGGCCTAAACAGAGATGAACTTTTAACACACACACATGCACACACAGAATGTATTCTATAAACTACACAAGGTCTCTCAAATTCTGGATCCCAGAACGCAGACATGAAGTGCACAAACATACATGGAGATATATTGAGAGGCCTAAAAACAGAGATGAACTTTTAACACACACACATGCACACACAGAATGTATTCTATAAACTACACAAGGTCTCTCAAATTCTGGATCCCAGAACTCAGACAGGAAAAGCCTGAAGAGCCTATATCAGAACTACTTCAGAGCACCAAGAGAGTTTACTTGAATTTACAAAGCTAGAAGGGTAAGAACTCAGATTCCAAAATCAGATCCCAAGTCCTACATTTAACCTGTTATAATGTAGAGAGGCTGGGAAGGATCACTTGAAATCAGGAGCTCAAGATCTACCCAGACAACATACTGATCCCGCTGAAACAGCAAGCTCCAGCTTCAGAGAGACTAACCACTAAGGAGATGCCCAGCATCAACCTCCAGCCTCCACATAGGCAAGCACACTTACCCACTCACACACACACACACACACACACACACACACCCTGCCCCTCGTCAGTTCAATGGTCAGCCATACAATACCAAAAGCCCATATCTCAGCAGAGCAGGGAAGATCAAGAGTTAGAGGCCAGCGGGGACAACGCAATGACACGATGCCTTACAACATACAACTAAAAGAAAGTTAATGTCATTCAAATTTATTTTGCTATTAATAGATTGTTGTAATTTACCTTAGCAAACACTATTTTAAAAATAAATGACATTAAAAAACAACAACCACCCATTGATGAGGGAGGCAAGAGGCTAGGAGAGAAGAGAAATCCTAGAATTAAAGAAAGCACTTGCCATAAACCTCCCAGCACTGAGTCCTCACCACTTGTTCACATACAGACACACCTCATTCCTTCATATATGCAAACAAATGTTTGAATAAAAATTAAGCTATTTCACTAAACTGAGAATCGGAAGCAAAATCTGTTTCTAGAACAAATACTCAGCATTGCAACTCTGTACTTGTTACTTTCCACAGATTCTGGAAAACACTAACCAATTCAGGACGAGATGTTTACTTAGAAAAAAAAAATGTACTGAACAAGAATGGACCACTGAACATGCAGCAGACTTTAACCTAAAAGAACTGCCCAATCCTTCACCACTGACACTGTTTACATGCACGTGATGCTGCTAATTAAAAACAGATCTTATTTTTCCTTACGATGGGTACAAAAAAAGAGTCAACACAAACTTTTATAAAAGTTGCTACATACAGCAAGAATTAACTTTCTAAAAACAGTCTGGAGTTAAGGATTATTAATTAGAATCCCTCCCATTAGTCTGCATTATTCCTGAGACTATCTAATCAGGAGGAACAAAAAATTATAAACAAGATTACCTTGTCATCCAACTCTACCACTCCTGGGTATGTATACCCAAAGGAAACTAAGTCAGCATAAAGCAGAGGTATGTATGTGCAGACAGCCTGTTTATGGCATTAGTCACAACAGCCAACCCTGGATCACCTAGATGTCCATCAACAGATGCAGAGGTAAAGAAAATGTCATGCATGCTCACAATGAAGTTTTATTCTCTCATAAAGAAGAGTAAATAATGACATGAGCAGGAAATGGATGAAACTGGAAAGCACCATGTTAAGTCAAGCTCAAAACATAAGGCAAGACAGGGAGGGTGTGTAAACAAAGTACGTTATACATTCATGGAAATGTCATCAAACCAGCATTTTGTATAATGAATGTGTACAACTGAAAAATTTTTAATTCAGTTTTTAATTACACTAACTTTATGTTCTTTTCTTTAATCATGGTTCAGTTAAATGCAAAACACTATGTTTTGTGTTTGTAGGTTGTACATGTGATATGTGAGTGGTATATGCCTATGTACATGTGTATCATGTACGAAACCAGTACTTACAGAGGCCAGATGCTGCTGCTGGGTATCCCGCTCTGCTCATCTGTCCTATTCCCTTGACACAGCGTCTCTCAATGAATCTAGAGCTGGGATGCCAACCATTAAGGTCTAGCAATCCTCTAGTCTCCAGCTATTGATGACAAACCTTCCCTTTGGGGAAACACAACACACATGTCTATTCAATCCAGATAGGGACCCAAAGACAAAGTACAGATAGTCCAACTTGGTCAATCCTAAGTTTTACTGAGGTTACTTTCAGAAGTATGAATGAGTGGTTACCTACAAGAGCAGAAATAACTCAAAAACAGTTGCACCACCAAAGACCCACCCCAAATGACTGACAGCTCACAAAAATTGGGAAATCTGTAGTACATGGCATAGCCTTCAGAAAGTTCAACAAGTTGGTGTGTGTCTTTTCCAGGTGACTTCGGTCTAAACAACTTCTAAGTATCTCAACTGGGTTTTGTTTTTCCCAGGCAGCTGGTCTGGTCTCAGTCTTCTTTGAAGCTCAGCTTGTCTGAGTTTCTTTACAGCTCTGTTCAGCTAGTCTCAAAAGGAATCTCAGCCTTTACTCTGACAGGGGTGACCCTAGTGAATATGAGTTTCAGGGACTTCCTAAGTTGTTTGAGTTGTTTACCTTCCTGATTAAAGAGCTTTCTTGCAGGATGGAATATTTCAATCTCAAAGAAGCTGTTTTATACCTCTATTCTCCACAGTATTGGAGTCATAGGCCCATGGCTGCATCTAGCTTTTAACCTGGGTTTTAAGGACTTGAACTCAGGCCCTTTTTAGCACCAAATCATCTCCCAAAGTGCCTCTAACCTCCCCCTTTTTAAAATTATTTTTTATATGTAGTTGTTTTGTCTGCACTTGTGTCTGTGCACTACTTGTGTGCCTGTGAAGGCCAGAAGAAGTTATGAGATCTCCTGGGAGTTACCGTGTGGGTGCTGGGAATCAAACCTGGATCCTCTGCAAGAGTAGCCAGTGTTCTTAACAGCTGAATCATCCCTCCAGCCATTGCACAACTCTTTAAAAGGTCTTTTACCTTTAAGAGGCTACAATACTGTGAAATCTCATTAGAAGGACATGTAGACCAATGTTTCTTTTCCAGTCTTTCCCAGGCTAGCCTTAGACTCCCTATGGAACCTAGGTTGACCTCAAACTTGCAGCAATCCTTCTGCCTTAACCACTCAAGTGCTAGAGTTATAGACATGTACCTCATCTCCTCTTCTTCCAGTCTTAAAATCCTACAAAAACACTGGAAGAAAGGGAAAGTCAGTCTTTCAGAACCCATCCTGAGAAGTAAAGATGGGCTGGAATGACAGAACCATAAGTGCAGACAGAGGGTGGGGTGACCTAAATGTATTATATGCATTGTCGTAAATGAAGCTGTCAAAGAATGGGGAGAAAAAAGCGTAGACAAAAACGTAAAAGCACCCAATCGTACAGCTGTTTGGCTTTCATCCCAAAAGGGAGAGAGAAAGAAAACAAACATGTAAATTATAAATCAATCACAGATATATTTGCTAGAGTTAAGCTCTGCTAGAGAGGAAATTATTAGCTACAATTGGGTTAAAGCACATTTCATAGACTGCTCATTTGTCCATACAATTCTCATCCATGCCCACTGAAAAAACACAATGCAGGGTTGAGGCCTAACCTCAAAAAACAAACAAAATAAACAACACAAAAGCAAACAGTCCTCATACCATACGATCCAAAGTGCTTCCAGCACATTCATTCAGCACACTGGCTGCAGAGATACAGCGCATCACTAAACGCTATGGGCTGGCTAACCTGTTAGCAGATGCTTTTTCTATAAGCAAATGTTTTTTTGTCTTTTAAACTATAAAAAAAATGTAAGAAATGGAGTAGAAGAGATAGTCTCATTTGAAACTAGAAACCCCTGTAGTATAACTCTTCATATTTTCTTCAAAAAAATACTTACATTATCACAGTTTTTATATTCTTGAAAATGAAAGATACTCCCTCCCCTTTGTGTTGAATCCATCAATACTGTGTTACTAGGGTTGGAACTGAAGCTCAATGGTAGAGCTCTTTGCCAATCATAGAAGTGGCCCTGGGTTTGAACCCCATGACAACAAGAAAAATCTACTGTATTACAAATCAAACTAGAAAACATTGTATTTTGTCTTAATTAGGGTTTCTATTGCTGTGATAAACACTGTGACTGAAAAGCAACTCCAGGAAGAAAGGGTTTCTTATTTCATCCTAGTATATCCTGTGATAACAGTCCATCACTGAGGGAAGTCAGCACAGGAACATCTATCACAGCACAGTCTATCAAGCAAGGCAGGAACATGGCTAGAAACTGATGCAGAGACCATGGAGGACTGCTGCTTACTGGCTTGTTTCTTATGGCTTGCTCAGCTTGCTTTCTTATAGTACCATAGTACCCAAGATAAAAGGTTGGCGCCATCCACAGTGAGCAGGGCCCTCTCACATCAGTCATCGATCAAGAAAATGCACTAGAAACTTGTCTACAAGTAAATCTAGTGATAGCATTTTCTCAGTTAAGGTTTGCTCTTCCAAATGACTCTAGGTTCATGTTAAGGTGACACAGAACTAGCTAGCACAGACTTGCATTCACTTGTACATTTCTTTGACAGAGTCTTACTATGTATATGTAGCTCAGACAAGTCTTGAATTTATATACCACCAGATCCAGCAAAACTTTTTAAAAAATTAATCATTTAAACCTGTGTTGTAGTAAATGATATAAATAAAAAACAAGACACCAACCCTCGATATCACCGGCAACATAGGCCCTGCAGAGTATCATCTCGGTCGGACTGGGCAGACTCTGGCCCAGAGCTCTCAAAATGTTTCTACCAGACTTTCTAAGTCCTCAATTTCCATCCCACATTGCCGCAGGCTACTTTCTGGACCCTGCTGAGATCCTGCCACCATAGCTAGCCCCAGAAGTGGCCGCCCTTCTAGTTCCAATGGCAAAGGTCGCTGCCATGCCAGCCCCATTCAGCCAACCACCCCCTGTCATTATAGTCACAATTCCCAGTTATCCATTAAAATCACAAACCTATAATGAGCCAAGTGCAATGAGACACGCTTTTCATCCCAATACTGGGTAGACATCTCTGATTGCAAGGCCAGCCTGGACTATACAACAAGTTCCAGGACTACATAGTGAGACTCTGTCTCAAAACAAGCAAACAAACTAACAACAACAACAACAGTAATGAGTAGAACGGAGAGATGGCTTAGCTGGGGAAAAAACTCAGGTTTTCTGGAAGAACAGCTAGTGTGTTAACCTCTGAGCCATCTCTCCAGCCCCCAAACAGCAATTTCTTAAAGGCTGTTCCAATACAAGATCTGAAATCCTAACAATGAACATTTGTTATTTATTAAAAGTCACTTTGAAAATCAGGTGTGGTAGTGCATACCTTTAATCCCAGCACATGGGAGACAGAGGCAGATGGATATTTGAGTTTGAGGCCAACCTGGTCTACAAGAACCAGGACAGCCAGAGCTATACAGAGAAACTCTGTATCAAAAAACCAAAGTCATTTCAAAGCATGATGGTACACATTTGTAACACCAGTACTTGGTAGTGCAAAGAGGAGGTCGGAGATCAGTGCCTGGAATAAAGCTCTATTTAGTAGAGTGTTTGCCTAGCAGGAAACTCTGGGAAGACCTGGGTTCAATTTCTAGCACTACGAAAACCAAGCACTGTAATATACACCTATAATCCTAGCACTTTAAAGTGAACATGGAATGGTCACAAGTTCAAGGTCACCTTAGGTAATATAGAACTTGAGGCTAGCCTGGGACCCCTGAGACCCTTTCTCAAAACAACAAGAACAACAAAAACAAACTTAAAACCAGCTAGGACTACATGAAATCCTATCTCAACAAACAAAATTCATTGATCTAACCTCCATTCCAATTGATCTTTTTACGCATACATGACTTTTTAAAACCATCCACTGGTTATTTAAAAAAAATATTGAGTTCAGCTGAGCATGGTGATTCCACACCTAAAAGAGGCAGAAGGGTCACAATGAGCTATATCCATAGTCCAAAGCCAGCCTAGGCTACATGAAATCTCATGTCAGAACAACCAAGAGTTTGCCCAGTTCCGCACTTCTTCAAACAGTGATGCAGCCCACTACTGTCGAAGTGTAGCTCACTTACTCAGATCACACCAACTGCATCAAAGGAGTTGAGTGTGGAATCTGTCAAACTCTTAGTGGCAAGTGCAGTAGTTTTCCAAAATTCAATTTCCCCTTGAAAGCTTAAATTTTATCATTAGCAATGAATACTGTCAGTTGTTTTCCTTGTAGTGACAGGCTCACTTTATTTTCAAGAAAATGTATGCCAAATACCACCCATTCTGTATAACCATACTTTGCCAAGCAATTATTTCAAATAAAAATAGTGTTTTACTTAGAAAGGCAGCTAGTTTAGTTTGCTGCTCAACAACTGCACAAAGCCTTTTTCTGAGCTAATAATCAGGCCTGCTATCAGGAGAAGCACTTCAAACATGCTTTAGAAAGTAAGCAAAGAGGGGTTCAATGACAAATCACTAACTTTTATTTCATCATCAAGGGTATTAAAAATGTAACCAGTCAGTCAAGACTGACTTCCACATCACACTATGTGTGTGCACGAGAGAGAGAGAGAGAGAGAGAGAGAGAGAGAGAGAGAGAGAGAGAGAGAATGAGTCTTAGAGTTAAGAATCACATTGAGGACATCAGGCAAACTAGGCAAGCACTCTACTACCCAGCCACATAACCTGTTCAGTTTGTTTTATCTTTAAAGCATTTATCTTTTTCAATCCAAAAGTCTGATGAGGAAGAATATACCACTGGTATAACTCAGTCACACCACAGCAGGGATCATGCAAATCACAATGGCTTTATTCACCACTGATGTTAGAATTGTCAGCATGTCAAACAATGTTCTACTGGTACTAGAAAAATGGTTTTGACCTAGAGATACCCAGGGAAACATCAGGAGTCTGAGAAACAAACCCTGGGATGGTAATAGTTGACTTATAATCACAAAACACATACATTTTCTGCTTAAGTAATTAATCATATATATTCTCAAGCATCTCACATTCAAAACACATAAAGGAATGGAAGAATGTAACACTTTGTAAGTAATAAACAAATACTAGCTACCACACTATAATCCAAGTTCTAAGCATGAAACATTATGGTTTGGATATGAGTTCAGAAGCTTGTTCTCCAGCAGCAGTACTATTTTAGAAACCAGTGGAAGAAACCTTATGAGTGGGGCAGTGATGGAAGAAGTCAGTCACCAAGGGGTGCTTTTGAAGGATGCCTTATCCCTGGACCCCTCCTCCCTCTGGTGGCTCTCCTATCAGCTCCTGCCACTATGATGTTTTGCTCCACCACAGGCCTACTGTAATGGAGCAAACATGAGCTGAACCCCCTGAAATCAGGAGCCAAAGTAACCCTCCTCTCCCTCAGCTGCCCAGGCCATGTCCTTTGTCAAGTGTCAGAGCCTGACAACTCCTCCTCCTTGGCCCTTTTCTGGGTAACTTGCAGAAACCTGGAATCTACACCAATGACTTTGTTCTTGTTCTCTCTCTCTCTCTCTCTCTCTCTCTCTCTCTCTCTCTCTCTCTCTCTCTCTCCCCTCTCTCATCCATCTGACAGAGAGACAGATAGACACACATGGAGATATCTATATCTATCTATCTATCTATCTATCTATCTATCTATCTATCTATCTATCTATCTATCTATCTTCAAGACAGGGTCTCATTGTGAACTCCTGGCTGGTCTGAAGTCACTACATATGTAAACCAGACTGGCCTCCAGCTGTCCCAGTCACCTGAGTACTGGTGATCGAAGGAGCCACCATCCCAGCCACAATGATTTTAAAATACTGGAAATATATTTACCTCATACATATGTGTAAGTACATGTCAACTAAAAAGATACTATGATATAAATAAAGCACCTTAAAAATAGGAAAAAAAATAACCTTTGGAGAGATACTTTAAAATCTTAAAAACATAAACTACATATTTACTCTGAAACTTACCTGATCCTTAAGAATAAGACCCATGTGACAGTGTTTTAAGAAGACACCTTAAATTCACCATATAAGTACAAGTTAGCATGCTAAATTCTATTTTAAGCACTGTGCCATGAAACTAGAAACAAACTCGCTCACATTCAGAAACTCAAATGCAGAAGTGCCTTGTTGTTCACTGCCAGAACCTCATAAGGCCACAACCCACTTCTTAAGCCAACACCTCCGTCACTATTACATTCATCATATCTACTTTTTTTTGTTTTGTTTTGTTTTTTTCAAGACAGGGTTTCTCTGTGTAACTCTGGTCATGCTGGAACTCACTCTGTAGATCCAGCTGCCTTAAACTCAAGAGATCTGCCTGCCTCTGCCTCTGCCTCTGCCTCTGGAGGACTTAAAGGTGTGCACACCTCCACTACCCGGACCTGTCACATTGATCTTTAAATCCAACCCCAACACTAATACTGGACTAGCTACATTAAAGGTAGTACAGCTAGATAAACAGCTCAATGGTAGAACACGTGCTTAAGCATGCACAAGACCCTGGATTTGATTCTCAGAACAGAGAGAGGGAAGGGGGGGGGAGATAGTGATTTGGGGGGATTATTATTTTCAACAACAGCATAACAAAGTATCAAGCACCCTAGTCTTGTAGTCCCAGCATGTGGGAAACTGAGGCAAGATTATTATACACAGCAAAACAATACACAGCAAAACAGTTTCAAGACACCAAAACAAGCACTTAAGAACTTCCTGTTTTCCTTTTGCAGCAATTGGGACTGAAGTCAATGAGTAACTCAAATGTTAAACATGGTTCTTAACAACCACCCACCACCCCAGGTCCAAGATATCCAACAGGTACACATATGGTCCAAATCCAAAATAAATTATCCTGGACAGGCTATCCAAATTAATCTAAGAAACAACAGGGAAACAGTAAAGACAAGTCACTGTCTAGAAACAATTCCAATTTAGACCACCACGGCAGACATGTGCATTGGCTCCGGACAAGAATGAACAGTAACATAATTTGTTAAGCTGAAAGATAGTAAACATCTACTAGACAGTGACAGAACACTAGTCAATGACAGAGCAAATGAGTAACTCTACTCTTCAAATCACAGGCTTTCCTGCTAGCCAAGAAAGTACAACACACAAAAAAATGGACTCAGGTCAAACTGGAGAGAGTCCTGAGTATCAAACCACCTAAGACTGACTGACTGTTTTAGGCAAAGCCCCAGAAGGTTTTTGTTTTTTTAATTTTTTGTTTCTTTCACTGAAATTTCTGTGGGTTACTGGGGAGGGGGGGATGTTGTTGGGTGACACAGTATTTCTCTATATAACTGGCTGTTCTGGAACTTGTTCTATAGACCAGGCTGTCCTCAAACTCAGAGATCTGCCTGCCTCTGCCTCCCAAGAGCTGGGATTAAAGGTGTGTGCTACCAGCCCTAGAAAGATAGAAAACACAGGGTGAAGGAACTTTTTGTGTAAAATTAACATTGCAACCAAAAAAAGAAACTGAAAGTAAGAAAAGATAAGAAGTGATGTTTTCAAATCCCGCAGTATCTGCACAGCATCCAGAACTGCTTCCTGTTCAAAACGATCATACTTGGTTCATTTTCTTGATTTAAAGGAAAAAAAGTGGTTTCTCCAGTGTGAAGAAAGTCTGAGGGAAAGGCTTTTCTGCCTTTTCACATGAGACCACTGAAACCAAAAGTGGAGGGCTCAGAAGCCTTAGCATAGGAGGGACGCCTAAGGAGGACAACTGTGCTAGGCTATGCACAGGAGGGAGCTATACCCTCCCATAAAGCCTCAAGACGGCCACAGCCTGCACTGTAGTGGCTGCCCTAAGAGTCAGCGATAACTACACAGAACAGGCCCGCCTCAGGCGTCTTCTGTAAATCACTCTGTAACCTTCCTAAGCCAAAGCCTAAATCCTGGGTCATCCACACTTATAGGACAAAACAACTAAGTACTTCAAAAACTTCTGCTGCCTACTTACAAAGAACAGTAATAAGCAAATTTCCAACAAACACAATCCATTCCACAGCTTAACCTCATCACTCGCTCCTTCCAGGCCTCACGGCTTGGCAGATACTGCACTCACTAGGGGTGGTAGCACACACCTGCAATCCCAGCATCAGGAGCCTGACGAGGAAGGAAAACCCTGAGTTTGAGCCTAGCCTGGGCTACACGGTGACAAAGCCTCGAAAAGAAAAAAGCCTTCTTAACTTACATGTGCACTTATTAATTACCATAACCCAAAAAGGTTTCTTCTTAAAATAGAAAAATATTTTCACAGCCTATGTAACCTTTCCATAACTAGCTCCTCCAAACAGCATTACCTACCAATTTAAAACCATGGCAACACTGATTTCACATTAAAAATGAAAAGTTGTTCTCATTTCCACTTTTTCTCTATTAATGTTCAACAGTTTCAACATGCCATTTAAAACTGACAAGCACCTAAAGCACAAAACTCACCATATTTGATTACTTTAATATAATTTCCAAAATCAAACAAACTTGAAATCAATTAAATATGCTATATCATCATGGAGTTCATTCTTTATCAAATGTAATCTCACCTGAACAATGAAGGTAAAACAAGAAATAAGCTAAAAGCTACTAATTCACTCCACTTAGGGCACCTGAATTGGAAAAACAGCTGCACTGCTCTCTACACAGCTCAAAGGTCTGTGGTGTTAAAAATCATTTGCAAAACTTTACACAGGCTATCTGCCAAAGCATGAAAATTACAAGCCGGGTTCCATACCAGCCCCTCCCCAAACAGAACCAACTGTATAATGTTGAGCTACTAGAAAAACAAAATAGAAAGCAACCTGGATATATATCTACAAACTTGAAAGGTTTGTCAAAAAAGTAACAGATTACAAATAAAAAGTATCAGCTGTGGATATAGTTCAGATGATAAACTACTTGCTTAACATTCATGATACTGAGTTCAATCCCAGCATGACATACATCAGGCATGCCTATAAGCCCCGCACGGAAGGTAGAGAGGATCAGGAATTCAAGGTCAGCCTTCATTACACAGGGAATTTAAAAACAGCCTGGGCTATATGCAACAATATTAATATATGTGTGTATGTATACCGGGCCTGTATATATATATATATATATATATATATATATATATATATATATATATATGTATGTATGTATGTATGCTGGGCACAATGGTGTACAACTTTAATCCCAGCACTGGGGAGGCAAAAGAAGGTAGATTTCTAGGAGTCTGAGGCCAGCCAGACCTACATAATAAAGAGAAACTGTCTCAAAAAAACATACATACGGGTTAGAGAGATGGCTCAGTGGTTAAGAGCAATGACTGCTCTTCCTGAGGTCCTGAGTTCAAATCCCAGCAACCACATGGTGCTTCACAACCATCTGTAATGGGATCTGATGACCTCTTCTGGTGTGTCTGAAGACAGCGACAGTGTACTCATATACATAAAATAAATAAATCTTTAAAAAATACATACATACATCCAATTTAATACTGTGATTCTTTCTTGTAATAATATACATATACCTACAATCACCAAAAGTCTGCACTGATAGATGCCCAGATGTTAACCATAGTATTTCTGAGAGCTAGAATTATAAGTGCAATTTTTCTGTCTTCTTTTTAGTATTTTATAAAAAAAATTTTTTTCCAAGCAAAATAGTAATTGCAAAACTTGCCATGCTTAGTCTTCTTAGTACGAGTAAGACTGTCTCAAAAAGCCAAACAGTCGCAGCTTGGAGAGACGATTCAATGGCTGCTAAGAGCGGACTGCCCTTCAGAAGCCAGGTTTGATCCCTAGCACCCACAAGGCAGAGACAACAACCTGTAACTCCAATTTCAGGGGATTCAATGCCCTCTCCTGGCCTCTGTGGACACTGCATGGAAGTAATGCATAGATATACATCCAGGCAAACACTCAAAGGCATAAAATACAAATAAAACCTCAAATTTAAAAGAAAAAGAAGAAGAAAGAAAACTAGCTGGGTGGTAGTGGTGGTGCCTCTTTAAACCCAGCACTCAGGAGAGCAGAGGCAGGGGGAATCTCTGAGTTTGAGGCCAGCCTGCCTGGTCTACAGAGTAAGTTTCAGAACAGCCACGTCTACAGAGAGAAATCCTGTCTCCAAAAAAAAAAAAAAAAAAAAAAGAAGAAAAAAAAAAAAATAAACCAGGCACTTTGGCACTCACCTTAATCCCAGCCCTCTGGAGTGAAAGGCAGACAGCTTTTTGTTGAGTTCAAGGCCAGTTTGGTCTACATAGTAAGATACAGACCAGCCAAGGCTATACAGTGAAAATGCATAGTGTCCCCCCAAAATATCCAGGCATAGAACTAAAGGAAACGTCTTAGCAACACTACAATTCTTGGTGGGCTAGACATCTTAAACACCTCTAGGACCACCCTGGCATCTTTAGGGAGACCTACTGAAAAGAGCTTTCAGGAAGGGATAGGTGGATGGGAGGGGGAACACCCTCATAGAAGAAGGGGGAGGGGTCCTGGGATAGGGGGCTTATGGACAGGAAACTGGGAAAGGGGATAACATTTGAAATGTAAATTAAAAATCCAATTTAAAAAAGAGAGAGAGAGAGAAGAGCTTTGAAATTGAAGACTCAAACACAAGTTCTTGCCAATGAGGTTGGTAAAACTTGCCCTTTCTAGGCTTCCTTACCTCTTTCATTCCTCTCCTACTTCAAAGAACTATGCAAAAAGCAAACGTGTGTGCTACATTATAAACTGAACAGCACTACAAAACTAAGATATCAAGTATTCTTCAAGATTGTCTTCAGCTACACAGTGAGTTTAAGCCAGCCAGGGCTACCTAGGACCACTATCCCCCACAAAAAATAAATGCTAAGTGACAGAGCTGAACACTTAAGAAAACAGTACCATCAATTCTGTGAAGTAATGAACCAAGTTCTTGTTTAGTTTTTAGTATGCTACAGCTTATAAAATCCCCCATTCTGAAGTAGATACTTCTTCCTAGATCCCACTACAACCACAACCCACTTTATTTTCTTACCCCTAGTTACCAGCATGAAAGGGTACAAATTACACTGAAATCAAAAGCCTCAGCATGAACCCTGGAACAGCATGCTGATGGAGTTCACCAGGAGAAACCCAAGGTTAATCAGCTACTGCAATCAAAGGGGATTAGGAGACACTCCTAGAAGAGAAAGACAATGCAGTCTCCTGGAGAAAACCAGCAAGGAAAAGGCAGCAATATTTCAAAACAATTACATGAACTACTTAAAAACTTAAGTGTTTTTCAAATTGTTTTAAAATACTGTTCCCAAGAAGTGACATAAAACAAAAGCCATCTAATGCAGCACTTCATAAAAGCAAGTCAGAGAGATTAAAATCAAATCCATGAATAAAATGTCAGATTTACTTGCTTCTATGTGAAATAAAAGCAGACAAATTACACCACAGAGATCAAAACTAAGTGGTTATTTGTTGAAAATAAAGAGACAGATATGACAACAAAATTTACTGATATGCTTACACAGCAGATACTTTAAAAAGTATGCTTCCCTTCTCATTGGGTTCCATTATTTACTCCCTGAAAGTGATGAATCCTTCCCTCCCACTGCTCCTTCTATGTTTTAAAATAGCAATATAACTTGAGTTTTAACACAAAAGACATTTAAGAAAAAATAATGACTTCAGAAGGTGAGTGTGGTAGCTGAGATCCCAGCATTCTGGAGACTGAGGCAAAAAGGCTGTCAATTCCTGGCCATCATAAACTACAAAGTGAATCCTGACTCTAAAAGAAAAATGTTTATTTTTGTTATTATTGTGTTTTTTTCTTTGCTGCCAGAGGTTCTCAACCTGTGAGTATCGACCCAACCCTTTGGAGGCAGAAGATCCTTTCACAGGAGTGGCTTTTCAGATATCCTGAACATCAAATATTTAAATTACAATTCATAACAGTAGCAACATTATAGTTATGGTTGGAGTCACCACAACATAGGGAACTGTACTAAAGCATTAAGAAGGTTGAGAACCACTGTTTTAGGGTGTTTTGTTGTCTTGAGGCTTTTTTTCCCCTTTTGTTTTAACCTGATTTAGTTTCTAGATGAAGTTCTGCTATGTAAACCCAGGCTGGACTAGAACTCACATTAGTTACATCTTAACCTTTTGAGTTACTAGTATTAAAGGCAAGGAAACAGTCTAAAAAGTAAAAAATAAATTAACAAAATATTTTTTAAAGGCATGGTGACACCTTTAATTATAGTACTCCAGAGGCAGCACTGAGGCAGGCAGATCTTTGTAAGTTGGAGATTAGCCTCTTCTACATAGCAAGTTCCAGGTCAGCCAGAGCTCACAGAGAAGAAGAAGAAAAAAAAAAAAAAAAAAAACCACACCACCACCACATCAGAGTAGCTACAATGAAACTGACAGGTTATCACTACCAAGATCATTTGGAAATGCCTTCACCCTTCACAGTCTCCCAAAAATCACTTGTGGATATTCCGCTAATGAAAAATTGATCTTTTTTCATAAGCGGAAGTGCACAGAGAACTCATTTTGATATGTATGACTCAATCTACTTGGTACTGGCAATACCTTCAAGCTTGCACTATCCCTATAGGAGCTTTGGATCTGTTTTTCCCATCTGATCTTAGCAGAATCACTATAGATGTAAAAGGATTCACTAACAGGGCCATTAGGAAAATAATTATGAATACAATCCACAGCACAGTCTAATGTAGGCTGTGAACTGGGATAAAGAATTTCCTCAGCAATTTCTATAGAGTTCTGTATTTTCATTTAAAACTTGAAAATAAAAAAAAACCAGGATTCTCCTAATTATTTAGACTTCCCCTATTTTATTATGATATAGAATCAATATCTTTCACACACACCCTAAAAAAAATTCCTGAAAGGAATATCTTCCAAACTTCACTGCACAAAGAAGCATATGCATTCCCGTTAACATCTCCCCTGCTCTCCAAAACAGGAACAGTAAATCTAACCACAATGAAGCCTTAACAGAACTTTTAACACAGCTACTACCAGCTAAGTAATCTATCACAGCTCCTCTAAGATTTACTCAGGCACACGCGATGACACACCAATGTGTCAAAACACTTACTATAATTTGAAAAATTATACAACAGAAACATAAGAGTGGAAAACAAGTCCTCTGGAAAATCTCAAGTAGCTTTTAGAGAGGGTTAAAAAAAAATGGAGACCAGTTTTAGAAAAATCCCACTTCCCATTAAGTGTTCAGTGTCTGTGTGATACTGGCTCACTTTTGTAAAAGTAACTTTACCTAACAAGACTCACACCAGGAATCTCCTCTATCCCCAAAGGCACTTTTCTTTCTTTATTTCTTTTTCTTTTTGTTTATTTGTTTTAGCTCTGCCTATCCTGGAACTTACGGTAGACTAGCTTGCCCTCAAAGAGAGATTCACCTGCCTCTGCTTCCCAAGTGGGATTAAAGGTATAGGCCATGATGCCTGGCCCCAAAGGCACTTTCTCAACACAGAAAGAACAAAGGTACTTTATTCTTTGCATGTACTTTCCCCACGAGGTTTTCAAGCCTTACTACATGGTCCATGCATAAAACACCTGGCCAGCTATTTTTCAAATGGACTCCTAAAAATAAGAATTAGGAGGCAAAGATGATAACAACAACGCCGTAGGGGGTGGGGGTGGCACAGGCCTTTAATCCCAGCACTTGGGAAGCAGGAGACAGGCAGATCTCTGAGTTCTGAGTTTGAGGCCAGCCTGCTTTATAGACTGAGTTCCAGGACAGCCAGGGCTACAGAGAGAAACCCTGCCTCAAAGCAAAATCAAAAACAAAACCAAAAAAGATGACAACATAGTGATGGTTAGAAAACCAATTACATAACACACACACACACACACACACACACACACACACACACACACTTGAGCTGTTTTTTTTTTTTGTTTTTATGCAAGTTGGTTATCTCCAAAATGTCAAATTTCTGAGGCTTTCTCTGTGAAATCAATAGTCTGAAATTGGGATAAATGAAACTATCCAAGCCGGGAATGTTGGTGGATGCCTTTAATCCCAGCACTAAGGATGCAGAAGCTGGAGGATCTCTGAAGTTCAAAGCCTCACAGTGAGTTCTGGGCCAACCTCTGCAACATAGTGAACCTTGTCTTTAAAAGGGGGGGGGGCTATTCTTATCATTTTCTGTCTTAAACAAGTTAGTAATAAGAAGTAAACTTAAAAGAACAAATACTCAAATCTTGTACAAAAATCTTCATATGTTAACACTCCAAAGTTACTAGGGAAAAAAGATCTCCCAGTGAGGCTTTTGCGCGCATATGCGCGTGTGCATGTGTATACACACACACACACACACACACACACACACACACACACACACACACACACAGAGAAGTGTCCAGAAACAAAGGTAGTGGTCTGCTTGTTCTAGAAGTTACTTCATCATAATAGGGAAAAAATAATTTTTATTGATTATAAAAAGATTTTCTAAATCTTCCTGAAGATTTGCAATTGCATAGCCCAATCTCCACTCTGACAGAGATGCTGGTTCTCTGTTGTGCTATAACCAGCTGCTTGGTTTGCACACAGGAAGCCAGAAAAGGGAATACCGTGTTCAGAGCCTCTAAATAATATGCGTTAGTTAAGAACTGCCTGCCTGCCTGCTACTAAACCAGAATTATTCAAGCAGAGCCCCATTTGTCACAATCCAATCATAAGGGTTCCACCAGCCCTCCCCCAACAGCTTGTGTAGTGGTATATGTGCTTTAGTAAAGGAGCCATCATCAGGTAAAGATTGGGGTGGGAGAAAAAGCGGAGAAAAGGGGGCACCCTTTCATCTAATTTCGCGAGGCATGAGTAATTGGTACAGTTGAGAGGAACGATGGAACGTTCTATTTATTGGAGGTTAGGGTGGGATGGGGGGAGGAGAATTTCGTTTAAATCAACATGGCCAGCAAGATGTCCCTAACAAACAAAAGGCAACGGGGGATATAAACACGAACCATTCACCTCCATCAGCTATAGCATCGCCATCATGGTGTGTGTAGAGACCCCCAAGGCTGCTCTCATCAGCCACACCAGAGACAGCAAGAGTGGAGAGAGGTGGCTGTATCCCCACCACCGCTCCCAAATGCACACTCTTCCAGTGGGTTGTTCCCCCCCACCCCAACCCGGTGGCCCGGAATCAAGAGAGAAACAGTAACGTCCCGCCTGGGCAGACTCCCCCTACAACCCTTTAGCCGAACCCCCAACGCCGGCTCCGGGCTCGCTAAACTTTCCAAGAGCTTCTCCCTCCTACTCCCTAGCCGATCGCCCCGGGATCGCGCATTCCCACTGGCCGGGCACCCACTGACAGGCGGGCAGCGGCGGCAGCGGGGCGGGGGCGCCTGGGCGCCGCGGAGGGGCGGGGCGGCCTGAGCCAAGTTCCCGGGGGTCCGAGCGCAGCGCCTGACAGGAGCCCGGGACGGCGAAAGAGGAAGAGGAAGCGGCAGCGGGGCAGTTTTCCCAATCCCCCTCTTCCAAGCGCAACCTACCCCCCCCAGCCCCTGGCTGCCCGTGGGGGGGAGGGCGGGGAGGCGGACTGCAAGGTAAGGCACCCAGGCCCCGGGGACCGCCGCTGCCGCCACGTCCCGACTCACTCTCTCTTCGCCCCGCCACCCCCGCCAGAGGCGCCCACAACAATAACACGCCGGGGACGACCCGTCAGCGCCCCCGAGGCACCCGGGGCCCACGGCCCGCCGCGGCCAGGCCCCCTCCACTGAGGCCCGGAACGCCTCTCCCGCCTACAACTCCAGACCCGGGTGGAGCCGGGCCCGAGCGGCCCCCCCAGGGTCCGACCCATCCCCCCCGGCACCAGCGGCGCCGTCTCCGCGGCCGAATATTAGAAGTGAATTCGAGCTGCGCTTTACCTTTAGTTCCGCACTGTCCGCCATCTTGCGTCTGTCAGCGCAAGCGCAGTGAAGCTCGCCGGGGGCCGCGCTGGACCCTCCCCTCTAGCGGACTTGACTCCGCCTCCGCCCCGCCCCTCAGCCTTCCCGCTCCGCCCCCTGCCTCCGCCCCACTCCCGGAGCTCGTTGCCCCGCCCGGAGCACGCACAGCTGCGAGACCCACACGTACTATTTAAATAATGGCGCCAAGCGGGAGTTTGACAGTTACTATCCCCTCGGCCTCCCCGCCCCCACGCCGGCCCGGCCAGGAGCGCCCAAGGAAGAGGCCACATCTGGGGGAGGTGTTGGCCTCAGTTTCGTCCTTCATCTGTCCTCTGAGCCACTGTTGACCGAAGCCACAACGCTCCCCGATCCGCAGGATGCGTTCTGCACCTGTACCCTACTCAGCCTCGGGTGGATCACGATTAGCTAGTTTCATTTAAGGAGAATTTGAAGACGCGTTTCAGGGTTTGCGCAAATCCTCATGATGAGGCAGTAAGGCCAAAAAAATATATATTATCATTCCCATAGTATCTTTCTTTTCCGAAATAAAGGCTCTGAGGGGAAAAGGAACTCCCCTAAACAGCATGTAACAGGGGTGGCTAAGGCAAATTCTGAAGACAGCCATTCGTCACGTTACCCTGTGCAGTCTGAAATTAGGGAAGATCCCTGACCTATCGCTCATGGGGTACAGATCTGTGAGCTAATAAAATAGAATTACTAATGGTGATGAACAGCATTGAGATCAAAAGGCTAAGAGAAAAATGGATTAAGGGGAGGTGTGCTTAATCCCCGAAGGATTTTCTCCAACTGCATTGATATTTAGACTAGAAGAAAGATTATTCCATACCTACTCCTATCTACTAAAAGCTTCCTTCTTTCTTTCTTTTTTCTTTTTCTTTTTTCTTTTTTTTTTTTTTCCGGAGCTGGGGACCGAACCCAGGGCCTTGCGCTTGCTAGGCAAGCGCGCTACCACTGAGCTAAATCCCCAACCCCTACTTCCTTCAAAATCCAAGCCTTTTTTTTTTAACTGACCAACGTTTTACTATCAAAATTCTCTTAACATTTGGATTACACTGAAGTGCCTCTGAATTCAAGGCCAGATCCTGACCAGTGACCTAGATTATTTTCACTCCCACATTCCTAATTCCTAAATTTTTTACTCCAGTATCTATAGTTTCCAACCTCCTTCCTTAACAGAATCATTTTCATCAGCATATAAACATATCAAAATTCCTCTTACTTAAATTTAAACTTCCTCTGGATATAAAATTACCTTCAGTGGGTACTCTTTTTCTCTGTTTTCTTCATGGAATAAATTCTCAAACAAGACTTCATTTTTCTACAAGTATTTGTTCCCATTTCTTCAGTGGCACTGACCTTTCCACCTATCCTGAGGCAGCTACACTGCCCTATCTCGATCTATCATCAAGAGGACTGTTCATCTATACCTTTGCAAAGCCCACTCTCAGTTCTCAGGACTTACCTAAATTGGCTAGAGGGAACTGCTAACCATTGACGTGCTTGCTTTCTCTGGAAACACAGTTGGTGAACTTTCCTCCATATTCCTGTCACTGTCCTGACATTCCATTCCTGTCTCTTCACTGAGTGGCTCCCCACCCCCTACCTCTCTCTTTCTCTCTGTCCTTCCTTCCCTCCCTCTCTCCACCCCTTTTCTCTCCCCGGTCTCACTATGCAGCCCTGGAATTTGCATAAGGACTAAGTGGATCTCTGTGAGTTAGAGGTCAGTCTGGTCTACAGAACTTGTTCTAAGACAGCCAAGGCTACACAAAGAGACCCTGGGGTGGGGGTGGGGACAAGAAAGAAGGAAAGAAAGGAAGGAAAGAAGAAAGACAGACAGACAAGAGAGACACAGAGACACAGAGACACAGAAGAAGAAGAAAGATTGGAGTCTAAGACTCAGTCTGTGATCTTTATTCAACCACCCAGAGCTATCAATCAACTCTTGACTATAATATAATGATTTTCAAATATCTGCAGCTTAGACTGCATCATCAAACTCGAATGCAGGCAACCGTAGGGATTCAGCTCTGCTTATAGACTGTTTATCTAACTGCCTAACATACAAGAAGCCTGTGTTTGAACGTTGATACTGCATAAAAGTGAAAATGGTGGTACGTGCCCAAAATCCCAGTAGTTGGGAGGTAAAAGTCAGGAGTTCCAGTTTCAGGCAAGCCTGGGCTACGTGAGATACTATCCCAAAAGAAATAATTTAATTTAGTATTAATAATTTAATTTAGTATTAATTATTTAATATATTAAATAATTTATTAATTAATTTTGGTTTAGAGATACTGTGTGTGGTGGTACAGGCCTTTAATTCCAGCATTCGAAGCAGACACAGGTAGATCTCTTGTGAGACTGAGGTTAGCCTGTTCTACATAGAACTCTAGGTCAGCTAGGGCTACAAGTAAGGCCCTGTCTCAAATTTAATTAATTAACTAATTAAAAGGAGATTGATCCCTAATGTTGCTAGCTACCTAGTATCAGCTCCACATCTCATCGCCACTCCACCTTCTTCCTTGACTGTCACATTCATCCTTGACTGCCAGGCTTGCTCCGTTCTCAATTGTCTCACTATCATCCAGTATATATATCCAATATTGTCAAAATGAAAGTCAGGAAAGCATCCTTACTCCTCTCTTTTATTTATTTCCAGTGTCAGAGCGTCCACAAGTCCAGCTGAGTTCAGCTATTAAAATATTGCCTTCTTCACGACCATCACTCTCTTCCAGACTACTGGGAGGACTACCAGACTGACTCTGGCTTTCCTGACCCCCAGGCGCTTCTGTCTTCTTGAGCCCTATATTTGGAACTGGCCTAGATAGCAAAGGCCTGTAATCCTAGAACTTTCTGTTAACAGCTGAGTGTGCAATACAAAAACATGATCCTAACACTTTGGGGTGGGGTGGAGCAAAGCAAGAAGACTTTCAATAGTTCAAGACCAGCCTGGGCTACACAGTGAGTTCTAGGACAACTTGAGCTATATTGCCAGACTCTGTCTATAAACACACGAACAAACAGTTGTAGTGGCCCACAACTAATATCCTAGCACTTGGGAAGTGAAGGCAAGGGGATCAGGAGTTCAAAGGCAACCTGGGCCACACAAGTTTGTGTCCAGCTGCCCTGCAAGAGTTCTCAATTCAAAACTAAACATTTAAAACAAAATTTGGTACTGGAGAGATGGCTCAGAGGTTAAGAGCACTGACTGCTCTTCCAGATGTCCTGAGTTCAATTCCCAGCAACCACATGGTGGCTCACAACCATCTGTGATAAGATCTGGTGCCCTCTTCTGGCCTGCAGTCACATAGGCAGGCAGAATACTGTATACATAATAAATAAATAAATCTTTAAAACAACAACAACGGGGTTGGGGATTTAGCTCAGCGGTAGAGCGCTTGCCTAGCAAGCACAAGGCCCTGGGTTCGATCCCCAGCTCCGAAAAAAAGAAAAGAAAAGAAAACAACAACAACAACAAAAATCAAAATTCGGTCTTTTCTCCTACTTCCAGGCACAAAACACCAAAAGCTCCCAGCAATTTTCTGATAGCTATGTCTTTTTGTTATCGTACGAGTCCCCCCTTCAGCTGAGCATGTTAATCAGGTGGTTCTGGCTGAGTCACCTCAAGAGCTCAATAGGGGGTTCATAAAGATTCTCTTTTTTTCCAAGTCGTTTAAAAATTTGTGTTTGGGTGTGTATATATGCTAGTGTATGTGTGTGTGTGTGTGTGTGTGTGTGTGTGTGTGAGAGAGAGAGAGAGAGAGAGAGAGAGAGAGAGAGAGAGAGAGAGAGAGTTGGAAGCTTGTTAAGGTACAAGTTTTCCACTATGTGGGTCCTAAGATTGGACATAGGTTGTTAGGCATGGCAGCGGGAGCTGTTCTTACATGAGATATATAAATGTTCCAAAAGAAATTCTTAAAGGATAGATAACTCCAGCCTCCACCTCTGGGGAAAGAAGGGCTCATAAGTAAGAATAAATGGATCATAAGAATGCAACTTTTCACGAAGCTCCCACAGAGGTTTTGGATTGTGAGCCTGTGAAAGTCCTCAGGTGAAGCCCAAGGAAGCTCTCTCTGCACCCCACCTCCCCGGCTCCCTCCTTTCCTCTGTGCACCCCTCACTTCTCACTGGGCTGACCCTAAGTTAAAGCCCTCGTTGTTATTGTTTGATTGGTTTGGGAACTCCTGATCCTACTGCCTGTATGTCCTGAGTACTGATTGTAGGTGTGCACCAATGTCTTGACATGAAGTTAAAATAAAATAAAATAAAATAAACCAACCACAACCTGATACATCCAACTCTCCCCACAGAAGCAAAGTCTTCTTTCTGTTTTGGGGTGATGGGATAGATGAGAAGTCAACCCACACCCTGACACACACACACACACACACACACACACACACACAAACACACTAAAGGACCATTGTACTCAATGAGCAAAGCCTCCATGCTGGCTGGCTGGCTCCACACTCTTTGCTAAGCTACAGGGGCGCAGGGACAGAGGCCTGGCAAGCACAGCCTCCTGCCTCATTGCCTGCTTAGTGGTTTCTGAGGTTCAGCCCACATCTCTCGCAAGACTCTAGATCACGTTCCAAGTCTTTTTCCAGAGTCCCTACATCAGTTATCTTTCTCAATGCTACAGCAAACTATCTGAGAAAAGCAACTTTACAAAAACAAGAGTTACTCTGGGTTCCAGTTTGAGAGTATGGTTCACATTGGTCCATTCTGGTTAGAAAGTCATAGCAGCAAGGGCTTTCCATTCCAGATGTGACAGATGAAGCATGGATACCTGGTGACATGTATCAAAGTCAGGAAGCAGACATTAGTGACTCTTGGCTCTCTCTCTGTCTCTCTGTCTGTGTCTCTCTCTGTCTGTCTCTCTAAGGTCTTACCATATAAACCTGATTGGCCTGGAACTCAAAGATCCTTCTACCTCTCTACCTTTCAAATGATGGAATAACAGGCACACCCTGTCACATCTGACCACAAATTCTCATCTGAAACTCACAACAATCTCCTCACTCTAATAGCCTGTAAAATAGAAAAGCAAGTCACCCACTGTGAAAGAACGAACAGCAAGAATACGAGCCCAAGCAAGGGGTAGAATGTTGTGGGACATCATCTTCCAGGCAGGACAGGGCTGATGCACTCTTGGCCTCTTAGCAGCTATAATGACCTACAGAAGACCTACACAAGACTGGGCCCAGTAACATTCCATTAAGGATGAGGAGGGCGGAGCCTTGTGAGCCAAGGTCTGTGGGTAGCTAATGGCTCCTTGGAGAAGGAAAGATATTTTCTTCAGGGCTATAGCCTCAGCAAGCTGCACATGTAACTGTATTACGTAAGAGCTCAGCAGTGTTCCTATAAAGAACCCTAACTAATTTCACTGATGCACCATGAAAAAAAAATGTTTTCTTAAAAGACATAAAAGTAGAAACAGAACTAGCTTGGAAGAAGGAGGAGATTGGCAGGAGTACAAGGGAGGGCTGGAGCGATGGCTCAACAGTTAAGAGCACTTAACTGCTCTTCCTAGGGGTCCTGAGTTCAAGTCCCAGCAACCACATGGTGGCTCACAACCATCTGTAATGGGATCTGAAGCCCTCTTCTGGTGTGTCTGAAGACAGCTACAGCGTACTTATATATAATAAATAAATAAATCTTTAAGAAAAAAAGGAGTATAAGGGAGATGAGAGAGGGTAATATGGGTGGGGGATGAATATAATCAAAATATATACATGTGTGAAACATATTAAAATGTATCCTAATAAAAACTTTTTAAAATAAGCTATATACTCCGGAACACAACAGCACAGAATAAAGACTCACTGTGGTGGTTTGACTAGGTATGGCCCCCATAGAGTCATGTATTTGAATGTTTGGCCCATGGGGAGTGGCAGTATTAAATGTAGCTTTGTTGGAGGAAGTGTGTCACTATGGGAACAGGCTTTAAGGTCTCCTATGGTCAAACTATTCCCAGTGTTGTGGTGAGAATTTTGATTTCTTTGAAAACCACAGAAATATTATAAGAAAGTGTTTTTGTTTTAATCCCAGGTATGGGACATGGGTCTGCTCTGATTGTCCACAGCAGCTGCCTATGATTTGCCTCATGCTCTAGCAGGGGTGTGATTTTGCCAGCTGCAGATAGCTTTTGTGTGAGTGACATTTGAAATTCTGGGGAGTTTTCAGAGGCTATGTAAATGGTAAAGCCCTGATAGAAGGAGCTGGTTAGCCAGTTGGTGGTTGTATGTAGTTTGCTGTGGTTTGTCAAATAGTCCTTCCCAGAAGAAATTAGATATCCTGACAGAAAAGATCAAACTTGCCCCAAGTAACTTGGTGCCTCTAATAAGCAGGAAGTCTAATGCTATTCTTGCCCCTTTCCTACCCTTGATTTATTCGGAGACTTCTCTCTCTCTCTCTCTCTCTCTCTCTCTCTCTCTCTCTCTCCTCTCCTCCCCCTCCCTCTTTGCCTCCCTACCTCCTTCCCTCCCCTAACCCCTTCTTTCTCTCCTACCTAGTGTTAGGGGTTGAAAAGAATGGACAAAAAAAAAAAAAAAAAAAAAAAAAAAAAAAAAAAAAAAAAACAACCCACAGAATAGCCAAAGTCCAGTTACACAGCGTGGGACACAGTCTCCTTTTCCTGCATTCCAATCAAATATAGAACTCTCAGCTCCTTCTCTAGCACCATGTCTGCCTGGACACTGCCATGCTTCCTGCCATGATGATAATGGACTGAACCTCTGAAACTGTAAGCCAGCCCCAATTAAATATTTTCCTTTATATGAGTTACTGTGGCCATGGTGTCTCTTCATAGCAATTACTCCCAAACTAAGCTACTCCCTTTCTTAAAGAGAGAATGGAGCATAGTCAAGAACAATTAGGCTAAAGCAAGACCAAAACCCAGCAAGGCAAATGCCAGGCAGGTCACTCAGTTCCACACAGGGCTAATGACAGCAGCAGGTGGGCTCTCAGGGGGATTGGGCAGCCTCAAGTTCCTGGCCCTGCCACCTGCAATACACCTAACGTCTCTCTTGGGCATGCTCACTTCTGCCTGTAGCTTTCTTTAGTGACCACTCCATAACATACCAGGGTTTCCATTGAAACAAGCTTTCCCTTCTGAGCTTCACACAATGGCCTCTAGGGAACTCTGCAGAGAATCAGTAACAAAATGTTACTGAGACTTTGCTGAATTTAACAAGAAATGAGATAAAGGGAACTGGCTGCCTTGAGACTAGGAAAGAAAGGAAAAATCCAAAGACTAACAGGACTAAGAGGTGAACTGCTTCCCAGTTTAATGTAGATTAAAGGAAACAAAGATAAATGTTGAAATAAAACACTCAAATTCAAGAAATGAACTAATCGATGATATTGTCAATGTTCTCACATTTAAAATCTCTGAGTAAATTAAGGTGTCTGAGAATGAAGGTTGGATCAGAGTAAGACTTTGGGGTTGACTTCCTCAGAAATGACAGGGTGAGGGAATTTTGTCAGAGAAGGTATTTGGTGGCCAGGAATGGGGACTCCCACAGTCCTAATGTCTGTTTAGAGAGGTGTGGAGTCTCCTGTCCCGTGCAATGGCAGGACTCTATGTCTTCCATTGCATTTTAGATTAACCTGACCATGTGAACTGAATCAATAAACTGTGGAACTTCTGTGTGTCACTTTGAGGCAAAAGTTTCAAGATCTGATACTTATTCATTTCCGGTGTCCTTGTTCTCCTCCTCCCTGTCTTCTGTCTCCCGGTCCTCCCTCCCTCACTGCTCTAGTGATGGCTGAACACAGCATAGGTTCTATCGCACTTGCTTCCTGAATGCCTCTGGCCAGCAGAACATTCTTCAGAGCCATCATTCGGTATGAGCAAGAATTACATTTTGATGTATTCTGGTGACTCTAGAGATCACATACAGAACATCTCACTCAGCTACACTCTGTCCCTCAACTACATCTCAAGGCCAGGAATAAATTTTTGAGTTAGGCTACTGAGATTGGGAGTGGGAGGGGGCTGTTATTTTTGTTTATCACTATACCCCTAACCTTACTCTGACCAGAATAATGGCACATAGGGTTAACCCTTGTAGAAAACAAAACATTACTAGTCAGGAAAGAAATCAACACACCACACAACAAAAGAAGTTGCATCAGACTACAGACACATTAAGGGTTTGGTTTTTTTTTTCAAAACTAGATTTTTACTTTACCCTTGTTATCGTTTGAAGACAGGACTTACTAGGTAACTCTGGCTGTTCTAGAACTCACTATATAGAGCGGACTGGCCTCAAACTGACAGAGATTCATCTACTTCTACCTCCTCCATACTAGGGTTAAAGGCATGTGCTGCTACACATGGTCAGTCATCTTTATCTTTTAACTAAGTGTATGTGTGTGTGTCGACCTGTGGGCATGCACACATGAGTGCGTGTCCCCACAGGGTCCAGAGGTGTTGGATCCCCCTGGAACAGGAGTTTTAGATTTGTGAGCTGCCAGATGTGAAAGCTGAATATCAAATTCAGGTCCTCTGCAAAAGCTGTGCCTTAGCTGTGGTTCTATTGCTATAAAGGGACACCATGGCCACAGCAACTCTTTTTTTTTTTTTTGTTCTTTTTTTTTCCGGAGCTGGGGCCTTGCGCTTCCTAGGCAAGCGCTCTACCACTGAGCTAAATCCCCAACCCCACAGCAACTCATATATTTAATTGGAGTTTTCATACTGTTTCAGAGGTTTAGTTCCTTACCATCATGGCAAGAAGCATGGTGGCATGCAGACGGATGCTGGAGCAGCAGCTGAGAGCCTCATCCTGATCCATGGGGAAAGAAGGGGGAGGGGGGGGGCAGGGAGAGGGAGAGGGGGGAGGGAGAGGGGAGAGAGGGGAGAGGGGGGGGGAGGGGGAGAGAGAGAGAGAGAGGGAGAGGGGGGGGGGAGGAAGGGGGAGAGGAGGGGCAGAGGGGGAGGGAAAGAGAGAGGAGGAGGGAGAGAGGGAGAGGGAGAGGGAGGGAAGGAGAGGGGGAGGGGGAGAGAAAGGGAGAGGGAGAAAGAGAGGGAGAGGGAGAGAGAGAGGCAGGCTCTGGGCTTGGCATGGGCTTTTGAAACATCAAAACCTATCCACAGTGACATACTTCCTCCATCAAGTTCATACCTCTTAGTCCTTCTAATTCTTTCAAATAGGGCCCTGTTGCGGTAAAAATAAAAAAGTGGTGGAACTGGTTCCCGTGTGTACCCTGGTGGTTTCACTCTCTCACTAGTTCTGGCTCTGGTGGGCCATTTGAACTAGCGCTAATTTACCTCAGATTAACTTTGAGCATACATATTTTATTAGATAGTTATCAGATAGTATACAAGCTAGCCAGGATATAACATGAATTTTAAGCCTTTCTTAAGCTGGAATAGACAATTAAATGATCTGTTTAACTGATAAAATGGTAGACTGGGTGTTAGGTATATTTTATACTCTTAAATTACAAAATGATAATAGTTGTGCTCAGCTTATATTTGAGAGAAAAAAATGTTTTAATTAGACAGAAAGAGTGAAGTATAGATGTCATTACGCAGGTGAAGGCAGGTATAGGATAGAATGAGGCCTGTCATTGGACGAGAAGGAAGGATGGGCGGGAGAGAAGTTTTAGAGAGGCAGAGGAGGCCAGAGTGAGGAGGAGGGAGGCAGCTGAGAGAACATGGCGGCAGATGTTCAGATTCCTCTCTGCACATTTACAGGTTGTCATGACTGTTCTTAAGGGATGGATGTGTACAGGATTTTGTGTTGTCCAGATGGGCAAATTATATCTTATCTAGGTGGGCGGTTTATATCCTTATCAATTGGTTGTAAGCTTAGTGTGTGGATGTATTGTGGATTGAGAATTTAACATGTAAGTCTGTTGTTGGGTTACAGTTTGTTGAGTCTGGATTTTACCAGGTGGCTGGAACCAGAGAGTCCGCAGCTAGCAGAGAGCCACCGGGAGAGATGCTAATCTGAGATGAATTATCACTAGTTCAAATGGCCCGCCAGAGCTAGTTTCGAGAGACACAACCTCCAGGGGTACGCAGAACCGGTTCCACCACTTTTTTATTTTTACTGCAACAGGGCCACTCGCTGGTGACTAAGTGTTCAAATATATGCGTTTATAAGAGCCATTCTTAACCAAACCACCATAACTAGTAAACACAATTAGCTACTGGGCCAATTCCCCAACCCACAAATTTTAAGTTTTATACAACGAAAGATGCTATAAACCAATTAGACCCCACTTCTCCTGAGGCTTAAGAATCACTATAGAAGAGGGGACAGAGAGATTGTAATAGCCAGAGATTTGGGAAGGCCTGAGTGAAGTACAGCAGGGACACAGTACTCTTGAACGCCAAGCACAAGACCTACATAAGATGAAACCAGTCCACACTTCAGCCTGGAGGAAGGGTGCATAAGCCTCACCCCTGACTGAGGAGCTACTGACAGTTGATAGCTGATATGGGAGAGAGAATCAGTTTTCTTTCAGGGGTGTGGCCCCCAAAGTTGATCATCCTTCAGTGGGTGACCTCACACCCGTGAGTATATGGGCACACAAATGGACTGCATAGATTTTTTTTTTTTCTTTTTTTTCGGAGCTGGGGACCGAACCCAGGGCCTTGCGCTTGCTAGGCAAGTGCTCTACCGCTGAGCTAAATCCCCAACCCCCTGCATAGATTTTTTAAAAAGAGAAAGAGTGAGAGAACTTGAAGCTGGAAGGGAGTTGGTCGGAGTTCGGGGATAGACCTGGGAGGAGTTAGAGGGAGAACTGGGGGAGATAAACAGGTATGCATTTCTGAATTAATGAAAAATTATATAATTTATTTTATAATTATTATACAATTATATTTTGGGGAGAGTGATAGTTTTAACAAGAATGGCCTCCATAGGTTCGTATATTGAATTCTTAGTCCCTAGTTGATGGAACAGTTTGGGGGAAGGAGATTGGGAAGTATGGCCTTGTGGGAGGAGGTAGGTCACTGGCGTGGGGTGGAGGTGGAGGACTTTGAGGTTCCAAAAACCCACACCAGAGACACTGTCTCTCTCTGCCTCCACCCTATGGATCAGACGTGAGCTCCAGCCTACAGCCACATCCTCCACCCTGATGGGTGTGGACTGACCCTCTGAAACTACAAGCAGGCCCCCAATTCATTGCTTTGATCATGGGGGTCTCTTCCCATGACAGACCAGTAACAAAGATGGGCAGAAACCACAGCTGCTTGGAGACCATGAACACAGCACTCCTGTCACATTCAGAAGACAGCATCACTTGGGTCTTCTCCAACCTCTGCTCTGACATTCTTTTCTGTCCTCTCTTCCATGATTCCTGAGTCTCCAGAGAAGGTCTAGCCATTGAGAGTGCTTACTGCTCTTGCAAAGGACCTGAATTCTTATCTTCAGCTCTTACATCAGGCAGCTCACCCATGGCCCTGTCATACATACATATAAAGGGTTAACATTATCTATAAACATAGCTATGAACAAATGACAGCAAAAGCAAGGCTATGAGGAGGCTATGATAGATGTTGGTGCTTACTGTTCCTGCACTGCTTTTACTCCCCCTCCAAAGACAATCCCTGGGAGTTTCCTCCTGGGAGCTGCCCTTCTCACATCCCAAGGCCTGTGTCCTGGGTAACTGTGACCACACCTCAGCTCTAGAGGGGGTCAGAGTAGAATGTGACCTGTCACAAGTCACTCAAATTGGTCTTAAGGGCAAGTAACATTAGGATCAGCTCAAACTACAACGTGGACCCGCAGAAGCCTCCCCCAGAGTGAACACTCCTCCAGGCACTTGGAACACAATGCTTCTTGTGTAGTCAGCCGTGCTCAGCAGTCCAAGCCTGGGGGGCAGGATTTTTACTCAAAGTACCCATTAGATGTTAAAGCAAAAGAATTGAATAAATCAGTAAAAAAATAACAGAGAGGAAAATATAAGGACTAAGTTTCTAGCTCTGGTTCTAAGCCTATGTCCCCAAGGCTGCTCACCTGTGTGATGTGTCTTAGCTGAAGGTCAGGCTCAGTCTCTATTGGTGTTTCCAATTCAAGGGTCAGGGTCTGGGGGAAGATTCTCCGGCCTCAGAGCAGATCAAGGTGGTGTCTCTCCAGTGGCCGCAGCAGTCCTGAAGATCTGGAGAGCACTGGATTGCTCTTCATCTCTGCTTATGCACTGCCAAGTGGGTGTTGTGAAGTTCTAGTCCTGTGTCTGCTTATCACTGGCTTCTGGTTATCAGGTGCAGCCTTGGGTGTGGTGGGATCCTAACTAAGCAAATTTTATATGTCTACTATGCTCGTCACTGTGTATATGTACAGTGTGTGTGTATGTATAGCTGTATCTGTTGTATGTGTATGTGTGTATAGTGTGTATATTTGTAAATATGTATGGTATATGTATGAATATATAGTGATTGTATATAAACTGTGTATGTCCCATTTGAGCCCATATACAGGACAAAGGAAGACATTGGATTTCATCGATTTTTATTTCATTTAAAATATTTTATTTTGGGCTGGAGAGATGGCTCAGTGGTTAAGAGCCCTGACTGCTCTTCTAGAGGTCCTGAGTTCAAATCCCAGCAACCACATGGTGGCTCACAACCATCTGTAATGGGATCTGATGCCCTCTTCCGGTGTGTCTGAAGACAGCTACAGTGTATTCATATACATAAAATAAATAAATCTTTAAAAAATATTTTATTACAATTACTTATATGTGTGTGTGGAGGCCAGAGGACAACTTGTGGGAATTGGTTCTCTCCATTCGCCTTGTGGATCTCAGGGTTCAAACTCAGCTCGCCAGGCCTAGTGGCAATTTTTTTTTACCTAAAGAGCCATCTTGACAGCCCTCCACCTTACTTTTGAGACGAGGTCTCTCATTGGCTCTCAATCTTGTTGTGTCATCTGGATTGGCTGGCCAGCAAGCTTCTGGGATCCATTTGTCTCTGTCATCCAATGCTGAGGTTACAAGCATTTGTGGCCATGGTCAGCTTTTAGATGGGTGCTCCGGTCTTAGATTTGAACTCATGTTTTCTTGCTTTCACAGCTAATGCTTTTGCCCCCTGAGCCATGTGTGATGGTTTGTATAAGCTTGGCCCAAGAAGTGGCACTATTTGAAGTGTAGCCTTGTTAGAGTAGGTGGGTCACTGTGGGTGTGGGCTATAAGACCCTCCTCTTAGCTGTTTGGAAGCCAGTATTCTCCTAGCAGCCTTCAGAGGAAGATGTAGAGCTCTCAGCTCCTCCTGCACCATGCCTGCCCATCTGCTGCCATGCTCCCACCTTGATGGCAATGAACTGGACCTCTGAACCTGTAAGCCAGCCCCAATTAATTGTTGTCCGAATAAGAGTTGCTTTGGTCATGGTGTTTGTTTGCAACAGTAAAACTCTAACAAAGACACCATGACCCCACCCTCCAGACACATTCTGTACACACACACACACACACACACTGAAATCAGGCTCTACATATGAGAGAAAACATGCCATACTCATGTTTCTCATTCTGGCTTTTGCTTAGCCCATCCATCTCTCACAGATACCATGGTTTGACTTTTCTTTATGCCTAAATAAAATTCCAGTGTGTATGATGTACGACATTTTCTTTCTCCATTCTTCTATTGAAGGGCATCTAGGCTGGTTTCATTTCTTAGCAATTATGCAGCAAGAAACATGAGTATACAAAGACCTTTGGTAGGCTTGGAATCCTTCAGGAGTGTATACTCAGGGGCAGTTTGGCTACAACATGATGCATTTTTAATTTTTTAGGAACAGCAACACTGGCTCCCACAGTTGCTGTGCCTGTAGAGTGGGATCCGGATTGGTTTTCCTTCTTCCTTCTTCCTGTCACTTGCTTTCCTTAAAGTAGCTCTTCTAACCCCAGAGAGAGAGTCTCAGAATTGGAAAAGAGTGTTGAACACTGTTTTCAAATGTTTAATGGCAATTTGCATTTCTTCTTTTAAGAACTTTCTTTTCTTTTCTTTTTTTTCGGAGCTGGGGATCGAACCCAGGGCCTTGTGCTTGCTAGGCAAGCGCTCTACTGCTGAGCTAAATCCCCAACCCCCTTTTAAGAACTTTTGATTGGATAGTTTGGTTAGGGGATAACTTTAGTAGCTCTTCATATATTCTGGGTACTAATCCCATCTATTTTGTAGGTGCTCCCACTATGGAGGTGCTCCCGCTGTGGAGATGCTCCCGCTATGGAGGTGCTCCCGCTGTGGAGGTGCTCCCGCTGTGGACATGCTCCTGCTATGGAGATGCTCCCACTATGGAGGTGCTCCCGCTGTGGAGGTGCTGTGGAGGTGCTCCCGCTGTGGAGGTGCTCCCGCTGTGGAGATGCTCCCGCTGTGGAGATGCTCCCTTTGTGGAGGTGCTCCCGCCAGTGAGATGCTCCGCTGTGGAGGTGCTCCCGCTGTGGAGGTGCTCCCCGCTGTGATGCTCCCGCTGTGGAGGTGCTCCTGTGGAGATGCTCCCTGGAGGTGCTCCCTTTGTGGAGATGCTCCGCTGTGGAGGTGCTCCCGCTGTGGAGGTGCTCCCACTATGGAGGTGCTCCCGCTGTGGAGGTGCTCCCGCTGTGGAGGTGCTCCCGCTGTGGAGGTGCTCCCGCTGTGGAGATGCTCCCGCTATGGAGGTGCTCCCGCTATGGAGGTGCTCCTGCTGTGGAGGTGCTCCCCATTCTGTAGCTTGTCTCTTTGTCCTACTGATTATTTCCTTTTCGGTGCAGAAGCTTTTTAATTTCACACAGTCCTATTTACTAATCCCTGGCATTATTTACTGTACTATTGGAGTTCTTTCCATAAAGTTCTTACCTTCTTATGCCTATATCTTGAAGTGTTCTCCCTATGTTTTCCTCTAAAGTTTCAGGTCTTATATTAAGGTAGGGGTGTGTGTGTGTGTGTGTGTGTGTGTGTGTGTGTGTGTCTGTCTGTCTGTCTGTCTGCCTGCCTGCCTGCCTGCCTGCCTGTGTGTGTGTGAGAATGTGTGTATATCACAATGTACTAATACACAGTAGGTACTTTTATGTGTTATTTTTACTTATCAAATACCTGACGAAACGAACAGTACATTCTCGTCTTCTTCCCCTTACTGTAACATCTCTTATACTCCACTGATGATGGTGATGACAGTTGCCAACTGCAGAATCATTGTCTACACTGTCTGCAAATGATCAGCCAAATTCTGTGCCTACACGACCCCCTTTCTCTCCTCCCACAACATAAGGTGATGCCAGGTTCAACCACCAGCCTCCACTAGACCTGCCTGAACTGCCATGGATGGTTCTACAGCACCTTCTGGATCTGACCACCAACCCTTGCAAGTCCATTCCACTGAGGAGTGGTTTGGAGGTAAGGATGCCTGGCCCTAAGATAAAGCTGAGATAAAATCACTAAGGGTCGGAGCGGGTAGGGGGAGGAACTGTGTAATCACTGTGGCTTGTTTAAATAACAGCGTGGAATGTGCTCCCTACTCTTTAAACTCTGACCAGTTACATTTCTAAGGACTTCAAAAGCTAAGGGTAAACACTTAAATGGTTTTAAAGATTACCAAGGTGTGGTTGTTCTGAGGTCTCTGGCATTCTGGGAAAAAATTGGGGGGAGGTTGAGTGTGTTAGCATTTCAGGAGGTCACGCATCCTGCAAGTGCTTTCAATATCAAATATTCTGGCACTAGTGAAATCATTAGCTTGGACTTTTGTTTCTGAAGGTGTGGCAATTTTTCTGCTTTTTGTTTTGTTTGTGCTCTGGAGCTTTGCTTTGCCTGACTGGGAAATGGGACCCAGGGCCTGGCACATGCTTGACAACAATTTTAACTGACTGAGATGATCTACTACAGCATTCTTTCCCCCGCTCTCCCAAACAGGAATTTTCTATGTAAACACCTTGGCTGTCCTAGAACTCACTCTGTAGACCAGGATGACTTGGAATTCACAGAAATCTGCCTGCCTCTACCTCCCAGCTGCTGGGATTAAAGGTGTGCAATACCATGCCCAGCCATCTCCAACAGACTTATTTTGCAAAGACATGAGCCCCAGGACTTGGGGACATGGCTTAGTCAGAAAAGCGCCTGCTGTGCAAATGTGAACACATGTGTTTAATCTCAGACCCTACCAAAACCAAACAAACAAAAAAACAAAAACCCAGATGCTGTATAATCCAGTGTCAGGGGGATAGAAATAGGGCGCTCTCTGCAGCACCCTGGTAAGCTAGCCTAGTTGAGTCTGTTAGTTCTGGGTTAAGTGACAGAACCTACCTTAAAAAACAAGATGGGGGTTAGGGATTTAGCTCAGTGGTAGAGCGCTTGCCTAGCAAGCGCAAGGCCCTGGGTTCGGTCCACAGCTCCGGAAAAAAAGAAAGAAAGAAAAAAAACCAAACTAGATGGAAGATCCTGGAAAGAAAGAGTGGACTCTGCTCCTGCGGAAGATACTGGCTTAGTTTTTGGAACACACACGGGGAGCATAACCACCTCCAAGAGTTCCTGCATGCATACAGTGCGCATAAACTCATTCTGGTGCACATGTGTGCACTTAAAATATAAATAAGTTCTTTAAAAAAATAAGAAGATGGAAAGCAATGGAAGAAGATGCCTGACATCTGGCCTTGACATGCACACACATGCATGTGCACATCCACGTGTCCCTTACAGTGGGAGAAGAGAATTGGTTCGTGGGACTTTTGACTTCCACTTCCACATCCCAGTACACGGACACTCCTATACACACACATTAAAAAGATAAAATAATAAATAAGTGTTTTACATTTTTTTCTAAAGTTTTTTGAAAAAAAAAAAAAGTCTTCACTGTAGCCCAGGCTGGCCTAGAACTCACTGTGTAGCCTGTCTTTAAACTCATGGCAATCTCCCTTAGCGTCCCAAATATAGGAATGTGCCCAGCTAGTGTGTGAACTAGGCTGGATGCTGAATTCAAAGAGAGATACATGTGTGTATCTGTGTGTTTCAAAATTTGCATAACAGCAATGTCAATATAATCCTATAATTCCAGCATGCCTTTCTTTCTTTCTTTCTTTCTTTCTTTCTTTCTTTCTTTCTTTCTTTCCTTCCTTCCTTCCTTCCTTCTTTCTTCCTTCCTTCCTTCCTTCCTTCCTTTCTTTCTTTCTTCCTTTTTTCTTTCTTTCGAGACAGGACCTTGTATATCCAAGGCTAGCTCCAATCTCACTATGTATTGAAGGATGACTTTGAACTACCAACCCTCCTAAGTGCTGAGATGACAGGTGTATACCACCATGCACAAAGGAATTCTTTATTCTTAAATCTGGATTTTCTCTCTAATCTTTAGGTTTTGTTTTTGCTTTTCTTTGGCTTTGTTAGGCAGTGCTGCAGATTAACCCAGTGTTGGGGTAGAAATCTCGGCTTGCATCTGGACAAAACACAATGGGTAAACATGGTTCCACATGGAAAGGTTGAATGAGAGAAGAAGAGTAGATGAGGAGAGGAGTAAAGGCTGGCCATGAGCACGTGGAGGGAAGGCGAGGGGCGGGGGCGGGAGGGATCAGGAGAGAAGGGACAAAGGGGAAGAGGGCAAGAGCAAGAGAGCAGAGAAGAGAATGAGGAAGGGGGCAAGCAGCTCCTTTTACTCAGGCATAGTTGACTGTTGCCAGGTAACTATGGGGGTGGAGCTTAGAATACTAACACCAGGGCTAAGAAAATGGTCTCTCACAGAACTATATCCTTATCCCAGATACTCACTTCTGGCTAGGGAGATGGTTCAGTGGTTAAGAGCACGCTGCTCTTATAGAGAACATAAATTGGGTTCCCAGCACTTACATGGTGCCTCATAACTACCTGTAACTCCAACTCCCTGGGATCTTGCCCTCTTCTGGACTCTGTGGCAACAGCGTGTGCAAGCTGGGACACACACACACACACACACACACACACACACACACACACCTTAAAAATAAAAATGTAAAGATTGGTCCTTATCTGAGGATTTCTTTTTTTTAGTTTTCAGATTGATTTATTTTATTTTATGTGTATGAGTGTTTGCCAACAAGATAAGCATATCTGGGACCTGTAGAGGTCTAAAGACATTGGGTCCCCTTGGACTGGAGTTGGTTGGAGATGGTTTTGAACCTTGTAGGTGCTGGGAACTGAATCTGAGTGTTCTGCAAGATTAACAAGTACTTTTACACGATGAGCCTCTTTTCCAGCTGCTATCTAGGGATTTCTTAAACTTGTTTTTTGATGAAGAATGAGAGAATACCAAGAGAGTAATAAATGGCTGGGCTGGGTGTGGGGGCAAAGCTGATAGGATGCAAAATTAAAATCAGTTATGTCTGTATTCTCTTAGAGGTAAACTTAAAGTCTGGATGGGGAAAAGGCCATTGTGCTCTGTGTTGCCCTAGCTGAAATGTACCTGTGGATTTATGGATTAATGGGGAGGGAAGGGTCAAGAGCCCAAGGGGATGGAGCTTGAGAAAATGACCCCATTGTCAGGCTAGCCCCCCAGGGCATAGGCAGCAGACCAAGACAGTGTCCCAAGGACACCCAGTACTCCTGGGCAGACAAGCCAGAAACACCTTGGTTCTGAACCATTGGTTTATTAGGAACAAGACTGGAGCCAGGAGTTGGAGGTTTCGAAAGCACCAGTCAGTTCCTCAAAGGAAGAGGCCGATGAATGCGAACAGAGTGTTCCAGCCTCGTGGTCTGAGGTCTGAGGGTCAAGTCAGTATTCAGGAAGAACAAAAGCAACCAACCAAACAACATCAGTAAAGAAGACCCCAGCCCATGTGCAGAAAAAAGACGACAGGCAGATGCCCAGCCCTGCCACCTGGCAGCCGACGATCCTAAAGCTCCTTCTGATTGGTCAGGAGGGAAACAATTTCAGGTTACCTCAACTGATTTTAAGGGTTCTGTCTTTCCTCGGTGTTCATGGTGAAGCTGTTCCAAGAGCCCAAAAACACTCAAACTCCAGGACTCTCACATCCCTCATATACACAGTGCAGTACCTACACCTATGTGTGCCCTCCTGTATACCGAAAGTCTGCAGACTATGATGCTCACACAATGTACACACTCTGCTAAGCTGCATTTCCTGGGAAGAATGACAATTAAAATATGTACATCTCTGTCCAACCTAATTGCATTTAAATATTGTAAAAAAACAAAAACCAAACTTGGCTGGAGAGATAGCTCAGCCGACAAGGGCATGCACTGCTCTTGCAGAGGCCCCACGTTCAATTCCCTGCACCCCCATCAGACAACTCACAACTGCGGGGGCATCCCACACCCTCTTCTGGCCTGTGTAGGAGCCTGTACTCGTGCATATAAAAAATTTAGTCTTCTGTGGGACTCCTAACAGGGTGAGCAAGGGCTGTGTCTGAGGCTTTTGCCTGCTTTGGAGACCCCTTTCCTCCTCTGGTTGCCTCATCCAGCCTTACTCTGAGGAAGTACCTAGTCCTATTGCAACTTGATATGCCATGTTTGGTTGATACGCCCAGTCCCTGCCCTTTTCTGAAGGGGAGTGGAGGAGGAGTAGATTAGGAAGTAGGGGGTGAGGGGGGCACTGGGATGAGAGGAGGAAGGGAAACCTGTGGTTGGGATGTACTGTATCAGAGAATAAATAAATAAAATAAATACCCTCAGCTCTGGTGTTGGCACATCCCTTTAATCCCATTGCTCAGGAGGCAGAAGCAGACTCCTGAGTGAATTCCAAGCCAGCTTGATCTACATAGCGAGTTCCAAGCCAGCCAGGGCTACATAGTGAGATCCTGTCCCACAAAAGAAATCTTAAAACACTCAGTTGAATGCCCAGACATGGCACCTTAGAATACAGTGTCAACCGAATATCGAGACGTAGTACTTTTCAGCTTGTTGCTGTAGTGCTGGGCCACTGAAGGGCTTCAGAGATACCATTTGCTCTGATGTGCCTCAGGATCTGTCCCCTCGTGGCCCGAATCCAAGCTTTACAGATTGTTTCTAGCTGAGCAGGCCAAGAAAGTCCAAAGTGCTGATCAGAGACCGAATGATATGTAGCACAAAACCTCTCACTGCAGGGGTGGCAGAGCCCACTGGGGATGAGGGGGCACCCTGAACTCAGGATCAAGAAACTTGAATTTGAGTTCTAATTCTACAACTTGCTATTCATAAGCAAGTCATTGACCCAAGAGTAATTCCTTCTTGCATATTTTGTGATCATGCATGGTTATGGACTGTGCCTAGCATTGAACCTCATGCCCTTTGGGTTTTCTAGTCATTTTAGCTATGCTTTGTTTGTATACATGTTCATTTGTACAAATCCAGGGTTGATCTCGGGTCATCCCAGGTCCCTCAGACCCTGTCCTGTGATTTCTACGCACACTATGGTCCGTATGCATCCACAGTTCTTCACATGACTCGGGTCCATCCCTCTCTACTCCTCACCCACTTCTAAGTTTGAGAATCTTGGTCACCTCTTACTGCGTAACAGGATTCTATATTTTGAGATTTTAGTAGGTTGCCCTCTCCTTCGCCTTCTCTCTCTATTCCTCTCCTTCAAACAGGCAGTTAGCTCAGAACTATAATCATGGGAAGTCTGGGACGGTGCAGAAGGCAGAAGCAAGCAAAGCTAAGGAGTTGGGAGGAAAATTAAGGGGTTCAAAGAGGAAAGGAAGTTATTTACAGGTACAGATAGTGTTTATGGCAGACACAGAGCATCTTGGTGAAGGCAAAAGGTGGGGGGAAGGTCTGAGGGACCCCAGATCAGCAAGGAGCCTGGTTCTGCCTCCTGGGAGATTACAAAGTCCCCAGGAAGGGGTGGCTGCTGGCTGGTCCAGGCTGAGTGAGTACAGGCACATTAAAAAAGATGGCCTGATCCCCTAATGTAATACTGTTGCTGGGCTGGGAGGAGTCACCCAGGCAGAGTGAATAGCTGTGGGAATAATGCAACATGCCACCCTCCAGTTCTGTCCTCCACTGGGTGAGATCCTGGAGTCCCACTGGTGAAGAGGAGCCAACAGAGGTAAACTCTGATCTATGGGGCATCACTGAGCCTTAACGGCCCAGCAGCTACTGGGCAAGATCCCACAGTTGCTAACAAGGTCTCTGTAAGACTGCGGAAGTTCTGGTCCTTGGGAGCTCTACCAGCTTTCAAGTAGCAGTGACGTTCTTTGGTTCCCAAGTATGAAGCTGTACTCTGAGCCCTTGCATGGATGCATCTTATCTGGGGGTGGGGGTGAAGTTCCGTTCTTATGAGCAGGGCTCTAACTCCATGGGTCTCTCCCAGTGTTACAGAGCCACGTGGCAATCAATGCTTTGACCTCTCACCTGTGAGCTGGAGGCACAATACCCCTCCACCTCAGAAGTCCCCGAAAAGTCTGAGAGAAGATGTTAGAGATGATGTAAAGTGTGCTGTACAGAACATGTCTCCATTTGGGAATAATATCAATCAGCACATGAGCAACAGCACTTTAACCACAGCCCCAGGCCCTGCTGAGCCTTTGAGGACAGTCTGTTCTGGGAGGTTGAGCTCTGCTGTCCCAGCCACAGCAGCAGCCTGGTCCCCATCACTAGAACATCTTGTCCCATCTGTCTTTGTCCTTTCCCCTTTCAAATTCATATTAGTCCTCCCCCCCCCAATGTCTCTTTCTCTCCCTCCCTTTACTCCCCCTTCACTCTCTGCCTCCCTTTCTATCCTCACTCTGATCAGGTCTCACTATGTCCCCCTGGCGGGCCTGGAACTCCCAATGTAGACCAGGCTGGCCTTGAACTCACAGAGATGTGACTGTCTCTGCCTCCAGAGTGCAGGAGATCAAAGGCATGTTCAGCCATACCCAGCTAATCTAAACTCAATGAAAGATGTTACCTTCTCTTTAGGATCTTCCTGGACCACACCCTACCTAAGCATGTAGATGACAAATTCTTCTCTAGGTAGTCACACTGTTCATATTAGCATTGAGATCTCCTAGTCCTTAGCCCTTGGTAACCTGTTTGTTTCCCCAATTGGCCAGGAGTTGTAGCTCACTTCTGTAATCTTAGAACTCAGGAGTTAGAGGCAAGGGAGCTACTCCAAGTTCAAGGCCAGTCTGTACATTAGAGTGAGACCATGTTTCAACCCAGAGATCAGAGCATCTCTCAACTGTCATCAGAGAAGCTTCTCCTTGCCATAGGTGGCAATCGACACAGAGACCCTCAGCTGGTCAACAAGCAGAGACTGAGACCATGGAGTGCTCAGTCCTACATGGGACATTCCCATCCCTCCCTCCCAGGTGCAGGGATCTTTGGAAGAGGAGCCGGAGAGAGTTCAAGAGCAAGGGGCGGTCAATAACATTAAGGAAATGGTGTTTTTCAGACACAATGGGGGAAGTTGCACCTATAAACTCACAGTGATTGTGACAACACACCAAAGACCTAAGCAACTCAAGCCAGACAAAATCCTAGCATAGAGGGAAAAGGTGGCTATGAAATCCAACTCCTAGCTGAGGAACTCTTGGCATTTGACTGCTGCTGGAAGAGGAGGAGTCAGTTTTCTTTAATTATGTGACTCCTATGTCTGATACACACCAAGGCACACTCCCTAATCAGACAACAAAAACTGGAGGAGGAGGAGGAGGAGGAGGAGGAGGAGGAGGAGGGAAGGAAGGGAAATAATCTCAGACTTGGATGGGAAGGGATGGGAGGGGTGAGAGAGTGTTTATAGGAGGAGGTTGGGGGTGGATATGCTTAAAATGCATTGTATATAATTCTCAAAGAATTAATAAAAGTATTGTTTAAAGAGAGGTTAATGAACTAAACTAGGATGCTCCTTGAGAGTGGCATACATTTACAAATCTGCTGAACACCAAGAGTTTAGCCTCACGTATGTGTAGAGTATCAGCTGTTTCCTCTAGTGATGGCGTGGTTGACTCAAGAGCTATGGCTCACTGCCATTGCCAAGACAGCCATTCGGACTGCTAGCCCCGGGAGTGAAGAAACTGTGTATGTATGTGTGTGTGCACTTTGTGTGCATGTTGGTTATATACCTGTATATGCATATATGTGACAGCCCCCCCCAAAAAAAACCCCAAAACAACAACAACAACAAACAAAAAAACCCAAAAAACCAAACCTCAGATGTCATTCCCAAAAATGCTATCACCTTTGAGACAAGGAATCTCTTTAGGCTTGACTGGCAGACCAGCTAGTCTCGGGGATACTTTTACCTCTGACCTGACACCACCCCTGGCGTTTTTACACAGGTTTTCAACTTGCAAGGCAAGGCTTTGCTAGCGGAACCTCCCACCTCCCCACAGGTTTTTGTGGTTTGATTTAAATTTTCTTTTTCAAATTTATAGTGGTACAAAATGTACCCATCCAGCCTGGTCGTTATCTCTCGCTTTCAGTACAGTAATTAATAAGATATAAGACATGCTCATTTAAAAATAAACCTTGTGTTAAATGATTTGCCCAGCTGGAGGCTAACATGTTCTGAGCATATTTTAGTAGGCTAAGGCTAAGTATGACGCTTGGTAGATTGGGTATATTAAAAACATTTCTTTTAAGATTGTGGTGGTTTGAATATGCTAGGTCCAGGGAGAGTGGCACTATTAGGAGGTATGGCTTTGCTGGAGTAGGTGTGAACTTGTTGGGAGCAAGTGTGTAAATGTGGGGATGGGCTTGGAGGCTCTCTTTCTAGCTGCCTGGAAGTCAGTCTTCTTCTGGCTGGCTTTGGATCAAGATGTAGAACTCCTGACCCCTTCTCCAGCACCGTGTCTGCCTGGACACTGCCGTGCTTCCTGCCATGAAGATAATGGACTGAACCTCTGAACCTGTGAGCCAGCCCCAACTAAATGTTGTCCCCTTATATGGGTTGCCTTGGCCCTGATGTCTCTTCTCAGCAATGAAAACACTAAGACACAAATTCATCTTTTTATTTATATATGTCTGTGTATGAATATTGTGCACTTGAGTGCAGGAGCCCACAGAGGCCAAGGAAAGGCATCAGATCCCCTGAAGCTGCCACGTAGCTGGAGGATGCTCGAGACTAAAAATGGGTTCTCTGGAAGAGTAGCAAACACTCTTAACCTCTGAGCCACCTTTCCATGCCCTTAAATACATTCTTATTTTATTTTACTTTTTGTGCCTTGATGTTTTGCCTGCATGTATGCCTGTGTTAGAGTGTCAGATCGCCTGGAACTGAGCCACAGATAATTGTGAGCTGCTATGTGGATGCAGGGAATTGAACCCATGTCCTTTGGAAAAGGAGTCATCTTTCCAACTCCCCCTCCTTCACCTCCAGCCAGCAATGTATTTTTGAAATGATGTTTTCAACTTATGATGGGTTTATCCAGGCTTAACTCTATTGTGCATAAGGGATATTTGTATTTGTTTATCTGGTTTGTTTGTTTAGGTTTTAGGGCACAGGGTCACAAATATAAGTTTAGGCTGGTGGAAAGTATGATGTCTTCTGTCTAAGTCTCCCCCATGTAAGGATTACAGGTGTATATCACTACGGCCAGGTATGAATATCTTCTAAATGAAAGAAGCTTCAAATGTGCCTTCTACTCTTCAAAGGTTCACTACGGCCCTAATGGCCTCAGAGCAAACATTTATTTTCCTAAAATTAGTAATATACCTATGGCTTAAATCAAACAGAACTAGTCACCAGTCTCCAGGAATTAGATCCTAGGCCTGGATTTAGTCTTACAGTCCTTTGAAAGTCCTTCATTGTGCCTAAGAAAGTTCTTGGAAAACATTTCCTGGGTCTTTAAGATAGCTTAGTAGGAATAAGGGCTTGCCCCCAGGCCTGGCAATTTGAATTCAATCCCTGGGGAATCACGTGATGGAAGGAAAATGCTGACTTTCACAAGTTGTCTGTATTTTGACATCCACACTGCATAGCCACATGCATAGGCATACCCACACATGAACAAATAAAATGTAATAAGTAAAATCAACCTTAAACCATTTCCTGAGTAGATGGTACATGGTCCAGCTTATGCTGTGTAAAGTCTTAATGTCGGCTACGAGTAGGTGCTGAAGAGTGCTTCACTATTTTATACAGAGTAGGAAGTGAAAAAGGATTTTCCTTTTAGAAGCACATTAAGGATGGTCTATGAGGCTTGATGTCAGAGCTATGGGATGGCCAAGAACATATGGAACCTGGATTCTCTACAGCACTGCCCTCAATTGTTCAAAGCTCCTAATAGAAGATAGTCAATAGTCGCAAAGTCAGTTCTAGCTCTTCCTCAAGTCGATAGACGTGTCCTGAGCTCTCTCTCCTTCTTAGCGTGGGCAGCCCAGGGAGAAATTAATGAATTTAGAAGTAACCCAAACCCTGAACCAAGCGCCCTAAGGATGCCTGAGATGCAACAGTTGTAGACACTCACGGAGGATGATAGGAAAGACCCAGTTATTCACAACGGTCTTTGATTAGATCTCTCCCACCCTGACATGCCAAACAGCTAGGCCATTACAAACTGCAGATCCCTACTTAGGCTAACGTATTTGGTTTGCCCGACATCCCCAAGAGCCTTTCATCTCTCTGCAGAGATGACACAGATATGTGGTATCCTAGTTTCCTTATATGCTAAAGTCCAAGCACCAAGGTCTCCCATAATGCTTTAGAAGGCTGGTCTCAAGGGACAGCTGCGTGCATGTCTACACACACATATAATATAACACACATACATACACACACACACACACACACACACACACACACACACACATATAGCACTATTATTTTGAGGCAGAGTTTCATGTAGCCTAAGCTGGTTTCAAATTTCCTACATAGTTGGGGATAACCTAGAACTCCTGATCCTCCTGCCTTTATGTCCCAAGAAATTACAGACATGAGCCACCATACCATTTATACTTCCCTGGGAATCAAATCCAAGCCTTTGGGCTACACCATCACTCCACCAATTGAGCTACATTTCCAGCTCCTTAAAACAAAAGTTTTTTTTTTTTGGTGGAATAGGGAGTAAATTCTGAACACCAAGAAAATAAGGTATGTAGCCTTCTATTTTCTTCTTCTTCTTCTTCTCTTCCTCCTCCTCCTCTTCCTCTTCCTCCTCCTTCTCTTTCTCCTTCTTCTTCTCCTCTTCCTTCTCCTCTTCCTCTTCCTCCTCCTTCTCCTCCTCCTTCTTCTTCTTCCTTTTCTTCTTTGTTCTGCTTCTCAGGACTCTCTCATCTGTATTTATTTAAAAAACAAAAACAAAAAAGAAACTTTTGCCAAATCCAGAGTGGATTTGTGGGCAAGCTGAGCCTGTAAACTCTGAACTCACACTGAGAAATACTAGTTTCACTGTAAGTGGTTTATGTTCAGGACATAGGAACTCAGGAGCTTGGAAGTGATGGTTTCTACTACACTGTCTGGGCAGCAAAGCCAGAGCACAGGAAGAAAGAAGTAGGTTGAGTGTGTACTCCGTATGCCCGAGGCTGTTGGTTGAATCCCCAGCACTCAATGGGATGAGATAACAAATGAGTATTTATTACCTTTATTTTAAATGTAATGCATTTAGTATATTTAAATTCGCACACATTAATTTTTCTTACATTTATTTATGCACATATACATGCCACAGTACGTGTGTGGAGATCAGAGGGCAACCTGTTAGAATTGGTTTCTCCTTCCACCCTTGGGGTTCTGGGGGCGGAGTTCAAGTTATCTGCCTTGCTGAGCCATCTTGCCAGCCAGCCCTGTATAATTTAATTTTAATAAAAACTGCTACTGGCAAAATTCCTATAAACTTCACCATCTGCTTTGGTAAACTGTTATGTGATGCACGCCACCAACTAAAATGAGTGTTTGCTAGGCAAATTCAAATATAAATCTGGGGTTTGTATTACAGCGGATACAGAGCATTCGCATCTAACCCTCAGTCGCTAGCTCTTGAAGCATCCATTCTTTGCTATGATTTTTAGATCCAGGCTAGTGCAACCTCCAACTCACAGTCTGAATGAAACCTGGGATGGCATCAGTGACCCCCAACAGAAAACCACGAACTTACATAAGTCATGAGATTTTTTTTTTTCCAACTTGATTGTGGAGTTCCCAAGTATAAACATTGTGGATGACAATATCTTGTCACAACAAGCAGAGACTGGCCATTTCATTCCCCACGACATCTGTTCCAAAGATTTCCTCTCTCCCAAGAGCAGCTGCCTCTCCCCATGCCTACTTCCTAGTCCCCCTGGGCTCCCGTTCTCAGCCATCAGCTCTAGGACATCAGACCCTTTCACAACAGTCAGCATTTTCCGAACCGAACTCATTCTCTCTGCCTGAACTTGCTCGTCCTCCAGCCTCTCCACCGATTTCACACCCTAACCGCAAAGAATTGTTTGTTCCCGGTTGCAATTGATGCTACCGCGCTCCCTCTGTTTACCCACTGCAAACTATTAGTGCAGTGCCTCTCCACCTCGGCTACCTTCAACAAAATGCAAAGCTGGGTACCACAGACAGCAATACGGAGATATGGCCTGGGTCGTGGCAGGGTGAGAGAAGCGGCTAAAAACAAAACAAAACAAAACCAAACAAAACCAAAACCAGCCTCCCAGTGGACTGTGGGGTCCTTCTAGGGGACTTTGAAGATAAACCTGTTTTCCTGCTGTACTTTCACGATCCTCGGAACGAATATTGTTACCATTAGCAGTAGTGTGGACACTGGAGATTAGATCCCCATGGATGCTAGCTGGGTGTTGTCTTGTTGAAATTATAGAGGCTGTGGTGGCACGCTCTTTTAAACTCAGCACTCAAGAGGCAGAGGCAGGCGGGTTTCTGTGACTTTAAGGGCATCTTGACCTACATGGCAAGTTCCAGGGTTACACAGAGAGAGACCCCGTCTCAAAAAATTTGTTAATTGTTTTTAATGTATTTGTGTGTGTTCCTGGATAATGTGTACCGTGTGTGCAGGTGCCAAAGAGGCCAGAAGAGAGCATCTGAGTCTCTGGATCTTAAGTTACAGGCCATTTTGAGCTGCCTCGCAGGAATGCTGGGAACCAATCCTAGGTCCTTTGCAAGAAAACAATGGCTCCTAACCACTGAGTCATCTCTCCTGTATCTTTGCTCGTTTGTTTTTCTTTTTCTTTTTGAAGACAGGGTTTCTCTGTATAGACTAATTGTCCTGGAATATTCTCTCTCTCTCTCTCTCTCTCTCTCTCTCTCTCTCTCTCTCTCTCTCTCTCTCTCTCTCTCTCTCTTTTTAGACCAGGCTGTCCCTCAAGTCACAGAGACTTGCCTGCTTCTGCTTCCTGAGTGCTGGGATTAAAGGCATATGCCACCATGCCTGGTTTGCCTATTTTTTGAAATTAAAAAAAAAAAAAAAAAGAAAGAAAAATCTTTTCCATTGTCTATCTCCAAAGCTCTGACAGAACGTACCTCATAAAAGGGAGGGATGAGTCTAGACAGTCAGATCTTTGGGTTCTACTTCCCTGGCAGGTCCTAGCACAGGGACTCAAGTTAGGATGCCTGGATCTGTGATTGGGCTGGGTAAATGGGGAAGAACCGTGTGGGCCCTTGGGGTTTCTCTGATTTTGCCTGGCAGAAGAGCTACAAAGTTGCAGCCCAGGCTGGCCTTGAACTGTTAACCCTCCTGCCTCCATCTGTTCAGTAAATTCCACGGGCCCGTACCACATAGCCAGCTGTCCTTCTCACTGTCTGCCAAGATCAGCTGACTCTGCCTCCCAGACCACTGTATGTCTGGGTGTCTGCTGTCCTTCCCCACCACCTGCTCTCCTAGAGTACCACAATGGTTTCTGGCTCAGCCTCCCCCATGTCAGCCTCTCCTCTCACATCCTACTTCAACAACCAAAGCGGTCTTTTCCAAATGCAGGTCTGATCATGTTTTACACCCACTCTTAAGTCATCATAGCAACAAGCATTTGTTCCCGCAGTATTTAGACACAAAGTATAAGTCTCATTATCTCTCCAGGGCAAGTTAGATTGACTTCAGCTTCCATTTTCCAGGAGTGGCTTAATATTGTGTTTTTCTTTCTGGAATCATACAGGAAATCTGGGTTAAAAGTTCTATGGGCCAACAAGATGGCTCAGTGGGTAAAGGCACTTGCTGCTAAGCCTGACAACTTAAGTTTGATTTCTGGGACCTGCATAGCAGGAGAGACTAACTCCCACAATTGACCTTTAACCTCCATGTGCCATGCATGCGTGTGGTCACCATATATATATGTGTACAGTTATAAATGATGAATAAATAAATGTAATTTTTAAAATTGAATCTAAAGTTCTGAGCATATGGATTCATTTTGGTTTTTGCTGAAATACTCAGTTCCTCCAACCCCAGTAGAACATGGTAATCTTCTATACTTCTCTGACACTCATTTTGAGGTCTAGTATTTCTTGCCTAACTTTGGTCTGGGACATGTGAGCCATTTCTTGCCCAGGAAACTACCACTCTGGACCCACTACGTCCCTTCGCTGTGTTGGGGAAACTGACTCTAGCTTTTCAAGACAGGATGACTTCCTTCTCCCAGAAGGGCCAGCTTCAGAGGTCACTGGAAAGTCCTAGTGCTGGACGGTGCCTGGGCAGGCAGCCTAAAGAAAGGCAGTTCTCCAGGCCTAGAGGAGGGTCCTGGCGCTGGCTTGGTCTGAGCAAGTAAAAACTGTGGGCCAGACTCCTCCAAATTGGGTAGAGCCAGTGAGTGCTAACTGGCATTTGTAGACTCCAGTGAGGCCCTGCCCACTGTCTTATCAATACATTTGTCCTTCACTTGACCCTGCTCAGTTACAAAATAATAGAAGGCAGACATGCTGGCCAATGATTAAACAAGCTATTGTTCCGTTAGTTACATATTTGAAAACTCTGACATTCACCCGAAGGCGCTCAGGGGAAGCTGGGAGTTTGCAGGGGGCTCTTCTGGTCTATCCAGCTTGTCCCTCCCTTGGCATCCCTCTTGTCCTCTTCTAGTCACTCCCCTGTATTTGCATATGTGGGACAGCAGTTCTCCTCAGTCCCCATAAGGATGCTCCCGCCCCAGTGCTTCCTCTGCCAGAAGCTCCTGTTTTTCACTTGATACTTACTGTGACATTTTCTCCAAACAACTTCCAAGGTCATCTTCTACAAATGTTGATCACCCACCTGTTGTGCTAAGCGTTGATTTTTATCTGTGTAGTCTCATCTTCCTCCCACCCCCCACACAGCAAGCTTATCTCGTGCTGGTGATTTTGTATGAGTAGGAAATGTGGTTTTGCATCCTTCCTCCTGTTTTTACAAGCCCGTGCCTGGTGTGCTGACCTTGGGAGACAAGGTAGGAGGGTCAGGAGCTCAGGGGCAGCTTTGGCTACCTAGTGAATCTGAGGCTACCCTAGATTATAAGATACCCTCTTTAAAAAACAATGAAAACAACTCAGGCCCATGTTAAATGGGTTTCTAGGGGTTCTGAAGGGTGATAGGTATGAAACCCTATTAATAGGCTTTGTTTTTTTTAACCTCTTTTACTTCTGCCATTTCCCCCTCTCATTTTCTTCCATCTTCCATAAACCAATGGGAGCAGAGATGTTCTACTGAAGGCAGAGAGGGAAGAGGTCAAGATGAAAACGAGAACAATGTTACAACAATGTCTTCATTATGCAGATAAGACAGCCAAGGCGGAGGGCCCTTTCTATTTCACAGACATTTAACTCTGTCCTACCCCTTTAGAAAGTTGTCACTTTGGACTGGGAGCTCAATGGCAGAGCACTTGCCTGGCATCTCTGAAGCCCTGGGTTTGATCTATGGCACTCCAAATGAATAAAGACAATAAACACATAAAGTGAGATCAATTTAAAAACCAATGTTACTTTCCTCATCCTTTCCTTCAGGACTTGTCACGGGTTCACAAGAAGCAGTGGTCTCTCCTTAAAGGCTTTGTGGCTAATGGTTTCTTTTGCTATGTGTCGTATATCCTATTAACTGATTCTTCAAGGGAGGTGTTTACAGGCAAGTTGTTGCCGTTTCAAGTCTGTAGAAACATGTATGGTAATTATCTAGGCTTTTCTTTATTGCTTTAAAATTTTCCTCTATAATATTGTGTGGGTGTTAGTGAAATTACATGGCTTGAGTTGCTGCCTCATAGCTTTGCCAGTGTGCCTCAGTGAGCAGTCCCAACCTGCTGAAGACTCCTGCAGGCTGTAGACCCTCAGGAAGAATCTACAGTTCCTTATTACAAGGTCAAACTTGATGTCCTCTTTCCTTCCTTCCTTCCTTCCTTCCTTCCTTCCTTCCTTCCTTCTTCCTTTCTTTCTTTCTTGAGAAAAATTCATGCAATGTATTTTGATCAAGTTTTTTTTTTCTTTTTTCTTTTTTCTTTTTTCAGGGCTGGGGATTGAACCCAGGTTGATAAAGTTTTTTACACCACCTGATTCTTCCCAGATCCTTCCCACCTCCCTACCCACCAAACTTCATGTTCTTTTTCTCTCTGTCTTAAAAAATATTCAAATTAAAATGAGACAAAGAAACAAATACAAAAAAAACTCCCACAAAAAAACAGAAAAATGCAAATCAAAATAAAAAACAAACAAAAAAAAACAAATAAGACCAAAAAAAAAATTCTACACAAGGCAAAATGAGACAAAAAGTCTACAAAAACAACCTTGAGTTGGTTTTGTGTTGACCAGTGTTGACCATTCCTGGGCGTGGGGCCTGAACTGAAGTGTGGTTAATGTGTCCAGAGAGACTCCATTAGAGAGCTTTTTTTTCTTTACCAGTGGTTATCAATAGCAGATAACTTCTTGGTTTAGGATGTGGGTATCAATAGCAGATAATGGAAACCTGTGTCCACTTTCCCCTCTCAGTGCTGCGATCCTGTCTGGCTTGAACCTGTGCAGGTCTTGTGCCTGCTACCACAGTCTCTGCGAGTCCATGTGTGCATCAGTGCTGTTGTGCTGGAAAGATACTGTTTCTGTGGAGTCATCCATCACCTCTGGCTTTTGCCATCCTTCCTTCTTCTCTTCCACATAGCTCCCTGAGCCTTGGGGGGAGGGACGTGAGGAAGAGATCCCATTTAGGTGTCTGTGCTCCAAAGTGTTTCACTCTCTGTTGGGTATTCATTGTGAGTCTCTGTGTAAATTTTCATCTACTGCAAAAAGAAGCATCTCTAATGTGTGTTGAGTGAGGCACTAATTTATGGGTGTAGTAATATGTTATTAGGAGTCATTTTAGTGCTATGTTCCTTTAACAGAATAATAGTAGTAGGTTTTCCCCTAGGCCCATGATCCATCTAGTCTCAGGTTCTTGGCCCCTTTAGCAGAGTCAGGTATGGGCTCCATCTCTTGGAGTGAGTCTTACAGCCAATTACAAATTGGATGGTTGCTCCCACAACATTTGTGCCTCTATTGTATCAGAATATCTCACAGGCAGGGGTCATTGTCACAGAATATCTCATTACTGTGCATCACAGGATTTGTAGCTTTGAGATACTGATGACGAATAACTCTCTCCTTCAGTGGTCTGTAGAGGATCTTCCAATACTACGACTGCTAGCCAGTGGGAGTAAAGCGTTGAGCTAGGCACCAGCTCAACTTCTTTTTCCTTTTCTTTTTTTCTTTTCTTTTTTCTTTTTTTTTTTGGTTCTTTTTTTCGGAGCTGGGGACCGAACCCAGGGCCTTGCGCTTCCTAGGTAAGCGCTCTACCACTGAGCTAAATCCCCAGCCCCCTTTTTCCTTTTCTTTTAAGACTCTAAAACATGTTCTTAAATGCTAAACAAGTTAAACTTAACTGTGAGACTATAACTATCTAATCTTCACTCCCATCAGAGACCCAAGAAAGATAAATATCACCTGAATAAACAGGGAGTGCAGAGCAAGCAGCTTCCAAACCTTTAGAAATGACAGATTGCTGTCTGCCTGGACAGTCATCCAAGATTCCTCCGAGGTGTTAGAACATCCATCTCTTTGGCTTACTAGCCCAGAATGTCTGATAGACGTTTCTGTGAAACAGGAATTATGAAGGACTTCTTTACATTGTCCTGGAAGAGTTTGGCAGTTGACTTTTGTTTGTCCTGTTTGTCCACAGCTTATAGAGCATATGGTTAGAAGTTGAGGCAAGGACAGCTTCTTGCCCAGTGGCAGCTGAAGCAAACTCCATAAGGAGGTTCTCTGATGCTCATCATCTTCCTTGAAGTAGAATGGGGGCACTGTCAGGAGCTGACCTGTCCCATTGTCAAAAAAGTCTTAAATGAATAAAATGCCTTTAAATGCCATAGTCTACAGATCTCTGAGCCTTTTGAGGATTCCTTATCTACCTCAGTATATTTGAATAGGCAAATGATTGTCTCTAGCTATTTACTATATGATTAACTTAGAAAACACCTGTGGTTAAATAAACTAATACTTAACAAAACCCCAGTGTGATCGACCACTAACTTGTATTTCTTAATGGGCCTGAACAATTTTTATTAGTAGCTTTGGAAATGATAAGAATTTCACATTACATTTTTAAGAATTACATACAATACCTTAAAAGGAGTTGATACAGAGCATGCTGTAACCAAAACATAACCTTAATTTCGCATCAATATACAAAGATCTATAAGAGTAAATTCAATAATATATCCTTTTTTCTTATTATTTCTATATTATTACTATATCCCCCATTTTTGTCTAAATAAAAAGGAAAGACTAACTCCACCACAGTAAAACTAATTATAACAATGAAGCTATTTCTACCAAGCTTTCCACAATGTCTAGCATGGTTGTATTTGGCAGTCTTAGGCTTAAGTATTTTTGACTTTAAAGTTCTGTACAATGTTCATGTCAATCTCATACGAACTCAGCAATTTGATTGTCATGAGTAGTTTGTAGTTCAAAGCTGATCTTTGGGTGGCATTTGTCAGCTTAGGGCAATCCTGGCCAGGTAGAGCATAGCAGTCAACTTAGCAGTCAACCCAAAAGTGTTCTCTGTTTGCACAGAACCTGGTGGCTGAAGAGACATGGGGCAGTTCTGTCCAACGGTTAGGTTCCCACACTCCAGGTGGATTAGTCATTTTGAGGCCCCATCATCTTCTTGGAGACCTAATAGGTTACTGTTAGGAATGGTAGAAAACCGAAACATTTTAAATGCCACATTCAGCAGATCTCAGAAAGGTTTGAGGACCACATCTGAGGTACACAAACTGTGTTCCTAGTTACTTGCTTCAGACTGGAACCTGAAAACAGGTACAGGAAGCTCGATGAAGATCACTTCGAGAATTAGTATTCTGTGTGATGACAGAAAATTTATATATACACAATAGTCTTATGGATCTTGAGATAATATTTATCGTGTCAGAGATTAGTGGCAATAGAATAGTCAGTCCCTTATTGTTTTCTTCTGTCCAGGTGGCTCCTCTGATATGAGACGAGATTTTGGATTTTCCTTTAACAAGCATGAGTGGGTTTAGAGAATGAGAGAGGCATGCTCCAACCCCAAAGCCAGCTTTGGTTTTTATTTGAATTGGGACCACATAAAGCCCGTTTGTCACTTATGTCTGCGGAGGGCAGTGATACCATTTGGCCAGTTTGCTCTTTTTCTTGGGACATTTTGTCTTGATGATCCATCCCTTTTCTTCAGCTATTTCACTGTCCAGTAGTCTCCAGATTACTTAGTTGGATGCCTCTAATTCCCCTAGAAAGATAAAAACAAATCCCTGCCCTAACTCTAACACTGGAAGAGGTGTCCCTTTTTTGGCAGGTTATAACTGTCCCAAAACAAAGTATTTTTGATAATAGAAAATTTTTTAAAAATTGAAATATTGAAAATAAATATACCCTACTGGATAAATATACCTGTTTTCATATATACATATACATACATATGTATATATTTTTTTCAAGGTTTAAGTCTATTTATTGTTAGGTCACAAAGGACACTCACTTTGAGTTTCAGCCTGCCTTTTGGAAGCAGTTTTTAAATTTAAATCATTGTAATTCTTATATGCCTGCCTCTGACTCTCAAGTATTGTGATCAAAGCTGTGTGCCTCCCAAGTGCTGGGATTAAAGGTATGAACCACCACTACCTTGTTCACTATAAGTTAGAATTTAGACACCAGCTAACATAGAAATCCACCTGTCTCTGCTGGGATTAAAGGCATGGGCTACCACTGCCCTGATCAAGTATTTTATCTTAGCTTTAGAACTGTAGTAATCCTTTGAATTTGCTTAAAACATTTAACATCTCTAGTTCTTATTTTTATTTTTTTCACGTTTGATCAAATAAAGGGAATTTGTTAGTCTGTATGATAGTTTGGATTGAACGACCAAGCCATCTGATGAGCTATGGTCTCCCCTTACTCAGGAGGTCTTTCCTGTTCAAATCTAATCTTCACTAATTTTGATAGTATCCCCAGCTTTTTTTTCTCCTGTGGAAACGAAGACAAAACCCCTTCCCCAACAAAACACATATTCATATTTCCATTCTGAGGTTAACACATCTTGAAAATATACAGGATGATTTAATTCGGCAGGATATTTCTACTATTCAATGTCTCTCAACAGCTGTTGTTCCTTTCTCATTCATATTTAAAACTTTTAAACTTAATAAACATAGTATTGTTAAAGCGAGTCACCCAGCATAGCTACGGCCATTTTGTTCCATACCTTCTAGTTATTTCAGATTGTATGCCTGCCAGTCATTGACACAGAGAAATGACTCGACTCAGAGCAAGGTCATGGTGACCACATACCCTGTTATGTACTATATATTATGAGTTCTGTTGTGCTCGCTTTGGCAGCACATATCCTAAAATTGGAATGATATAGAGAAGATTAGCATGGCCCCTGCGCAAGGATGACACGCAAATTCGTGAAGCATTCCATATTTTTAACAATGACTTTATGAAATTCATAGGCAAATGGATGGAACTGGAAAATATCATCCTGAGTGAGGTAACCCAATCACAGAAAAACACACATGGTATGCATTCATTGATAAGTGGATATTAGCCCAAATGCTTGAATTACCCTAGATGCACAGAACACATGAAACTCAAGAAGGATGACCAAAATGCGAACGCTTCACTCCTTCTTTAAAAGGGGAACAAGAATACCCTTGGCAGGGAATAGAGAGGCAAAGTTTAGAATAGAGGCAGAAGGAACACCCATTCAGAACCTGCCCCACATGTGGCCCATACATATACAGCCACCCAATTAGATAAGATGGATGAAGCAAAGAAGTGCAGGCCGACAGGAACTGGATGTAGATCTCTCCTGAGAGACACAGGCAGAACACAGCAAATACATAGGCGAATGCCAGCAGCAAACCACTGAACTGAGAACGGGACCCCTGTTGAAGGAATCAGAGAAAGGACTGAAAGAGCTTGAAGGGGCTCGAGACCCCATATGAACAACAATGCCAACCAACCAGAGCTTCCAGGGACTAAGTCACTATCCAAAGACTATACATGGACTGACCCTGGACTCTAACCTCATAGGTAGCTATGAATATCCTAGTAAGAGCACCAGTGGAAGGGGAAGCCCTTGGTCCTGCCAAGACTGAACCCCCAGTGAACGTGATTGTTGGGGAGTGGAGGGTGGTAATGGGAGGAGGATGGGGAGGGGAACACCCATACAGAAAGGTAGGGGGAGGGGTTAGGGGGATGTTGGCCGGGAAACCAGGAAGGGGAATAACAATCGAAATGTAAATAAGAAATACTCAAGTTAATAAAGATGGAAAAATAATGAGGTCTGTTAATCTTAAGAAATTCTACAACTATAAGCTTCACATTTAAGAACCCACCAAATTGAAGGTCAATATGAACTGATATATCTAAAGTGACTTGGGTCAGGGCTGACCACCAGCAGCACTTGAGAATGAGCTCATTGTGGTTGTTGTGGTTTTCGCTTTTATAAGCTGACATAGAAAAATGTTTGGGGCTGTAACCTCAGCCTCCAAATTCTGAAAATGCCGTCCTGTCAGACTGAGATTAGTGTTCGTGTGTTTTGTGGAGTGACCTCTGCACCTCAACAGTATAATTGATTTCTGGCAAAGAGCTTGAAGTAATGGGGGGGAGGGGCAGATTAGCAACGAATATCCCAAAAGCAAGAGACTTCAGTTTATAAAAATAACTAAATTATAATTATTAAATTCTCACCTGTATAGAAGAAGAGACACTGATGTTTGTTTTCTGCTCATAATGAGGCAATTTCAGCATTAGTAAAGGGTACCACAATCTCTGCTGGGTCTATTCTTGCTAATTGATGGAGTTTCATTTTTTCTTTCAGAATCAATTCAGAAACTGTTTCTGCATAGATCTTTCATTTTTTATTTTGGTATGTGCTAAAACTAATCACTTTAAGTATTATCTTCTCTCTGCATAAGAATTTCTGTGGGAGAATGAGTGGAGGGCAAAATAACCAAAATACAATCCAGCTTTGGATTCAAATGGGCCAGATGCACATCCTGTAATTTCTCTTCTACAAGACACAATTCTCTTTTAGCCTCAGCTGATAATTTTCTTGGACCTTATCATCCTTTGAAATACATTACTTAGATCTTGAGTAGTTAATCCAAATATAGATCATAGCCAGTTAACATCTCCTAGCAATTTTTGAAAATCATTTAAAAGTTTGTAATTGATCTGTCCTGATTTGTACTTTCTGTGGTCAAATTTTCTGTTAACCTATCTTATATCCTAGATAATTGATAGAATCGTCTCTTTGTATTTTTTCAGGAGCAATTTGTAATCCTCGTCAAGGCAAAAGTCTCTATAATTCATCAAACATTTTTTTCTAAGGTATCTACATCTGAATCAGCCAGTAAGTCCATGTGATGACCAATTTTAGGTTGAGGAAACTATTTACAAATTATTTCTAATGTCTGTTGTATGAAATATTGGCACAAAGTAGGACTGTTTGCACTGTGGCAAGAGTTTGCAATGATTACTCTTTATTGGACAACCATTGTTATAAGTAGGTACTAAGAAAGCAAACCTTTCCCTATCATGCAAATGGATTGTGGAAAAGCAATCTTTTAAATAAATTACTATCATAAACCATGACCTAGGTAATAAAGAAGGCAATGGGATTCCAGGCTGTAAAGAGCCCATTGATTGAATCAACTTATTTATGGCTCTTAAGTCTGTTAACATCCTCCATTTCCCTTATTTCTTTTTTTTTTTTAATATAACAAAACAGATGTTTTAGTTAGTGTTTTACTGTTGTGAACAGATACCATGACCAGGACAAGTCTTATAAAGGACAACATTTAATTGGGGCTGGCTTACAGGTTCAGAGAGGTTCAGTCCATTTTCATCAGGGTGGGAGCATGGCAGTGTCCAGGCAGGTATAGTGGAGGAGGAGCTGAGAGTTCTACATCTTCATCTGAAGGCTGCTAGCAGAATACTGACTTCCAGACAGCTAGGATGAGGGTCTTAAAGCTCACACCCACAGTGACAAACCTACTTCAACAAGGCCACACCTTCTAATAGTGCCACTCTCTGGGCCAAGCATATATAAACCATCACATTAGGGAGATTTCAACCAGTTGTTCTAGTACCTATAATTTTTCTTTTGTCATAGACCATTGATCCACCCATGCAGGCTTATCAGTTAGCCTTTTTAAAGGTAGGTTACTTGGTACTTTTGAAAACTAACACTTGTGTCCTGTTTGCGGATGACCTGGACAGTCGGTGACTGCTTTTGACATTACCTTTTAATATTTTCTCAGAAGCATTCTTTATTTTATGGTTTGTTTCTGAGCTTGGAGGAATGTTAATCTGTGTTTTCTACTGTTAAAACAGATCATGTCTCCATAAATTCATGGTTATAGTGACCACATATGGCCTTAATTTTCCTATTTGTCTTTCTGGGCCTATACACTTGAGCCATCTTGCATTTTGTTTCACCTGTATAAAGTTCCAATCACTAGCAGCTGAATATTTACCTCCTGAGAAGCCAATCTAGATGCCAAGATTTGAGTGAACTTATTGTTATATCTGCTCCTACGTCTATTAAACTTTCGATTTCAATGCCATTTATTTGTATTTTTAGCTTTGGTCTCTGACCATTTATAGAAGTTTGCCAAAATACTTGTTTTCTGGTGTCTCCCCAACTTTTTTTTTTCATCTACTGAAGCTGTTCTGACCTTAATTATATCCAGAGCAGTATTGTTTTTAACCACATGCACTAAATCGTTTAATTGCTCTGGGGCTGAACTTCTCTAATTCTGACTGAGAATGACTGAATCAAATTTGATATCAGGGCCTTTACGGGAGGCTCTGTGAATTAGCCTGTGTCCACAGATTTGGGCCCTGATGGCAAAGTGTGACCTTACCTATCCCTTGTTGATCTGCATCCATTGGTCTACTGATGGCTTTTGCTGCACCTTCCATATATTCTTGAAGGCTGAGGCCTTCTTTTTGGATTATTTCTAGAAAAAAAAAAACAAATGTTGTTTCCAGGAACACCTTACCTACAATCTGTTCTCAAATGACCTTGATTACCAAAAATTAAAACATGTGTCATTGTGGTTGGGGATTTAGCTCAGTGGTAGAGTGCTTGCCTAGGAAGCACAAGGCCCTGGGTTTGGTCCCCAGCTCCAAGAAAAAGAAAAAAGAGAAAAAGAAAAAAACAAAAACAAAAAAACATGTGTCACTTTAATTTTTCTTAAGACAGTTAGAAATTTCTTCTCCTACCAGATTAGCATCATAAATGTGAGATCCAATATCGGCTGTATCTCTAATCCATTCATCTACTGGTGCTGATCTTGCCATTAAAGGCCTAATCACCCTTTTGCATTCTAAATTAGCATTTCCGAAAGCAAATGATTCAGTCAGTATTTTTCTGACTTCTGAATCTGCTATTATTCTACTCACAGCTGAAGCGGAAATTTCTGGTTTCTTTAGAGACTCGGTTATGTCCTGTGATGATTTATTAGAGACTATCTTATGAGATGATAAGATGCTGAGAACAGACAGGTGTTTTTCTGGACGCTGCCTGGAAAAGAGCATTTTTGCTGGAACCAACACTTGAGAGGACACTATGTTTGGAAAGGGCATAGGTATAACCCGACAGTGGACAGTGCTGTGGCGTTGGTTTGCCTTGCCACACTTTGCTGGTCCTCCTTGGGCTTTGCTGACTCTGGCCTTACCTGACTACACTGTGGCATTGGTTTGTTCACCCTGCCTTCTTCACTGATCATCGTTTGCCATGACTTCACAGAGAGAAACACACCAAAGAAGTACTTGTATATTCTGGTGTCTTCTTGCTTCATCCGCGGACTCAGGCTGATTAGCAGAGCCTCACAGTTTCTTCTGGATCAAACTGCTGTTGCTGATTCGTGAATGGTGTTTGCGAGTGGATCAAGCTACTACTACTGATTCCTGTGAACTGAACTGCTGATATCCTGACAACAAAGAATTATTTCTAAACAGGCCCTCTTCCTACTTTGTCCTACTAACCTTGCCTTTCTACTACCTCTGGTGGGTAGTGGGCTAGAAGGGAGGTTAAAGCATGTGAAAACCCTTATTAAAGTAAGTTTTGAAAAATACAGCCTACAACCATGTAAGCCTATGGAAGACATCCTCGTTAAACCAACACAGCTGGGTTCCATCCTGAGCACCCCATAAAATGGCCAAGGTGATACATGCCTATAATCTTAGTGCTTATAAGTGGAGGCAGGAGGATCAGAAGTTCAAGGTCATCTTGAACCTCATTGTGGAGTTGAAACCAGCCTGGGCTATATAATTCTATCTCAAATACTAGTAAAAATAATAAAAATTAATCAAAGTGCCAGTGCAGTCGAGATACAGATTAATTTATGGCGGACATTCTGTGAACTCTTAAGCACTTTTAACTCTTAAAAGAAGCCACTGGAAATTCTTAGGGTCAGGTCATAATTGCTGGAGTAAATGCATATTGTGTTTGCCTAGAAGGGTGTCCTGCCAAGTGTATCAAGGACTCTGCTAACTTGTTGTTCCCTTCTCTGTCACCACTGCTTGGGCATGAACTACTACGTTAGGTTTGGTCTTATTTATGCTTGGGATTGAATCCAGGGCCTTGCACCTGCTAAGCCAATGTTCTTCCTCTGAGCTAGATCTTTAGTCCCTCTGATACACAGGGTTGCTGTTTCCTGCTCTAACTTGTATTTATCTATTCATTCATAGTATGAGACAATATGTTGCGAGTATCCCAGGCTGGCCTGGAACTCACTAGGTAGACGTGACTGGCTTCAAACTCCCCCCCCACCCCGGGAGCTGGGGACTGAACCCAGGGCCTTGTGCTTGCTAGGCAAGCGCTCTACCACTGAGCCAAATCCCCAACCCCTGGCTTCAAACTCTTGATTCCCTGCTTACACCTCCCAAATGCTGGAGTTGCAGAAGTTTTCCAACCCACCTACTACTCTAAGCCTTTCTCTTTCTTTCTTCTTTCCCGTCTTCTGTCCCTCGTTTCCGCCCTTCCTTCTTGTAGGCCAGAGATGATTTCACAGCCTCAGGCATTTTAAGGAAATGGTCTACCACTGAGCTACAACTCTAACTCCATCTACTTCATCGTTAGTGCAAGGTCTCCTATATCTCAGGTTCCAACTAGCAAAGAAGAGTCTGTGTGTGTGTGTGTGTGTGTGTGTGTGTGTGTGTGTGTGTGTGTGTGTGTGTGTGTGCCTGTGTGTGTGTTTTGGGGGGAGGGGGATGAGTGGGAATGTTTCAAAGAAGAATGAGACAAGCCAAGATGCAAAGAATGCTCTGGGACCACACCAGCTGCCAGGAAGAAGCAGGCACCAGCAGATCTGCCTGGAAGAGGCTTAGATCAACTGAGGCAACAGGAAAGGACACCCTCCAACCTACTGAGCTGCCTGCAGGCTGTGCAGTATGCTCCAGGTTCCCAGATGGTGAGCTGTCACCCACGCTGGGGAGGCTTTGATAATGCAGCTTTCTTTGAGTCATTTTTGCTCCTGCAAGTAGCCCCAATAGAACTCACGGTTCACCAAGTTAGGCTTGGTGGCATCCATACTTTGGTTTGTCATGGGATGGATCCCTAGGGGTGGGTAGACGTATGAAATTTTGTTACACAACACGCCTTCGTCACGCTTCCTTCAACCTGCTCTTCCAACTGACTTCTTTGTCCCTCAAAGTAGAAATCTAGCCTAAAAATTGTTTCTTCTATGGAGCCTTCCTTCAGAGTGATATGTGTGCCCTTATGAGAGGATTTGTTCCTGTGTTTTATTTCCAGACAGGGTCTCATTGCATAGCCTTGGCTGACCTCACTGAGAGTAGGGATTAACGGCATGTGTCACCATGCCTAGCTCCAGGGGTTTTGAGTATTCCTGTCAGAGCCAGTTTGTCTGGATTCTTCCTTCATTATCTTCCTCTCCTACTATGCTACCCAGCTTTCCATCGCTGTGACTAAATTCCTGAGCTCAACCACTTATAAGGGAGCAAGGTTTATGTAGACCCATGATCTCAGAGATTTTTCAATTTAGAGCCTGGTGACTCCTGTTGCTTTGGGGCCTGGGGAGAGTCAGTGTGGTGGGAGCAAGTGGTGGAGGAAACCTGCTCACCATGTGGTGGCCAGGGAGCAATGAGAGACAAGAGAGGACAAGGGTCCCAATATCCATTTCAAGGGTACACCTTGGGTGACCTAACTTTCTTTATGCCCCACCTCTCAAAGGTTCCACTGCCTCTCATTATCAAGTGAAGTCTTGGTCAATGTACAGGTAATAAGGCCAATTAATTAGTCAAGAGACAAGGTGATGGCAGAGACAAAACTTCATTACAACAAATTAGCTGACTGGAAGAAGGCCAGACTGCTACCTCAAGGGTCATCTCTGTTAACAATCACAAGCAGAGGGCTTACAGGGAAAACCTGAAAAAGCATTTGAAAACCATGAAGAACAGATTCATCAGTGTTGCAACTGTCCATTTTTTTGACACACATTCTGATGACAACTGAAAAGTCATCCAGTATCCTGGGATATATCTGCAGGAAGATTGCTGGTTAGGTTGTATGGCCGATATTCCTCTTCTATTTCCCTTGGAGTGGATGATTCTAACAGCTCATATCTTACTCACCGAAGTGTGGCCTTTCTTTCTCTCTTTCTTTCTCTTTTCTTTTCTTTTCTTTTCTTTTCTTTTTTTCGGAGCTGGGGACCAAACCCAGGGCCTTGAGCTTGCTAGGCAAGTGCTCTACCACTGAGCTAAATCCCCAACCCCGTGGCCTTTCTTTCTATTTAGAACCATATTTAGGCAAAGGGAAAGAAAACAAAAGCAAAGTTTGAGGAACATTTACAAGGAGCTAAACCACAGTTGGCTTCGCCCATAGCGTCACAGGCTGACAGTGACCAGGGTGCTATCATAAATGCATATATATAGGACAAGGGTCCAAACTGTGATCCTAAGTAGCCAGCACATGAAACCTAGGTGTGATCACCATAAGCTTGGCATAATATTGCATGCCTGAAATCCCAGTGGAGGTAGGAGGTTCAGAAGTTCAAAACCATCCTCCACTATAAAGCAAGTTTGAGTCTCCTGGGACAAATGAGAGTCTATTTTAAAGAAAAGAGAAAAATCGGGGACAAGCAATGTTCTTGAGGCTCTTGTGGTGTGCCTTTCGGTCTTTCCTGAGTGGCTGTGGCTACCTGTCTTTCTCCTGTTACCTAGAAGCTGTGGCAAGAAGCAAGACCACCCACCTGTAGCTGAAGTTTTACTTTTGCATGCAAGACCTGAGCCTGCCTTGGTGGCTCATGCTTGGAATCTTAGTACTAGAGGAGCAGAGGCAGAAGAATGGCAAGTTAAAAACCAGCCTAGGAAGCTGTTTTTAACTGTTTATCTCCAAAAAACAGATAAGTGGGGGAAGGGGAGTTTCCGGGTAAGGTGGCCTATATCTATAATTTCAGAACTCTGCAGTCACATTTGGTGCCCTTAAGCTATATCACCTTTCCCCGTACTTCCCAGGCTGGGTAGAAGATTGCTGTATGATCAAGGCCAGTGGAGACTACATAGTTTCAGGCATGCCTGAGCCATAGTGTAAAGCTGTTTCTCAGTTTAAAAAATATATATAGGGTTGGGGATTTGGCTCAGTGGTAGAGCGCTTGCCTAGCAAGTGCAAGGCCCTGGGTTCAGTCCCCAGCTCCGAAAAAAAAAAAAATATATATATATATATATATATATATATATATGTGTGTGTGTGTGTGTGTGTGTGTGTGTGTGTATGTGTATTCCTCTTGAATAAGACAGGTTAGAAATACATGTTAGGCACTGATGAGGTGCTCAGCAGGTAAAGGTATTTAGCTCCAAGTCTGATGGGCTGAGCTCTATCCTTGGGGACCTACATGGAGGAAGGAGAAGAACTGATCCTGGAGAGCTGTCCTTTGACTTCCATGTGCCAGCTACACACTCATTCACACACACACACACACACACACACACACACACACACACACACACACACAAATAAATGTGGTAAACAAAAGAAATAATTTTTAAAATACTACATGTTAGAAAAATTGTTTAGCTCTCCCCACTAGCTCATAAATCCCTTAATAACAGAGATGAGATCGGGGTTGGGATTTAGCTCAGTGGTAGAGCGCTTGCCTAACAAGCGCCCCTGGGTTCGGTCCCCAGCTCCGGGAAAAAAAAAAAAAAAAAAAGAAAAAAAACATCACAAATCTGTTTAGACATTTGCAGAACGTTAGGTCCAAAGGAAACTCCAATTTCCCAAACCCCAAAAGGCAGCCCAAATATCCAGAAATGAGCTCACCCTGGACTATAAGAGGGTTTCTTGAGATTAAAGTTAACATTCTTTAGGAACTTGTGGAACTGGTTCCCCTCTACCAAAAGGAGTCATTTCCCTTCCCTTTGGCATAAGGGCCCTATGGATACCTGTGATACCTATCAGCATATCAAAGTGCATGCTGGGATACACATTTCAAAATCCATGCTAGCATCCTAGCCCTCCTCATCTTCCCTCAGACCCTAGTCTCCCTCCAGCTCTCAGGCTTCTCTCCTCCACAGCTGCTCACTCTTCCTGTGACCCTGCTTCTCTCTCCCCTGCGACTCTCCCCTCTCCCACAGAGCCCCTAGGTCCAGTCCGCTGGCCATGTTCACTCTACTTCTTTCTCTCTGCTCTGGACTCTTTCAGATGCCTCCACTGTGTGCATCTTTCTCTCCCCATCCCTCCGTCTCTCTCTCCTCCTTTCCCTCCCCCTCCTCCCCCTCTCTCATCTACAATAAAAGCCTTCCCCTTAACCTTGGAGTGCCAGCATATTTTCACGTTATACACAGAAAATGGAGACCACACTTCAAAAGCCATGAGATCCGTCTCTGTGAGGCATGACAAAACAGATCTAAAGCAAGCAGTTCCCTGTAGTAAGAACCAAGAAGTGCTCAATAAACTCTCCCAGAGAACAGAATGAGGGAGGAGACAGGGAAAGTAGGCTTATCAGAAACAGGGGGCAACTCTCTTCATTGCTTCTGATTAAAGAGGTCCCTTTATATTCTCCAAAGGTTGAGGAAACGAACCTGGTGGCACATGCCATTAATCCCAGTACTCAGGAGGCAGAGGCAGGTGGATCTCTGTGCGTTCTAGGCCAACCCAAATTTCTCTGGCCATGTGACCCTCTTGCCTCAACTTCCTGAGTACAGGCATGTGCCATCATCCCTTTCCTGTGTTACATCATTTTATTCTTGTATGTAAAGTTAGGTCTTTGTCATTTGGAAAATATCAGTTCAGTGAGTTATGTGGCTCTCCCAAATGTTAACCTACATGTTTATTTATCTATTTCTACCTTTATTTACTTACTATTACATGTGTGTATGATATATGTGAATGTGTGTACATGCCATGGTATTCCTGTGGAGGTCAGAAGAAGTGCTTGCAGGAGTCGGTTCTCTCCTTCCGCTATGTGGGTCTCAGGGATCAAACTCAGGCCATCAGGCTTGGCAGCAAGTGCTTTTACCTGGTGAGCCATCTCACCAGTTCCAACATATTTCATTATATAACATCCGATATTATTGCTGTTGCTATGCCCACTGATCTCCTGACAAAGGTCACTAAGAATTGGAAGACGCCCAGCGACCCATGGCAAATGTGGGTTTTCAAAAGTCCAGTTTCCAATTTAAAGCTTTGAATTTTATCAGAGGTGACACAGATGTCAGTGGTGTTCTTTAGGGGACCGGCTCGCTGTGTTTAGGAGATGTCAGCCAAACTCTCAGCTCTGAAGCACAGCCCACTCTCATTACATTGAGTTTGTCCAAGGAGAAAACCATGTTCCAGGGGAAAATAGGGCAATTTGGTTTGAAACTCAAAACTCTTGCATAAGATCTTCTCCCTCGGATGCCATTGTGCTTCAGCATTTTCAGACTTTCGTCTCTTCATGCAGGCTAGCATCTTTAAAAACATGCTTTACTCAAGGGCCAGCATTTGAGTAAAACGGATAATATGGTGTTGGCTTACTGCTTCGTCAGGGAACCTTTCCCTTGTTCTTTTCAACATTTCAGACAAGCTGGCTCAAACTCCCTATGTAGCAAAAGACACCCTGGAACCCCTGCTCTCAGGAGGGAGCCCTTCAGGAGTTCCAGACGCTTGTGTCACTGTGGCTTCTATGGCCTTCAAATAGGTTTTGGGGAAGCAAATTCAGGTTATTCAAGATTGCAGGGCAGACACTTGCACCCAGTGAACTCTCTCTCCAGCCCAAGAGATTTTTTACACACCCTGGCATGCACTCACACACAAAATCAAGCAATCAATAAGTGTGGAAAAGGTAAGATTGGTTTTAAAAATATTTTATTACTAGTGTGCATGTATATGATGCACATGTGTGGGTGGAGTACCACAGGTCTTCCTTAGGCTAAGGACTAAGGCAAGTGTCTGTACATGTTGCCTGGAAAAGATGCCTGCTATCTGCCCCGTTCCCATGGCTACCCCATAGGTAGGGGCTATTAGCGTCTTCATTCGACAGAGGAGAGCGGAGCTCAGAGGTGTTCATGATTTACCAAAGTCCTATCTTGTGACCAAATTCTACAAGTGGAATTTGAACCCAGGGCTGTGTGACTAGTTGGTGACATCTGAGTAGATTCTAGATTCATAGAAGGAAGAGATACTACCTCAGCCTTCTCTATACGCTTCTCAACATGGTGTGCAGCAGACACCAGTCCTTGGTGATCAGTTGGTTGACAAGTAACAGCAAAATCAAATTTAGAATTTGTTTTACTTATCTGTTCCAGATAGACCTACCCCTCAACCAAATGAGACAAAAAACAAACAAACAAAACAAAACAAAAACAAACAAACAAACAAACAAAAAACAACAAACAACAAAACCCCAACATATTCTTATAAATAAATTCAATTATCTGGATTAAATCATCACAGTGGTTTCAAAGGAATCTAAGTGCTTATTTAACTACATTCATTTTTACTATGGTGACGATGACGATGTTGTTGTTGTTTTTGAGATCAGGTCTCAATGTAGCCCAGGATGGCTCTATACTCACCACTTAGCAGATGACGTCCTTGAATTTCTCATCTTCTTTCTTCTACCTCCCAAATGCTGAGGTTACAGATGTGGCCACTGGGCCCAGTTTATGTAGGGCTGGTAACAGAGCCTAGGGCCGTCAGCTAGGTACTCTACCAACCCAGCCTCAGCGCCTAGAGCAAATATCTAAAAGACCAGAGCTGAGATTCCTTACTAAATAAATTTAGAGAGTTATTAATTTTATGTAAATTAAGTGTTTTGTCTGAACATACATATGAGAACCACATGGGTGTCTTGTGCTTGCAGATGTCAGAAGAGGATGTTAGATTCCCCCGAACTGAAATTATGGACTCTTCTGAGCCACCATGTGGGTTCTGGGAATTGAACCCAGGTCTTCTGCAAGAGCAAATGTTCTTAACTCTGAGTCATCTCTCCAGTCCTATGCCCACCCCTCCCCCTTCTTATACATGGTTTACTAAGGAGCCATGGCTGGTCTGGAATTCATTATGTAAACCAGGCCAGCCTCAAACTCAGAGATCCTCCTGTCTCTGCCTCCTGAGTGCTGGGATTAAATGAATTTACCACTGTGGGGGTCTTATTAGTTTTTCAAAAGCCATTCCTGTTCTCCCTACTTACCATTGCTCCAGAGGAAAAATTTCACAGTCAGAAAGCTGTCAGTTGTCCTCGGAGAGCACATCCCACATCCCAAATGGGATTTTTCTTTTGGTTTGGTTCGGTTCGGTTTGGTTTATTTGTTGTTTTTGTTTTGTTTTGCTTTTTCTGGACAGAGTTTCTCTGTGTAGCCCTAGCTATCCTGGAACTCCCTCTGCAGACCAGGGCTTCAAACTCGGGGATCTGCCTGCCTCTGCCTCCTGAGTGCTGGGATTAAAGGCGTGCACCACCAACCAGCTTCCCGATGGAATTCTGTAGGCTATAAACCTTCACTCCTGACCAGTGTTTCCAACGACACCTTAGCTACACACAGCGATTACAGCCCTATCTATGTCAGGATCTCACAGTATAGAGCTGAAATTGCAGACTTAATCCAGTGAAAACACATGCCTGGTATTTATAGTGAAAATACTTGTTGAAAGACTTCCCACCTAAAGACACATGCCGCATAGCTCTCCGGGAGTACAACATCATTTTCCTAAAATCTTGGCAAGCTGCTGTGGAGCTCTGATAAGACCTGAGGCCCAGAGGAACAACTCCTTCTTCCTGTGGCACCCAGCCTGTTTTAACAGCCCTCTTCCAGCTTCCCATCTCCACAAATGGCTTGAAGTGATTTTTTTTCTTCTTCTTGGCGTTGTTACCTTAACTCACAACATATAGAAGTAATAAAAGACAAAACACAACGGTGGGAAGACAGTGCAGTATTGAGGGGCCGTGATCACTCTAAGACGGAGTTCAAAGCTGCATCACCAAGCAATAGACCCATCCAGGTCAAGTCGCAAGGAAGGCAGTGGAGGGTCTTGGGGAGATTGCTTGTCGGTGAGGTGCCTGCTGGGAAAGCTCAGGGAACTGGGTTTGGATACACAGCCCCCACAAAAAAGGTCAACGTGAAGTCTGGAACCCATGTTGGCACAGCTTTAATCCCAGCACTCAGGGGGCTAAGGCAGGGGATCTGAGTTTGAGGCCAGCCTGGTGCACATAGCAAGATCAGAACATCAATGTGTACATGGTCAGATTCTGGTTTTTTGTTTGTTTAAAACAACAACAACAATAAACAAATAACAACAACAACAAAAAAAAACCAAAACACAAAAAGCCTGTATCTAGCATGTATCTATAACTGGAGCGTTGGAGTGACAGAGGCAGGAGGATTATGGAACTCATTGGTCAGCTAGCCTTCCCTAAAGAGTGAGCTCAGGATTCCACCAAAAGCACCGCTTCAAGGCTGGAGAAGCAGCTCATATTCACGAGCACTCATTTCGCTTGCCGATGACCCAGACTTCCAGCACCCATGTGACACCTCGCAACCATCTGTAATCCCAGTCCCAGGGCATCTGACATTCTTTTCTGCCTGTTGCAGACACCACACACATGGCACACATACACACAGGCACACAAAACAGTTATATACATTAAAACACACACACACACACACATCTTAAGAAAGAAAGAAAGAGAGAGAGAGAGAGAGAGAGAGAGAGAGAGAGAGAGAGAGAGAGGCTTATCCATTGTACTTGGGTTATGCTGTGACTTCTCCAAAGGCAGGAAACTCAACTGCATAATTTGTGGGATTGGGTCTATGCTCACACTTTTCCCTTTATAAAATTCTTTATAAAATATTTATTAAAATACATATAAATATTCTTTATAAGAATAAATAGATGGGGGGAGAGTAAGAGAAGGCACCTGATATCATATTCTACGTGCATGTGCACATACAACACACATGCAACACACACACACACACACACATACACATACACACACACACATACACAGGCATACATGTGAAACAACAGAAACTGAAGTGCTTTTGGGTTCAAGGTGGGACCAGTCACACACACAGAGGCCCCTCTTCCTCTCTCAGGACACTTGGCCTGAAAGTTAGGGATGACAACAGTATCCCTCTGTGTCACTCAAAGCCACATCACAAGTGATTATACTGCCTAAGCCAGGCACATTGTAATTTATTCAGGCATTCTCTTATGAAATATGTCTGACACCCACTCTCCACCTTTAAATTGCTCACAATACTGGGAGGGGCCCAGTCATGAAAACAAATAGTTACAAAACAGAAGGCTAAATGATGGAGCGAAAAGCTGGAGCATAGGGGAGGAGCCCTTTGACCTTGGAACACGGACAGCGGGGTGAGGACCTGAGAGCCTGAGGTTACAGCAGGTACCTGGACCACCAGTGCCGGAAGTCTAAGCCAAGTCCAGGATCCAGGCCCAAAGTCAAAGCTAAGAGTCAGAAGGACAAAGCAAAGCTCCCAGAAGAAATGCTTACTGCTGAAGCACAGGCCTCGCATCAATGCCCTGAGCTCCGTGTTGCTGTTTCACCCCTCTCTTCTGGGACGCCCTTCCTGATTCAATACTAATGGGTCAAATGACTCAGCACCCGCAACCATCACGAGCTTCTCAGGGTGATCAGCGTAGGTCAGTCAAATAGGAGGCTTGTGGAGACAGTGAGAGCCGAACTTGCTCTTTGGAATGGATGGGGAGTGCTTCCTTAGGGACATCGATGGAAGGGCTGGATGCTGCTGGTAGACGAGGGGAGCAAAGGGCCACATGTGGGTAGATTGTGAGTACGCGAGGGGCCGTGACTGCTCGGGAGCTCCTGCCAGTGGCCGTACTTGGTTTTGGGAATCCAGCTTTGAAACAGTGGGGTGTGACCCTGGATGAACTGGTATGACTTAAGGTGGAGGCTACAAAACATTTGACAGCAGCAAAGGGATTTTGAAAGCACGACTACCTAACTTTAACTCAAATTGAATGCATAATGAACCCAAGGAATTTAGGGCGTCACTCATCCATGTGGTGTCACGTGACTTCATCAAGACATTGGTTCTGAACAGTTCTGAGCACAGAATCCGTGTGCCTGGAGTTGAACATGTTGTCATGCCATACAAAACCAACACACACTGCTCAAATTTAATTATGGAAAACAAAAACTACCAGCATTATTAAGTATGTAGGTACCCAATTAGTAGTAGAGCTTTAAATTCTACTGGGCTAGGGTGTTTGTTTATTCAAATTGGTGCTTAAGGCCCAACGAGATGGCTCAGTGGGTGAAGACGCTTGCTGCCAAGCTTGAGGACCTGAGTTCAATCCTCAGCCCTACTTGGTGGAAGGAGAGAAGTGATCCCCTTCTCTGACCTTCACGCACATGTGTACAGAGACACACTTACACACATAATAAGGTATCTTTTACTTGCTGCCCGGATTCTGACTTAAGTTTATTAGAAATTGTTCCATGGGGTTGGGGATTTAGCTCAGTGGTAGAACACTCGCCTAGAAAGCACAAGGCCCTGGGTTCGGTCCTCAGCTCCAGGAAAAAAAAAAGAAAGAAAGAAATTGTTCTATGAATTTTGGCTTGGGATTATGGCAGAATTGCCAGCAGTTTCTGAAACAGCCGTTTTTGTATGATGTATTCAAGTGATCTGTGTACTCAGCCCCGACTCCTACAAAATCAAATGTTGAGCAACTCTGAAAAGAATGTTAATAATGCTCGGTGTCCTGTAGCATCAGATAGTCAGCAAAGATTTAATTCTTTTTGTTTGGTTTTGGAGACAAGGCTTCTCTTTGTAGCCTGGCTGTCCTGGAACTTGTTCTGTAGACCAGGCTGACCTCGAACTCAGAGATCTGCCTGCCCCTGCCTCTCAGGTGCTGGGATCAATGCGTGTGCTACTACTAGGACCTAATCATGTACATCTATCTCATCAATGTGCTAATATGCCTTTATCTTTAATAATTGGCATCATGGTTATAGATGGTGAAGCTCTTTGAGATATGTATGTGTACATAAATACATATACATATATGTGTATACCTCAAATAATTGAGTATTTTTTTATTCCGTGTGTGTGTGTGTGTGTGTGTGTGTGTGTGTGTGTGTGTCTGTGTGTACTTATGTGTGCTCCTGCTAATTCTTACATGCCATGGCACACGTGTGGAAGTCAGAGGACAATCTCCAGGCTGGTCCTTGTCTTTCCTGCATGTTGTTTGAGTCAGGGTCTCCTGTTATTCATTGGAATATATCCTAGGCTAGCCAGCTCAGAGCTGCAGGGAATGCTTCTGTCCCTATTTCCTCTCAGAACACAGCAGGACTGGGATTACAGACACACCCTACTATGTCAGACTTTATGTGGGTTCCAGGTCTAGGAGGACCAGGTCAAGGACAATGAGGAGAGTAGGGAGGAAGAGAAAGAGGACGAAGAGGAGGAAGGGGAGGAGGAAGAGGAAGAGGGGGGAAGAAAAGGAGGAAGGGGAAGAAGGGGAGGAGGAAGAGGAAGGGGGGAAGAAGAAGAGGAAGGGGAGGAAAAGGAGGGGGAGGAAGAGCTGTCTCTGAACCCTTGGGATCCTGGCAGTTGCTATTACTTTACGGGCAGACTGAGACAGCAGTTCTCACCCAGCTATGTCCTGTGTTCCACAGACAAGGGCACTAGACACTTGTATGCAGTCCATGTGTCCCTTCCCGGGTTAGCTGGGCTGCATCTAAAGTATAACAGAGGTGTGAGAACGCCACAGAGCTGCCCTCACCTCCAGCCGTGTACGGCGTCCCCCTTCTCCGTGGGTCTGCTTTTATGTTTTTACTTACAGTCATGGCCAGAAAATAATCCATGGGCAGTCAAGAGATAAGCAATTCATAAATTAGAAATGGCTGTTATTATAGTCTATCATTCTAATTCACCATTAGTTACTATTGCCAACTTCTTACTGTTACTTTTCTTTAATTGATAATTAAACTTTATCTTAATTGTGTATGCACAAGAAAAGTAGGATAGAGTATGTAAGTCCAGAGTTATGGGGGATTTCTGGCATCTACTCGGTGTCCAAAGATGGGGCATCGTGTAAATGTACCTGTAAGTTGCTTTAAGTTACTTCAAGCTTCTGGGGTTCCAAAAGATGATCACACCAAGTCTGGGATCCATCCTAGGAGTGGAGTGAGGAGACCAAGGTTCAGAGAAGGTAAGGCTGCCATCCGTTATGAGCTAGGATGGGAAGTCAGGCCTGCCAGAACCCGTCTGTGGACTTCTGACTGCTGGTGCTGGGAGAAGTGAGGCAGCGAGGTGCTGCCCTCTCCACGGGTCTGAGGCCTGACCAGAGCACCTGCTCGTCCGTCCAGCTCTTACAGGCAGCATCCCAGGAGGATGGAAGATGGTTTTTTGGGGAAAGTGCTCCTAGTAATATTTTCACATTTATGGGGCCCTATTTTTCGGAGCATTTTATAGTTCGTTGAGCTGAGTCATCGGCCTCCTGTGGGTAATTGTCCTGTTTATAACCAACAGCTCCTTTTGAGGATTAGGAAGGGTGAGGCCCAGCCCACTCCTCAGCCGCTTCCCCTGTGGGATTACAGTCCTCCAGTGTGAAGGGGGCCCTCCAGCACCCCATGCTCTTCCCTGATGCTTTCTGAAACCACCCGGATCCACCTCAGAGACACTTTGAGAGCAAGCTCATTTCCCTAGGTTGAAGCAGCAGCTGGTCACCTTTCCACACATCCCGTCCCTCTCCACAGCATCACTGGAGCCAAAACCAGCCGCTCGGCTTGGGGGAGGGGTCTCTGTTCAGCCCTGAAGAGCATTTAAAGCTTGCATATGAAATGTGATTTTTCTCGAAGAGCTTGAGGGTGTGGACCAAGAAGTGAAACCCTCCCCAGGGCTCTACATTGCACAATCCAGTCCTACTTGGGGCTCTGCCAGTCCCTCACTCTGTGTTCCAGCATCCTGCTACTACTTCCTCCTTTACACACTGCGCTGCTGATCTGCCTTGCAAGCCTCCCTATTCTCAGGAAGCCCCGAGTTTTCAAAGGCAGGGTTTGTCTCATACTCAGCAACCATTCCTGTTTGTTTAGATTGTTGACTCCCCCGATTTTCTCCATCCATTCCCACTTCATGGTCACATGTAGGCCAGGCTGGCCATGAACTGAACTCAGTATGTAGCCAAGGATAACCAGATCCTCTTGTTTTTACCATCTGTCAAGTGTTTGGATTACAGACCTGACTACTACACCCACCATTTAATTTTTTTTTTATTTTTATATTTCGTGTTTGTGTGCTTGAATGCAGTAGCTATGTACATGTGAATACAGGTGCCAAGAAGGCCAGAGTTAAGTCCTCTGAAACGAACAGTTGTGAGTCACTTAACAGGGTGATTGAACTCCAATCTTCTCCAAAACCAGTACCCACCTCTAACTGATGAGTCATCTCTTTTGATTTTCCCTGCCTGGAAATCTCTCTGCCTCAGCCTTCCACATGCTAGGATTACAAACATGGGGCACTGTGACAGGTTAGCAATACAATGCTTTTTTTTTTTTAATTTTTGGAAAAAAAATTTGTATGTCTGGGTGTTTTGCCTGCATGTGTCTGTGCACCCACAAAAGCCAGAAGAGAGTATTGGATCTTCTGGATCTAGAGCCGCAGATGGTAATGAGCTGCCATGTGGGTACTGGGGAACTGAACCCAGGTCCTCTGGAAGAGCAGCCAATTCTCTTAAACGCTGAGCCATCTCTCCAGCCACAGCAATACCATTCTTGAAGCTAGAATTGTTTCTTTGGAATGATGTCCAGATAGCAGGTGAGACAGCCCAGATGGGACTTGGAGCTGTGTCCCACATTACCCTCTGAGTATTAGGAGTGCCTCTCTTTACCCGAAGCACTGCGAATTGAGCCCAGGGCCTTGCACAAGTTAGGCAAGTACTCTACTACTGAGATACATCCCAGCCCTTAGGTGCTTCTTCAGTTTTATGATTAACCAGCAGTGTGTGTGTGTGTGTGTCTGTCTGTCTGTCTGTACATGTGTGTATATGTGTATATTATGTGTGTATGCTCATGTTGTGTGAGCATGTGTGTATTGAGTGTATGTGTGCATATGTGTACATTGTATGTGTTGTTTATGTGTGTGCATGAGTGTGTATGTGTATTGATGTGTGTGTATGTGTGTGCACAATTTTCAGACCCAGAGCCTATCAATGCTAAGCAACTCCTCTCCCACTGAGCCCAGCCCCCATCTCTAGTAGATAATATTTAAGTCAGACACACACACCCCTGTCCAATTGGCAAAATTTTTAGTTTAAAGCCTTAAAACCAAATGAAGCTTGCAAACATCTCCCATTTTGCCAGTGATGTTTTAAAAATGGACGTTTTTAACTCCCTCAGGCTAATTGTCAGTTAGCCACAGTCCCCACTACACTCTGTTGCTGTGCACTCAGGTCGAGTCATTCGTCTATGTTGTCAGGATTGCTCCAGTAAGCGTCTATGCATCAACTCTGCCGAGTCCCCAGGGAAGGAGAGAAGCTTTTTCTAACCGTCCTCTGCTCAGTACTGTGTGTTATCAGCTGTCTTGGGCTTGCGATCTCTTACTCCTTCTTCCTTCTGCCTTCAAAAATGTATTGCTACATATTATGCATGTGTTTATGTGTATGCCTACATGAGTTTATGTGTACCAGGTGCATGCAGAAGCCCAGAGAAGCAAGAAGAAGAAAGTGTCACAAAGGTGCTAAGAACTCAACTTGGGTCCTCCACAAAAGGAGTAAGTGCCCTTAACCACTGAGATATCTGTCCAGACCCCTTCTCCCTTTAAAACACTCTTGGGGTTGGGGATTTAGCTCAGCGGTAGAGCGCTTGCCTAGCAAGCGCAAGGCCCTGGGTTGGGTCCTCAGATCAGAAAAAAAAAAAAAAAGAAAAAGAAACACTCTCCCTTGGCCCTGTGGAATTTTGTTTTTCTTACTAAATTGCCCAGACCTTAAAGGTTACTCTCCTAATTGTACAGACACATGGTCAACATTTTGAAACTGAGGCTCTGGATGTGGCTTAGCTGGTAGAGGGCTTGCCTAGCATCCTTGAAGCCTTGGGTTCCATCCCAAGCACCACAGAAACCTGATGTGGTGACTCACATCTATGATCATTTAGGAGGTAGGAAGAGGAGGATCAGGAGTTCAAGGTCATCTTCTGATGACACAGGCAAGTGCAAGACTAGCCTTGGACACAAGATCCTGTCTCAAAACAAATTCTGAAGCTAGCTCTTGGGTTGGGAAAATGTGGGTGACATTGTGTTCCATGATAGAGCTGGATAGAGTCTGGACAGGGCGCTGATTCAGCAGGGGACAGACTTGACATTGTCTTTTCTTTTCAGAGAAATAAAAAAGGCTACTGTGGAATAGAATTGAAGACCCAGAAATGAACCCACACACCTATGGTCACTTGATCTTTGACAAAGGAGCAAAAAAATCCAATGGAAAAAAGATAGCATTCTCAACAAATGGTGCTGGTTCAACTGGAGGTCAGCATGTAGAAGAATACAAATTGACCCATTCTTATTGCTCTGTACAAAGCTTAAGTCCAAGTGGATCAAGGACTTCCACATAAAACCAGATACATTCAAACTAATAGAAGAAAAAGTGGGGAAGAGCCTCAAAAACATGGGCACTGGGGAAAATTTCCTGAACCAATGGCTTATGCTCTAAGATCAAGAATCAATAAATGGGACCTCATAAAACTGCAAAGCTTCTGTAAGGCAAAGGACACTGTCATTAGGACAAAATGGCAACTAACAGATTGGGAAAAGATCTTTACCAATCCTACATCTGATAGAGGGCTAATATCCAAAATATACAAAGAACTCAAGAAGTTAGACTCCAGAGAGCCAAATAACACCTGTTAAAAATGGGTACAGAGCTAAACAAAGAATTCTCAGCTGAGGAATATCGAATGGCTGAGAAGCACCTAAAGAAATGTTCAGCATCCTTAGTCATCAGGGAAATGCAAATCAAAACAACCCTGAGAGTCCACCTCACACCAGTCAGAATGGCTAAGATAAAAAAACTCAGGTGACAGCAGATGCTGGCGAGGATGTGGAGAAAGAGGAGCACTCCTCCATTGTTGGTGGGATTGGAGACTGGTACAACCATTCTGGAAATCAGTCTGGAGGGTCCTCAGAAAATTACACTACCTGAGGACCCAGCTATACCTCTCCTGGGCATATACCCAAATGATGTTCTAACATACAACAAGGACACATGCTCCACTATGTTCATAGCAGCCTTATTTATAATAGCCAGAAGCTGGAAAGAACCCAGATGTCCTTCAAGAGGAACGGATACAGAAAATGTGGTACATCTACATAATGGAGTACTACTCAGCTATCAAAAACAATGACTTCATGAAATTCATAGGCAAATGAATGGAACTAGAAAATATCATTCTGAGTGAGGTAACCCAATCTCTCTCTCTCTCTCTCTCTCTCTCTCTTCTCACACACACACACACACACACACACACACACACACATATGGTATGCACTCACTGATAAGTTGTTATTAGCCCAAATTATGCAAGATACAATCCACATACCACATGAAGCTTAAGAAGAAGGACGACCAAAGTGGGGATGCTTCAGTCCTTCTTAAAGGGGGGAACAAAAATTTTCATAGGAGGGGATATGGAGACAAAGTTTGGAGGATAGACTGAAGGAATGACCATTTAGAGCCTGCCCTACCTAGGGACACAGCCCATATATATACAGCCACCAAAACTAGATAATATTGATGAAGCTAAGAAGTGCATGCTGACAGGAGCCTGATATAGCTGTCTTCTGAGAGGCTCAGCCAGAGTATGTCAAATATAAAGGCGAATGCTGGCAGCAAACCATTGAACTGAGAACAGGGTCTCCATTGGAGGATTTAGAGACAGGATGGAAGGAGCTGAAGGGACTTGCAACCCCCTAAGAACAATACCAACCAACCAGAGCTCCCAGGGACTAAACCACTACCCACAGACTAAGCACGGACAGACCCATGGCTCTAGCTGCATATGTAGCAGAGAATGGCCTTGTCTGGCATCAGTGGGAGAAGCCCTTGGTTCTGTGAAGGATTGATGCCCCAGTGTAGGGTAATGCCAGGGTGGTGAGGTGGGAGTGGGGTGAGTGAGCACCCTCATAGAAGCAGGGAGGGGGGATGGGATAGGGGGTTTATGGCCTTGGGAAACTGGGAGAGGGAATAGCATTTAAAATGTAAATAAAAAATATTCGATAAAAATAAATAAATAAAAATAAAAGCAAAAAGTTCAAGCCCCCGGCCCCCAAAAACAGGCTACTGTGAAATTCCTTCACTAGGATTTGGGGGATGCAGGGTCAAACAACAATATTGATGGCCCTGGAGGATTCAAGTCAAGTTAACATGCAGTTGTGCACATGGTGATGTGAGCCACCCTGTCCTCCACATTCCTTTCCACAGCCTGGAAGACGTGACCAAACTATCTCAGTGCTCTTCCCAGGTGGGCCACTCCTACACAAGCAGAACCCACTACCCATGGCTCTGAGCAGCCAGTACAGCTCTGATGGGAAGCTACTCATCACCAAGACGTCCTGCCACAGGGGTGGCGGGAAATAAGTGGTGAGAATAATCAGAGACCTGGGTTCTGGTCTCAATCCTAATGTTAACTCACTGGGTTATCTGGGGCTTGGGAAGGGCAGTTTTCCTTTTGAGATTCAGATCTAAATTGCTTTTAAAAGTAATTGTTATTTCTGTGTGTGTGTGGTGTGTGTGTGTGTGTGGTGTGTGTGTGTGTGGTGTGTGTGTGTGGTGTGGTGTGTGTGTGTGTGCAGGCACGTGTGCATGCATGTGTATATGCTTGCAGAGGTTAGAGGAATGTCAGGTCTTCTGGAGCTAGAGTGAGAGTCGGTTGCGATCTGGGTCCTAGGAATAAAAGTCTGGTCCTTGCAAGACTAATATGTGCTCATAACTGCTGAGCCATCTCTCTCTCGGTCCCTAGATCTGTTTCTTTTTGTCTTTTCTTTTACATTTTATTGATTGATTGATTGATTGATTGATTGATGGGTTTTGAGACAGGGTTTATCTTGTCCTTGCTATCCTGGAACTTGCTCTGTAGACCAAGGCTAGCCTGGAACTCAGAGATCTGGGATTAACACCCCGTGCTAGATCTGTTTGTTTATTTGTTTTCTTTTCTCAATAATTTACTTTTTTAATGTACTTTTCATCCCAATCAGGGACACTTGCTCAACTAGATCTGTTTCTTAAATGAAGACACATAATAAATTGGTTTTCAATCTCATGTCAAGATTCAGTGGGGAGGAGCTGATGATTTGAGTGGGGAGAGCTAGAAAAATCAGAGAAAGAAGAAATTTCGTGGGGGGAGGGTAATAGGATTCCTGCCAAGGCTTGTGACTCTTAGGTGGGCAGAGGCTGTTCCCAGTGAGTGGAACTGCAAAGGCCCAGTGTGGAAGCTTCCTGAGCCACAAAGAAGCAATAGTCGCCTCCTAGTCTGGGTTCAGACAGGGCTCTCCACAAACATGTCCTGCCCTCCTGTGAATAAAACATGGAGGAGCTTCAAGCTCTGTAAGCTGTCTCTTCTGTACCGGTGGAATCGTAAACAGGACTGCAATCAACATGTCTGTCACACTTCTGACAGGATAGGGACATGCGCTGAAACAGGAGGTGAGTATGGCCAAGTCATCTGCATAAATAAGGACTTTCATGGGAAAGGGTTACCTCCATTATAAACTGTTCCACAGATGCTGTTCCGTGTGTGTGTGTGTGTGTGTGTGTGTGTCTTTGTGTGTGTATCTATGTGTGTGTCTGTGTCTTTCTCTCTGTGTGTGTGTGTCTCTGTGTGTGTTTGTCTCTCTCTCTGTGTCTCTCTCTGTGTCTCTCTGTGTGTCTATGTGTGTGTGAATGTACATGCGTGAGTGTGCATGTGTCTGTGTATGCATGCATGTGTGTGCATGTGTGTGTGTGCGTGTATGTGTGTGTGCATGTGTCTGTGTGTGTCTGTGTGTGTCTCTGTGTGTTTGTCTCTCTCTCTCTGTGTCTCTCTCTGTGTCTCTCTCCGTATGTGTCTATGTGTGTGTGAATGTACATGCATGAGTGTACATGTGTATGTGTATGCATGCATGTGTGCATGTGTGTGCGTGCGTGCGTGCGTGTGTGCGTGTGCTGTGTGTCTGTGTGTGTGTCTGTGTGTGTGTCTTTACGTGTGTATCTATGTGTGTGTCTGTGTGTGTCTTTCTCTCTGTGTGTCTTTGTGTGTGTCTCTGTGTGTGTTTGTCTCTCTCTCTCTCTCTGTGTCTTTCTCTGTGTGTGTCTATGTGTGTGTGAGTGTACATGCATGAGTGTGCATGTGTATGTGTATGCATGCATGTGTGCATGTGTGTGTGTGTATGTGTGTGTGTGCGCGTGTGCAGGTACTTGCAGAGACCATAGACCATCCCTGAGTGCTGCTGCCCAGATGCTATCCCCCCCTTTTTTTCCTGACAGGGTCCCTTTCTGGCCTGGAACTCACCAGTGACAATAACTCCCATGAGTTTGTCTGTCTCTGCCTCTCAGTGTTGGAATCGCAATTACCTGCCACTGTAGCTGGCCTGTTAAAAACATGGGTTCTAGGAATTGAACTCAGGTCTTTGCCTTGCAAGGCAAAACTCACTAAGCGAGCCTCCTCACCAGCACAACTGTTATCAATAGTAACAGCAGGAAGAGGTGGCCAGCAGTAGTTGTTTTGGACAGGGCCTTCACATGGCAGGAGCTTTGGGAGAGCACTTTGTCACAGGGAATCCAACGCTGACACTTGTACCTTGACCTCTGATTTCCCTATTATGACCCAGTTTAGGCCAGCCTTTTAAAAGCTCATAGAAATATTTCATCACTCTAATTACAGGCGAGACTCCCTGTGTCATAAGAAGAGCTGGTGGAAAGGAGAACAATTAGCCAAGGCACATAATTGAAGGGTTTATAAATATATCCGGTAGTGTATGGGGCCTTCCTGTTGGACACTCTCCTCAGAACCCAAGGGCAGAGATAGGAGTGCATGGCTCTTAGGCAGGAGGATGATGAACGCTTTATTATAAAACAGGAGTGAGGTGTCTTGGGTAAGGGAGGCTTCCTGTGCCTCCTGTGTGGACTGAGTCACACCCTCCCTCCCTCTCCTACCCAGGAGGCTTTCCATGCTGTGGCACCATTTGAAAAGTCTGCTAATCATGAGATAGGAGGGAACATTTGGAATAGAGACAGTGTGACTCCTGTCACTGAGCAGAACAATGAAGAGTTCAAAAATAGTAGTATCTGCTTGTGGAAAGCCAATAAACATATAATTTTCAGGTAATTACTAGCATATAATTAGCTCTCTGCTTTTTCATATGCTCTGGCAGAAACGGAATTGGAGAGCCACAGGGACGTAGCTGAGTTCAGTGCATCCCAGAGCAGAAAGGAAGGTGGTTGTTGTTGTTGTTGTTGTTGTTGTTGTTGTTGTTGTTGTTGTTCTTCTTCTTCTCCTCCTCCTCCTCTCCCTCCTCCTCCCACCGTCCTCTTCCCGCCCTCCTCCTCCCACCCTCCTTCTCCTCTCCCCCCCCTCCCCTCCTACCCCTTCTCCTCTTTTTCTTCTCCCTCCTCCTCTTCCTTTTCCTCTCCTGGATAGAAATTGAGGGTCAGAGTGCCCCAAAGCTGGAGGAGCCCAGGTCCACTTCCTTCCAGCTGGTGAGGCTCTAAGGTTACTGAAACTGACTCAGGACCTACAGACTGAGCATCTGGACTTCACTCCAGCCCCTTGGCCCTCCACATGTCTGCTGCCCTTGCCCTCAGTATCCTTCTGTAGGATAATTGAACTCAACTCAATGGTGCTTCCTTAGCACACCATAGGAGGATGGGCAGGGGGGAGAAAGTGCAAAGCGGGGAGATATCAGGTGTTACTGGAAAGATGAAGTGGCCATCCCAAGCTCACTTCTATTAGCAAAGTCTCATCCCATAGTGTCAGGCTTTTGTTGCCATAGTGGGGTCTATAATCAGGCAAATGTTATAGGAAAAGGATTTGTATAAAGCTCTCAGTGTTTATAGGAGGCCGAGAGTACAAATGGTGTGCATAGTGCAGGCTCTGAGCCCATGGTGGGGCAAGAGGAGAGGGAAAATTGCATCTTGAGCCAGGAAGCTGAGAGGGAGGGAGAAGGAGGGGCAGGCATAGTCATTTCCTAATAACCCTTTCCAGTGGTGGACAGAGGATGGCAGATGGCAGATCATGAATCATGAGCAAAGGAAGAAAGAATATGTCTTGAGCCAAGAAGCAGAGAGGGAGAGAGTGGTCTTGTTCATTTTCTGACACCCTTCTCCCCAAAACTACCAATGAGTCCCACATGACTTACCTCACAGTACCGCCTGACGGGCCTTCTGCTAGGTACCATCTCTTGAAGGTCCTAACATTTCCCACTGCCACCACTCCAGGGACTGAACCTCTGATTGCTTGAAGCCTGGGAGGACATTCAAACAATGCCTAAATTAGAGCACTTAGCATTAATTTTATTTCTCTCATTGGGTTTTTGTTGGGTTTCACATGAGAAGTATTGCGATGGAGTTCATGGAAGGTAACCAGAACATACTCAAGGTCAGTGTGTACAAATCATTGGCTAATATGCAGACTTGGTGGGAAGGCCTGTCATTAGCGGTAGCCTGTGTATGCTGACTAGCTGTCATCGGCTGCCTTTTGCTTGCTCTTCAGTGCTGAGAGATGGCACCGGAACCTTGCATCACCGGCTACCAATGCTGGAAATAGAAAATGTCAGCAGTGTATGAAAGAGTACCTACCAAGCAGACACACAGAGCACAAGTACATTTGCAATATATCTGCAGCATTAATTTTTCATAGGGAGAGTAACAGGGTGCAGGGAACCCAAGAAAGCTATTTAGGAGAGGCAATAAAAGATGGAGAGATGTTCTTAGGTGATTCTAAGATTCTAAGAGTCCTTGTCTGCAGATTCTACAGGTTTATGTCTGAGGGGTTGCTCTGTGGACTGGTACCTACCCAAATCAGTCATGTTAGAGAGTAAATCTGGGGAGGCTTGAAAGGAGGGCTGCAAATACATATGAATCATCTTTTTAGAGGAAGAGAAGGTGACCAGTTTGACCAGTGTCTTAATTAGCTTCCTCCTGAAAACAGAGCCTGAGGTGGACTTGGGTGTTTTCATGTTGTCCTGGGATGCAGGAAAGAGGAACAGACCCAGTGAGCCAGGGTAGGAAGACTAGTCCGTGACGGATATGGTACCCTCATGGAAGGGGACTTCAGTCTTGCTGGAACATCTCAGAGAAGTCAGAGGCAATGGGTCTCAGGATGTTTTGTTTGAAGGGATGTTATGTTTGGGGGGAAATAGCAAAGAGGAACCGGATTAGTGTTCTCTGACTGTTCTGTCTCATGCCCTGAAGGCTCATTTGTATGTCATACCTCTCTCCCTCCCTTGCCAAATCACTTCTGGGCACATGTGAGAGACTTTAGCAGGAGTTTGTGGATAAGAAGTGTTGTGTGACACTTTGCCTGGGAAGAACAAATGTCTATTCACCCCAGATTGAGGACCAAAGTGATGATATTCCTAAAGTCAAACTTGGTGAACCAATGTGTATTATTTCAGGAATATGGATGAGAGGTTACTTATAGGACTAAGGATGACTCAGAAGCAGCTGCATCATCCATGCCTACTGCACATGGCTAATGACTCATGAAATCTGCATCCCTGGAGCTCTAAGCATAACAGGATAGGTTGCTCAATAGGTCAGCTGGTTGGAGTGTCCCACCACCCCCAACAGTGGTTTACTGCTTTCATAACTTTGGGGGGGACATTGTGAATCTTGTTAGTTTTAGGAACATCCTGACATTTATGTGTTGTTTTCTCCCTGAGTCTTATGACACTTCCCATTGCTTATGCAGGAACTATTTGAATTCAGATGAAATGCTACATAACAGGAAGAGTTCAAGATCCGGTATTTCCTGTCTGCCCTATCCCTAATGATACGGCTGGTTTTTGCAGTAGCTACCTCTCTCCATTGCTTCACAGCTCCTGTTAGGTACCCCTTTCCTCCTGGATCTAACTTATGTTGGGTTCCAGCAACAATATAGACTTAAACTTCTCTCTGCCTTTCCCTCTATTCCTTCTTCTGGTGCTGGGTTCTGAGTGTTTTGTCATCCCTTCTTGACACCCAACATTCTGTTCATATTTCTATGAATGTCTCTTTCTTTCAGGCATTTTCATTTGAACCATCTGAGGTAAAGTTTGCTCCTCACATGATGCTGACTCTAAGGGTACCTTATACCCCAGGTCTTGGGAGGGTCCTTTATACTTTTCCTTCTCCTCAGAAGGACTCCATGCCTGTTGTGTGGCAACCCATGTTAGGAGGAAAGCAACTGACATGGCAGATCTACAGATTCAAGGCAAGGATGAGGGAATTCAAGCAATGTCTCAGCAGGGCCATAGCACATAAAACAGGAGGAGATTTTGACCATTAGTGACCTTGTCAGTCAAGAATCTGGGAGGGTGCTCCTGTCCTGCAAGCCAGCCATCATGTTTTCTTTGATGAAAAAAAATAAAAAAGAGATGTCAGGCTTAAAATTAAACAGCTTATCACATTTTAACTGTCAATCATGGCTATTGTTATTAATGATTAAAATTTGAATCACACATTAAAATACTTGCAAGTTTTACATTTCAAACTACAACGAATCTCTAGTAAATTACATTGTACACCAAGAACATTGGTTGGAATGGATGGAAATTTCTACTCTGGGCCTTCCTGTCCTCTTTTGTTTGGTAAAATGATTTTCTATCTTACTGGTTTAAAGATTCTATGATGGTTTATGCTTGTAATCCCAGCACTTGGGAGGCTAAGGCAGAAAGATCAAGAGTTGAAGATCAACCTGTGCAGCTTAGAAAGAAAGAAGAGAAAGAAAAGAAAATGATGGGAAAGGAGGGAGGGAGGGAGGGAAGGAGGGAGGGAGGGAGGGAGGGAGGGAAGGAGGAAGGATTTCTTAAAGAGAGGAGAGTTTGGCTTACTGATGGTTCATTAACATGTATGAGGCCTGGGATTTAACCCTTATCACTGAAGAAAAAAGATTTAGAAGGCTAAGTTTTTTATGTAACTACACCCCTGTGAACTGTGAATGGCACAGCTTTTTCTTAACCTGCTGGACAGTGCTGTCATGCTCTCCAGTATCCACTGAGGGAGAGCCTTTCACCCCACCTCCAGGTCTGTTCACTTCGCAAACAGCCCTAAGCCACAAAGATTTCCTCTTTTCTCCTCCTCAGCTCTCAGGATTTAAACATTTATTATTTATTATTATTGTGTGTATCTGTGCACATGTGCACGAGCATGCTGTGATAGGCACATGGAGGTCAGAAGACAATTCAGTGGAGTTCGTTCTCTCCTTCCACCTCTGTATGGTTCCAGGGATCAAACTCCAGTTGTCAAGCATGCAGGGCAAACGCCTTTACTCGCTGAACCATCTCCCTGGTCCAGCATTAGGGATTTAAATAATACAGTTTGGCATCTGCAAGTATGCATTTTGCTTTCTAATTGCTCATAGGTCTGTCTGTCTTTCCTTCCCTCCCTCCTTCCTTTCTCCTTCCCTCCTTTCTTCTCTCTTCCTTCCAATCCTTGGGTCTCTGCAGTACTCAGAGCCTTGTACATGTTAGGCATGCTCTATACCACAAAGCTACATGTTCAGTCCTGTTGTTTCTTATATTTTCAATGAAACAAGACATTATCCTGGGTCAGAAACATATGCCATTGTGTGCCTAGAACAAGAGCAAGTTCGTCTCAACAAACATCTAATGAGGACCTACTGTGTGCTTTGCACAGTACTGGGCTTCAAGCATATAAAGATGATGCAGATAAACTCCAGATCTTTGCAGAATGCAGACTCTAGAGAGAGTGAGATACATTTCCATATATAGCTCTAGAATGTCCTTTATGGAAACTGTTCAAATGAAGTAGTAAGTATGCAGGGAAAGAGGAGAAGGCTGGGGTCTCCTCTAGGTGCTGAAGAATGAGGATAAGTTTCCAGAAATGATGCTCTGGTGATAAGTCACACATGAAAGAAAGATGTGTTGAGCAGAGGGATACTTATGCTTAGTGGGTCACTTGGGGCCTGCTGAAGGTGTGATGGTCAGAGGCGGGGTACTTCAAAGACCCTTTCCAGGCTCCTGAAAGTGAGTCCTAGTTTTACTCTTTCCATCTTGGACACATCAACTCTGTGAAACATTATCTCCCTATATCGAAAGTGGGGAGACAAGGAGGCTGCATGTGGTTCATCTGGTAAAAGTTCTGTGCAGGCATGACAACCTGTGTTTGCAGCCCCAACATCCATTACCATTCAGGTGCGGGGGGGGGGGGTATTCAGGATTCAGGGATTGTGTGTGTGTGTGTGTGTGTGTGTGTGTGTGAGAGAGAGAGAGAGAGAGAGAGAGAGAGAGAGAGAGAGAGAGAGAGAGAGAGAGGATGCCTGTGTGTAGTTTCCACTGAAGCCAGGAGACAGCATCAAATGCCTTACATGTGAAGTTACAGGTGGTTGTTAGTGAGTCTACATGGATGCTGGAACCTGAACAAGGGGCCTCTACAAGAGCATCAAGCACCCTTAACTGCTGAGCCATCTCTCCAGCTCCTCAATTATTATCAATTTTCATTTAATTTCTATTTATATAAATTATACCTTGTAACCTTCTTCTTGAAAAGTTGGACATTGCTGATGGGGGTGAAGCCTTTTGGTTTTTTGTATTTTTTACCCTTTTGCTCCACTTTCACCTGCTCACAGACACTGGGGTGGTGATGGTGGTGGTTGTGCACACATGTGCGTGTACCCGTGTAACCAGATAGCATCTTCCCATGTAGCCCCAAGCTGCTGGCCTTGAACTGGTAACATCCAGCCTTGGCCTCTCTGTTGCCGTGTTCACAGGGGCACACCACCACATTCTGTAGCAAGAAGACATTTTTATCATTTTTCTGCTCAAATGTTCTGCCCTTTCCTCTGTGTTTACATATCTACATTCTCCTGGAAAATGGACTCATCTTTATCTTTTGACAGCTAATCTCCTGGACTGTGCCTGGAGTTTCCCCTTTCATTCATGATTGCTTTACGAGATGGGCCACATGTAAATAAGTGTGTCTGTGAGATGGTTTATGAACCCTAGGAGGGAAAGGCGTCACCCGGGGAAATGTCGTTATTAAACCCAAGGCTTTCAGGACAGTAGAGAGTACACATCAGCCGCTGTATCTGGCAGCTGGTTCTTCCTTCAGATATGTCGGAGACGTATTCCGACCACCTTTTCTGGCTGCCAGAACACTTTACATCGGGCCAGAGGCCGAGTGTGTAAGACAGAAAGAGGCCCGAGTTAGAGATCACCTCCAAGGTCCACACTAAAGATGGCCCAGGGAGGAGTGAATACCCAGGATCACACAGCTGGGGAGAAAAACCCCGCTTTCCCGAGTCCCAGGCCAGTGCCCTTCTTACATCACAGGGCCGGAGCTGCTTTTGCTTAGGAACGCTGCTCACAAGCCAACCTGTGTGCAATCCCCGAGAGCTGAGAGCTTGACCCTAGTTCAATCCTGTGTGTATATGCAAATACACACAGATGCTGTGGGGTGTGCCCAGGAGCAGAGCGCAGAGCAGGCTCTTGGAGAGAGTTGAGGCTGAGGAGACCTGGGAACATTAGGCTAGACAAGGACCAATGAGGGAGGGAATTCCAAGCACAGCAAATATGGGAGAGAAAAACAGGGCGGGTTTCAGGGGAGAGGTGTGTTTCAGGGTACTGGGCAACGCAGGGATAATTGCACTGAGTCCTGGTATGGGCTTTCACTCCCTTGCCTGCCACTGAGAGCAGGTCTTGCTGCCCTCACGAGAGCATATATCCCTGAAGAAAGACAGCTGGTCTCAGAGCTGTACATCTCCTCCATGCCTGGAGAAGTCATGCTGCGTTATATTACCACACTGTATTCCACTACGTATTATTATGTTAGAGTCCCTTGCTTTATATTGTAATTATATTGTGTTATAGTACATTTCATTAGACTGCACGTACAATACACACACACACATATGTACATGCATGCATACGCGATATATTATAAAGGTACACAGCATTTCTCAGGGAATAGGCAAACTCACAACAAAGCAAACTCCCCCTGCCGCCCACTCCTTTTGCTCCCTGGGGATGCTGTGCTTTCTCATTTGAGGAGCCACGATAAATTGTCCGTTCGATTCTGCGTGTAGCGTGGCTGTGTCAGAAGTGACTTGGCAGCAGGCTCTGGGATGGAAACACCACACAGGACCTTGGAGAAGTTATTTTTACCCTGGAGAAAAATGTGACTTGCTGCCCCCAACACCATAACTCCCCCCCCAAAAAATCTACTGCATCCTCTCTAAATATTGACATGCCAACTGAAGCAACAGGAAGTGAGCTGCCCTCTCCCCGCCCCCCCCATTAGCTAATCATCCGTAATTATTTTTATTCCTTTTTTGGGTTAGAGTGCAAAGTAGTGCACTTCATTGTGACATTTCATTCACGTGTCTAACCGTCCTTTGTTCTTATTCGTTCTTCTCTCCTAGATCCCTCCCCTAAACGGTCCCATCTTCCACAGATGTGTCCCCTTTTAACTCCACATGTATTTTTTTAAAGATTTATTTATTTTATTTATATGAGTATACTGTCGCTGTCTTCAGACACACACACCAGAGGAGGGAATAGGATCCCATTACAGATGGTTGTGAGCCACCATGTGGTTGCTGGGAATTGAACTCAGTACCTCTGGAAAAGCAGTCAGTGCTCTTAACCGCTGAGCCATCTCTCCAGCCCAATTCCACATATATTACAAACTCATTCTATTTTATGTGTTTGAGTGTTTCGCCTGCATATATGTATGCGTACCATTTGCACGCCTGGTACCAAGGGGAGACCAGAAGAGGACATCAGATCCCATTACAGATGGTTGTGAGCCACTATATGGTTGCTGGGAATTGAACCCAGGTCCTTTGGAAGAACAGCCAGTGAGTGCTCTTAACCCCTGTGTCTCTCCAGCTCTGTCGTGTGTTTCTTCATGGTAGACAGTCATTATGCCTGGGGTAAGAAGGAAACTCAAAGCATTTCCCTGAGGCTGACGATGTTGACTCTTCCCCTCCCCAGAAACTGTGTCAGCCATGGACTATTGATTGATAATGATGAGTTTCATTATATTTTCTATAAATATTTCATCTATATTTCCTCTGTCTGATGTCAAAGCTTTTTCCCCATTCTGTGTGGGCTGTCTCTTCACTCTGGTGTGTTTTCATTGTTGTTGTTGGTTGTTGTGGTGGTGGTGGTGGTGGTGGTGGTGGTGGTGGTGGTGTGCACAGACTTCTTAATTTCCCATAACCCCCTTTGTCAATGACTTGGACTATTTCCTATGCTATCAGAGTCTGTCTCAGAATGTCCTTGCCTGTGAGAACTTTTGAAGTGTTTTCCTCATCTTTTTTTCTAGCAGTTTCAGTTTAGGGACTTGTCGTAAGAAGGTCTTAGAGTAATGTTGAATTGGTCTTTGCACAGGACTAGAGATATGGATCTAACTTCATTTTTCTATACATGAGGTTTCCCTGATTCCTTAAAATTTTTTGCTGGTGTGGATTGAACCTTAAGCCTGAGCAGGCTGGGTAAGCATGCTACTAATGAAGCCTACTCCCAGCTCTGTTAGCAAAACATTGAACTAAGTAAGAACACGTGAGGTCTATAAGAGAAGTACTCATGAAGTACTTACCTTAAAATGTTCATACCCCTAGGCAATAAGTACTATTTCTATGAAGGTGTCCAAAGGACCCCTCTGAAATACAGATTGCTGAAAGTGAATGTCCGCTTCAGGATTATTTACCATAGATGAAAATGAGAAACATTAGAAACATCCAGCATGAAGGTCACCGTGAGTCGTTTACAGAGCACCTAGCCAGTGTGACACAGTCGGTGAGCCTTCCAAGCCTTGTTTACATAAGAGCTTTTGTTTGTTTTGGTTTGGACTTTTCATATTTTTTAAAAGAGGGCATCAGATCCCCTTGAGCTAGAGTTCTGGGAGCCAAACTCAGATTGCCTGGAAGAGCTGCAAACCCTGGCGAGCCGTCTTTCCAGCCCAGATTTTTCAGATTTTTGAGTCTCACTATGTAACCTACTCTGACTGGCCTCAAACTCTCATTTCTCCTGGCTCAGCCTTCTGAGTGCTGGGAGTACAGGAGTGGCTCTCTGTCCCTGGCTTTACAAGAATTCGGGGTCTGGTATGATGACTCATGACAGGAATTGTAATCCTAGCACTCGGGAGGCTGAGGCAAGAGAATTTCAGACCTCAGTCTTTGCTACGTGGTAAGTCTTAGATCACACAGCGAGGACCAGTCTCAAAAAGAAAAAAAGCATTCATATGGTCTGTTTATCCCTAAATAATCCAGTATGTTTTTTCTAAAAACAAAGCCTTTTTATATAATAATAACCAAAATCAAGAAATGGGTCATGATATGATTTCATTATTGAATACACAGAACATGTCACCATTATCCCCCAAATGACCTTCAAAGGAAGAGGGAAAAATGGATTTGCTAGTATTTCTTCTATTTGTTTGACTCTAATATAAAAATCCAGGATCACACATAGCTCTGGGTCACCATGTGGTATCTAATAAGCTTCTCATGTCTTTCTTCTTTGTGAGCTTAGTAATTTGTACATGTTTTGGTGCTAAGGACTTGCACATGCTAGAGCGTGTGTTCTGTCACTAAGCTTCATTCCCAGCCCCATCCATCTGTGTGTGTGTGTGTGTGTGTGTGTGTGTGTGTGTGTGTGTGTGTGTGTGTGTGTATGTGTGTTTGTTGTGTTGATGGTATGTGGGTGTGTGGTATGTGTGTGTGTGTATATCTGTGTGTGTGTGTGTTTGTGTGTGTGTGTGTGTGTGTGTGTGTGTGTGTGTGTGTGTGTGTGTGTGTGTGTGTGTGTGTGTGTGTGTGTATGTGTGTGTGTGTGTGTGTGTGTGTGTGTGTGTGTGTGTGTGTGTGTGTGTGTGTGTGTGTGTGTGTGTGTTTGTGTGTGTGTGTGTGTGTGTGTGTGTGTGTGTGTGTGTATATGTGTGTGTGAGTGTGTGTATGTGTGTGTGTGTGTGTGTGAGTGTGTGTGAGTGTGTGTGTGTGTGTGTGTGTGAGTGTATGAGTGTGTGTGAGTGAGTGTGTGTGATGTGTGTGTATGTGAGTGTGTGTGTGTGTGTGTGTGTGTGTGTATGTGTGTGTGTGTGTGTGTGTGTGTGTGTGTGTGTATGTGTGTGTGTGTGTGTGTGTGTGTGTGAGGGCATCATCCATCTCCTGAAGCTGGGTTGCCAGCGGTTGTGAGCTGCCCAGTATGGGTGGTGGGAGTCAAACTCAGGTCCCCTGGAAGAGCAACAAATGTTCTTAGCCACAGAGAACCTCTCCAGCCCTCATCTAGGAACTCTGAGTAGCATGGGACATGTATTCAGAAGAATGTCCCTCAGATCAGGCTTGCCATTTGTGCTTCCTCATGATTAGATTCCAGGGATACATTCTTGTCAGATATGTGAGCAAGGAGATGGTGTATCCTTCAAGTCAGGGGACACACAACTCCAATTACCTGCTTAGGGTGGTTGGTGGCTCCCAGGTTTCTTCACTATAAACTTATACTGCTTTCTCTATAATTAATAAGGATCTTATAGGGAGATGCTTTGAAGATATTCGTTATTCTGTGTCTTGTGAAGTGTGTGTGTGTGTGTGTGTGTGTGTGTGTGTGTGTGTGTGTGTGTGTGTGTGTGAAGGATCAAATCCAAGGCCTTATGCATGGTACACATACTTTCTCCCACTTAAAGTGTGTTAATGTTTACACAGTAGTTTGGAATTGTTGATGTCTTAAGCTTGACTTTCCTTTGTTTTGTTTTGGTTTTTTTTTTTTTTGGTTTGTTTGTTCTGTTCTGTTTTGTTTGTTTGTTTGTTTGTTTTGAGATAGGGCTTCTCTGTATAGCCCTGGCTGGCCATCGTGATCCACCTGCCCCTGTCCCGAGTGCTAGGATTAAAGGCAATTATTCTTTGTTTTAAAGACTTACTTATTTTAATTATATGTATGTTTGTGAGTATATGCACGTGAGTGTGGGTGTCATCAGAAGTCAGAAGAGGTGTCAGATCCCTCTGGAGCTGTAGCTGTGAGTCTCCAGTGTGGGTGTTGGGAACTGGACTTAGGTCCTCTGTAAGAGCAAAAAGTTCTCTTAATGCTGAGTTATCTCTTCAATCCTTTTTATCTTTTCTTTTCTCTCTCTCTCTCTTTAATCTCTCTTTCTTTCTACCTGTCTTTTCTTTTTCTTTCTTTTTCTTTCTTTCTTTTTTTTCTTGTACACAAAAACAGAATCTCAACCCCACATGGTGGCGCATGCCTTTGATTCCAGCACTTGGGAAACAGAGACAAGAGGAATTCTGTGTGTTCAAGGCCAACCTAGTCTACATTGAGAGTTAAAGGACTACATAGAGAGACCCTTCCTCAAACAAAACACAACAAAAACAAAAACAAAAACAGAAGCAAAACCCAGGGTCTCATGTAGCCCAGGTTAGCCTCAAACTCACAGTGTAGGCAAAGCTGGTCTTGATTTGCTGATCCTTCTGCCTCTACCTCTAAATTAGAATTAAAGGCTTGTGCTGATTCCAAATGGTAATTTTAAAAAATGTATCAACTGACTATGGAAAACTCTCTCTCTCACTCTCCTTTCCTTCCCTCCTCTCTCTGTCCCTCTCTCTCCCCCCTTTCTTCCCCTCCCCCACCATCCTGGGAACTCCTAATCCTCTGGCCTCAGTCTCAAGTCCTGGGCCCACAGGTGTCCACCACCACGCCTGCCCATGCACTCACTGGTAAAACATAAGCACGGTTCTGATGAACCTTTACTCTGTGAGTTGTAATCATTACTTATTTTTAATGGACTTTACTTTTTCTTATTTATTTTAGTGTTATTTAAGCTGGCCCCTGCACTTGTTTCCTGGGACTGACCATTTCTCCAAGGAAAGCTTGCTTACAGTTAGTAGATAATGGTTTATACAAACCGAGATTGAGCAACAGGTTTGCTCTTTCGTTTATGGCCTTGTTAGGAAGCAGAGGTGGGGAATGCACACACACACACACACACACATATACACACACACTCACACACATACTCATGCAACTCGCCTACACTCACTTGTACACTCATGTACACTCACACTCATTTGTACATACTCACACACTCATACTCATTCATACTCACTTGCACACTTACATACTCACTCATACTTACACATTCACACACTCACGCAACTCACCCACACTCACTTGTACACTCATGTACACTCACACTCACTTGTACATACTCACACGCTCATACTCACTCATACTCACTTGCACACTAACATACTTACTCATACTTACACACACACACACACACACACACACACACACACCAAATGTAATTTTTAAAAAATAATGTTTTCAAGGTGATGGGCATCAAATCCAGGACCTCGTGCATGCTAGGCCAGCACTTTACACTGGATTACAACCCCAGGCTAGAAATATGTTTTTAATAGACTATCAGCAGGAAAATTACAGAGTGCAGACTGAGCCCACTCCCATCCCTGGGAAGATAAAATGTAATCAAAACCAAGCAGGAGTTTCCTTGTGGTCCATGGGAAGGGAAGCAGGGCATGATGGACTAGGAGGAGGAGTCTGCACTGGGGTGGCCGAAGCCAGCTGCCCGTGGGAAGGAGTAAGGCCATCACGAATCATGGCCAGAGGTGATGAGATGGCTCGAACAGAGAAGTGGACCTAAGTTCAATCCCTGAAACTCACAAAGAAACACACACCACCATCGGGTGTGGCAGTCTGCTGTCTGCAACCCCAGAGTGGAGGAAATGGGAACCGGCGGGTCCCAGGTGCTCCTAGACAGGCCGTTCAACTTACTTGGTAAGCCTCAGGTCATTGGGTTACCCCATCTTTTTAAAACAAGATAAAAGGATGGATAATACCAGAGGAATGATACCTGTGGTCCTCTGACCTTTGAATGCATTTGTACACACGTGCACATGTACCTGCACACACACATCCACACAGTAACAAGGACCCTTGGGTGTAAGGGTGTGCACTGAAGGGCCGTCGAGCTCTAGGAGGAATGAGAAACACCAAGCCTGAGAGAGCAGCTGCTGAGGTTCCCACTCTGCAATGGCCCCGCCTCTCAAAACAGGAGCACAAGGTCCAGGGGCTGCATGGTATGTCCTTCCACAGAGGCTGCACAGTCAAAGGCAGCTGCCAGCCCGCACAACATGACAACTGCAGAAATCCACGAATGCTGGCTGGGGCCATAGCTCACTTGCTAGAGTGCTGCCCTCCAATACACAAGCCCTAGGCTCAGTACTCAGGGTCAGAAGTTCAAGGTCATCATTGGCCACAAAGCCAGTCTGAGGCCTGTCTGAGTTAAGAGGACTACTGGGCATAAAACACTTATGAGACCCTGACCAAAGGACACTCTGGGAGGAAGGAAAACTAATTGAATATAAAACAGGAATGGGTGAACAAATTCTCAGGACAATGAAGAAGAGGACTTCATCCAGGAGACAGAAATGGCTGGCTGCAGCTAAATAACTCAGAGCTTTACACAGGAAGATAAAAATTGTTGAAATACAGACAGTAGTGGTGAATGCCTTAATCCTGGCACTCAGAAGGCAGAAGCAGGTGGATCTTAGAGTTCAAGGCCAACCTGGTCTACAGAGCTGGTCTACAGACCAAACTCCAGGACAGCCCAGTCCACACAGAGAAACCCTGAGGCCGAGGCAGGAGGATTTCTGAGGTCCAGGCCAGCCTAGTCTACAGTGTGAATTCCAGGACAGCTAAGGATATACAGAAAAACCCTGCTTCGAAAAGCAAAAACAAACAAGAAACAAACAGACGTTTCCTGAAAAGGAAGTCATAAAAGAATTTCCAGGGTCTAAGATTTCAAATATTGGCAAATGAACGTGTACAGAAATATCCTGGTTTTTAAAAGCTTCATGTTAATATTTTGGCCTTAATTGGGTGAGATACTGGTTAAAGTCTTAAAAATAGTATCTGCATACATGAATTGAAAATGAATGTTAAGGGGCGGGAGACATGACAAAGCAGTTGAGAGCGCCTGCTGCTCTTGAAGAAGTCCTAGGTTTAGTTCCCAGTATCCACACCTGGCAGTTCACAGCCACCTGGAATTCTTGCAGCCGAGGAGTCAAAATATTCAACCTCCTCTTCTGATCTCTGGGGGTGCCTTCACACACACAATGTGGTTTTTAAAGAAAATGGTTTCTAATAATGGAAATGAACTCATGTCCCTGGTCATTTGGGAAATGCAAATCAAAGTCGGAAGTTACCTCCTCACGCCCTCTGGGCTGGTTATTATTTTTCTAAAGTCAGACAATAACAGGTATTGGCAAGTATGTAAGAGAACTGGAAACCTCCCGCCTCACTGCTGGGATTCTGAAAGGATGTGCAGCCACTCAGGAAAAGAGTTTGGCCATTGCTCAACATGTTAAGTATTAAATTACTAAGTTACTGTATGCTCCAGCCATTCCACTGCTGGTACGCATCCAAGAAAATGGAAAACATATGCTCAAACAAAAAAAAATATCCATACATAAACGTTCATAGCAGCATCATTCTAACAGTTGGAAAAAGAAAACAACACACGTGTCCATCAGCTGGCGAATGGGTAAAAATAATTGTGAGGGCCTTTTAGTCAGCCATAAAGGGGATGAAGGGTGCACACATGCTAAGACACACATAGATTTGAAAAGAACATGCCAAGGAGGAGTCAGACCCAGTGTGTCATGTATGTTCCTGTTTCTATGTGATTTTCCCAGGAGGCAAATCCATGGGCAGGGCAAGCAGAATAAGTAATGGCTGTCAGCATCAAGAGGGAGGGGTTACAGCATGTCTGCTAATATCATCGGGATTTCATTTGTGGGTCATGAAAATGTTTTAACTCAGGGCAGGAGTTACAGGGGCTTCTTGCTCTTCTTGGTTCCCCGCACCCACAACAGGTGGCTCACAACCTCCTGTCAGGCAAGCTCCAGGGGATCTGCTGCCTGGTGACCTCTCCTGGCCTCTGTCAGTACAGCATGAGTGTTTTCTCTCCCGCTCTCTGTCTCTGACACACACACACACACACACACACTCCCCACAAACTGTATGTCAACCAACCCAGAGAGGCATCTTCTCCTGGTCCTGTGGTCTGAAGGCTGCGGAGGAGGATCTTCCCTCCCACTAGCATCTGATGATCGCCAGCTGTTCTTTGTCTCTGACGTATTCCTCCATCCTTAGGCCAAGACAGGAATTCAAAAGTTCAAGGTCATCCTCGGCTACACATCGATACAGGAGACCTTGCCTCAAAAAAAAAAAAAAAAAAAAAAAATTAAAAAAAAAGTAGAAAAGAATGAGATAGATACCTAATAAGGCATCAACTAAGTGAAATTAAACAGTTGCTACACAACAACTTATCTGCAGAACAAAGGAGACAATGTCTACCGCCATACTTGAAACACGGGGCTACAATACTAGAGAATACAAAGAACTGCTGAGATTAAATACCAAAGAAATGAAACCGCCAATCAACAAATGTGCTAACGAATGAACGAACAGTGAGTTTTCAAAAGAAGGAGCACAAATAGCCAGTATCTATTTTTTAGTGTTCAACATCCCTCCTCATCAGGGAACTGCAATTAAAACTCCTTTGAGATGCCTCCTTGCCCCAGTCAGAATGGCCATTACCAAGGAATCTGACATCAAACGTTGGAGAGGCGGTGCAGAAAATTAGCAAGGACTCATGCAAATCAGCGTGGAGTCCTGAAAACAATTAAAAAGAGAACTACCCTATGACCCAGCGACAGCTTCACTAGGCACAGACACAAAGACCTCCATACTCTACCAGAGACACTCACATATCCACGCGTGTGGCTGCTCTACTTATAATAGCCAGGAGCTAAATCAAACTAGATGTCCGTCACCAGACAAGTGGATAACAAGGAAGTGCTTCATGTACACAATGGGATATTATTCCAGGGAGAAGAGGAACAAAATCTACAAGAAAACAAGTGGGCTGCGTATAGTATTAAGCAAAGTCACCCGAGGTCAGAAAAAAAATCACCTTCCTCCTCAGATCCAGACCCTGCTCTATAATGGACAGTACATGTGTAAACAGCGAAATGAGATATCACGACAGCTAGAGAGGAATCGCAGCATTAGCGCTGCGTGCAGACAAGAGGACACAATAGCCGAGAAAAGGAATATAAAGTTAATTATTTTTCTAGTTTCACCTCTGTCAGTCATAGATTTTTTCCCTTTTTGGGGTATACACACACACACACACACACACACACACATACATACATGTCACTGTTAGTGACATCCAGAGCCTAACTTCGGCATGGCTGCTCCCACGCTCCCACTGGAGGGAAGTTCAGGACTGGGATGGGGCAAGCGTATAAGTGGTTACCTCGGTCTAGCTGTGTGATGCTTTGATGAATTTATCGTAATAAAGCAATTTTATTTTTTTAAACCATCAAGTATTAAAATGTTTTTAAATGATGAAGAGATAACAATTTCTGCTTGGCCAGGGGTGCTCGTCCACTGTACAACCTGAGCACTTGGGAGATGAAGGCAGGAAGATCATGCGTTTGAAACCAGCCTGGGCTACACAGCATGTGACTGGCTCACAGTGGGGTGTGGGCAAGAAGTTGCTTTCTTTCTTTAAAGACAAATAAGACTTTGTTTTCTGTGTTTCATTAAATCAGTGGCTCTCAACCTTCCTAATGCAGTGACCCTTTAATACATGTTGTGGTGACCCCCAACCATAAAATTATTTTCATTGCTACTTCATAACTTTAATTTTGCTACTTTTATGAATCATAATGTAAATATCTGATATGCAAGATATCTGATAAATGAGTCCTATGATAGGGTTGTTGGACCCCCCCGCACCACCAAAGGAGTTGCAACCCACAGATTGAAAACCACTACATTGGGCTGGAGAGATGGCTCAGTGGTTAAGAGCACTGACCGCTCTTCCAAAGGATCTGAGTTCAAATCCCAGCAACCACATGGTGGCTCACAACCATCTGTAATGAGATCTGATGCCCTCTTCTGGTGTGTCTGAAGACAGTGACAGTGTAGTCATATACATAAAATAAATAAAAAGACTAAAGGGTGAATGAGATAACTCATTTAAAAAAAAAGAAAGAAAACTGCTACATTAAATAAAAGAGGGCAAACTATCATTGCACTGAGGACCAAGAGGGTCAAGCAACAAAGTGCCAATTCCAAGAAACCTTCAAGTTGTGAAGAACTTATGGAAACATTATGCTAAGGTTCCAGGAAATGGCCAGCTTGTCAGAGACTATGTTTCCAGACCCTTTGTACATATATCGTTCTAGAATGTGCATGAAAGGCATTCCCAAGCCAGGGTGGATCAAAGTCTGGTCTCCTTCCCATGTTCTCTCACTCTTCAGCAACAGAGCCGAAGCTCACTAGAGGAATGCGGCCTCACCATAGGATGCAAGGGTCTGATGCCACATGACAAGTTGCCTAACTGAGGCATTCCCATTAGACTTTGTGCAACTAGGAACACTTCTGTTTAACCAGTGAGGCTCTGGAGCTGTTATACCTTGCTTATGTCAGCTAACACAATACATCAGGAGATGTATCTGTTCATGTCAGTGACAAGACTGGCAAGTCTCATGTTCCTTTCTTCTTCACCATCCTCAGCGCCATGCAATTAAGATAGACAGACAGACAGCAAGATGACTCAGTGAGTTAAGACGCTTGCTGCAAGCCTGACCAGTGTCCTCTGACCACCACACGTATGCCATGCCATGCACACACATGAACACACACACACACACACACACACACACACACAGAGAGTAAACTAATGCAATAAAGTATTTTAAGAACATGGGCATTAGAAAGGAATATACATGGCTGGTGAGATGGCTCAGCGGTTAAGAGCACTGACTGTTCTTCCAGAGATCCTGAGTTCAATTCCGAGCAGCCACTTGGTGGCTCACAACCATTTGTAATGGGGTCTGATGCCTTCTTTTGGTGTGTCTGAAGACAGTGACAGTGTACACACATACACAAAATAAATAAATCTTAAAGAAAAGAAAAGAAAAGAATATATAGGACACTGACTACATGTAGGGGACATGTGGCTATTTCACCTAGGAGACTTTAAGAACCAATGAGTGACCCAGGCATGGTGGCACATTTCTTAAATCCAGTGCTTAAGAGGCAGAAGCAGGCAGATCTCTGTGTTCCAGGACAGCCGAAGCTACATAGTGAGACCCTGTCTCTAGACAGACAGACAGACAAGAACCAATGAATGGCCTATTGAAATTAATAGGACCAACCTGCCAAAACCGACAGCTTTCTTACACGTGTGTACAAGCAATCAGAAAATGTAAGAGAAAAGGGAATGACCAAAACGATCAGGTGCTTAGGGCTAAGCCCTAGAGAAAGATGAGCAGGGGCTCTACGGAGGTAACTTGGAAACTTAACTAAAACACATCTTTAAAAAGCATAATTTATGGGTATGCTAAATTCTTAAAGAGAAAAAAACACTCAAATTTCAGTATATTTCTTAAAATACAAGCTCAAATTGAATGTAATTACAATCAAACTATCCAAAAGGCTTTCCACAGATGTTCTTAAGTGGATTCATATGGGAGAGAAGGAAACCAGCCAAGGAAACAGAGGAAAAAGGAGAGCAGTTTCTGCACCGTGTGTGTGTGTGTGTGTGTGTGTGTGTGAGTGTGTGTCTGTGTGTGTGTGTGTGTGTGTGTGTGTGTGTGTGTGTGTCTGTGTGTGTGTGTGTGTGTGTGTGTGTGTGTGTGTGTGATGTGTGTCTGTGTGTGTGTGTGTGTGTGTGTGTGTGTGTGTGTGTGTGTGTGTGTGTGTGTGTGTGTGTGTCTGTGTGTGTGTGTGTGTGTGTGTGTGTGTGTGTGTGTGTGTGTGTGTGTGTGTGTGTGTGTGTGTGTGTGAGTGTGTGTGTGTCTGTGTGTGTGAGTGTGTTGTGTGAGTGTGTCTGTGAGTGTGTGTGTGTAATCAATATATAAAATACACACATACAAATACATATAATAAAATACAGTAATGGAAACTAATGTATTGCCTAAGAAGAGAGGAGATAAACAGAAAAAGTGTCGGAAAGCAATTCAAATGTGCACAGGGACTTGGCATATGATAAGTTTGGCCAAATGGAACCAGCAGGGCTGGGTGTATATATAGCTAAGTGGCAGAGCGCTTGCCTACATGTGCAAGGTCCAGAATTTGATCCCTAGCACTGGAAAACAGAAAGTCAGTGGAAAAGGACACAAAGATTCTTGCTCATTAGCAAAAGGGTCTGGAGAGACAGCTCAGAGGTTAAGAGCACTCCTTGCAGAGGGCTCGGGAATGGTTGTCCACATCTGTAATTCTAGGCAGGAGAGCAGAGGCAGGCAGATTCCCAGAGCTAATATGAATGCTAGAATAAATGAATTAAAGAAAAAGAAAGAACATAGAAAATACATATTGCCACTATACACAAATAAATGTACATTTATTTAATAGTATTTTTGTGTGTTTCTGTTCAATATTCATAAGTATTGGGTTGGTCTAAATAAATGAAAAGGCTAAAGCAATAGCTTAGTCAGCAAAGAGCTTGCTGAGTTCTAGTCTTACTTTTCTTTTTTTTTTTCTTTTCTTTTTTTTTCGGAGCTGGGGACCGAACCCAGGGCCTTGCGCTTGCTAGGCAAGCACTCTACAGCTGAGCTAAATCCCCAACCCCTAGTCTTACTTTTCTATCGCTATGACAAAACACGACCAAGGCAACTTATAAAACGAAGTGTTTAACTGGGCTTAAAGCTTTAGAGGAATAGCATCCATGTTGGCAGAGCAAAGGTGTGCTGGCAGGACAGCAGAGAACTCACATCTTGATCTGCAAGCTGGAAGCAGAGAGGGGAGGGAGGACAGGAAACAGAGGGGGAGGGGAAGGGGAGAGGGAGGAGGAGGGAAGAGGGGAGAGGGGGAGGGAGGAGGGGGGGAAGGGGAGAAGGGGGAAAGGAAGGGAGGGAGGGGAGGGGAGGAAGGGGAGGAGGGGAGGGGGGAGAGGGAGGGAGGGGGGGGGAGGTTTCATTGTAACTAACCACTCTGCCAACCCTTATTCTCTCCACCTTGATCAGCTGCTAGTTCCTATGTGAATAACCTTGTCTGCTGAACAAAGAAACTTCTCCAATGAGGTCTAAGAGCTGCACTAATAACAGATTTTTAAAAAATGCTGATTTGGAGGGCAGCTTAATAGTAAGCCCATTTAGCAGAATTGTAGCAAGAGTTTTTAGCTACTCTGCTTTGTGCTCCCAGTAGATCACACCCACCCATCGCTATCTTTGGATCTTTGAATGAAAGACACACACACATTAGCCTTGGCTACCTCAAAGGCTGGGTCCTTCTAAGCCTTCCCCTGCTACCCCAGGCCCAAGAAATCTCACATGGCTGGTTTGCTTTATCTCCTGCTGCTCTTTTGTCTCAACCTTCTTCCCTAAATCATGGTGATTCTGCTCTGTTCCTCTCTGCATTCTACTCCACACAACTCTAAGGGTCCCATCCGGTGCCGAATCATTGGCTATTGGCATCTTTATTAATTGATCAAAAACCAACTGGGGACAAGGACCTTTAGCATTTGGACATGCAGATTCCCAACTGAATCAAAGCATTAGAACCAGTCTCCAACACAGAATATTAGTAATAGGTTCCCTCCTCTGCCGGTGAGCTCCCCAACCTGGGTTCTTGGCCAGGTTAACAATATGCCAGGTATGTGCTTCCTCCTATAGAGTGGGCCTTAAGCACAGTCAGAAAGCAGTCGGTTATCCCTATAACATAGTGCCCATGGGCCCGTAGGGTACCCATGGGCACGTCTTGCCACACTGGTCACTATCGTAACTCACAGGTGCATTAGACCGATGATGACATTTTCCCTACAGAGGTGAAAATTAGGTGGCCGGGAAGAAGCTTTCTGGTGAACAACAACCTGATTCTCCCATGTGTGGTACCTCCTGCAACATGGTCTTACCATTGGCTTTTGAGCATAGAGTAGCCTGTATTGTTTGGGGGGTCTTAAAAATTATTAAATGTAGTTATACTGTGTGTTGTTGGGCGATGGTTACTTTCCATGGCACACATGTGGAGGTCAGAGGACATCTCTGAACAGTTGGTTCTCTCCTGCCACCAGGCAGGTTCCAGGGATTAAACTCAGGCCGTCCATGTTTGGTGGCAAGCACCTTTAATCCACTAAGCCCTCTCGCAGGCCCTAACTTTAATAGTCTAGTATTAGTCAGTTCTGCGTTACTCGGTAGGCTATTTTTAAAATTACAGTCTGAAGTATTCCGTACAAGGGAAAAACTTCTAAAAGGAAGTGTGTACCGGCTGTCTCTAGCTGTTTGTGCATGATCTTGTTGTCCCTATATTTTGTTTTTCCTTTCATTCTCTGTTCTTAATGTTTTCTGAATTGACTCTCTCTTATTTTATAATTAGCCATGTAAAACGAGAGAAAAATAATGAGGTTTTAAAAACTGACTGTCAAACAGTCTTTAAAAGTCAGTGCGTTTGCCCCCTTCCCCCAAGGAGGCCTTGACATTTAGAAACAATTAAAAAAAAAACCACTCTGGAGCACCATTTAATCCTATTACTCTTCTGGACCTCTTGCAAACTAGGGGATGATCCCTCTGCCTCTTTAAAATAAATCCCCCCAAGGTCATGGGGCCCGCTAGTAACAGAGGGATGAGATTCCCAGGCCTGGGCTCCGCCCCTGCGCCATCTGGCACCCCTGAATTTGATCTAAGATCATGGCTGAAGCCAGCCAAACATTCAGTCACTCAGAAGTAGAAGGTATTTCTCCCTTTAGGGACACCCCTCTTAGCAAGCCACTGCCTCGCTCCAGGTCTCAGTTTCCTCTCTGCAAAGGAGTAATGCTGCCCCAGCTATGGAAGTTCCTGCATCAGTTAGTTAGTTGGCTTGTTCCCCTCCCAGCTTCCTCTAGGGTCCTGCTTCCCCTGCTCTGGGGCGCTCATTGGAAAGCCCTTCCCAAGACTGCCACGAATTCACTTGCGGGGGCGGGAGGGGCTAGTCTTGAGCAAGTTGTTAGCAATAAGCGACCTAGGTTTCTTTTTCCCCCAGATAGACAAATGGGCACTCAGACCACTTTTCACAGACTGCAGAGGAGGTAAGAGTGGCTCCCTGTGCTTTCCTTATTGGGGTTCTGAGTAAGATTTCCTTTGAAACAGGGATCTGAAAACCACGCAGGCCAGGAGACTTTCCCTAGTCCCTTTCCCAGGGCGGACATTATTTCTGAGTGGAGGCAGAACCCTGAGGACCGAGCTGAAAGAATGGTTAAGAATTTCTGTGTTGGCGCTCCCGCCCCACTTTCCCTGGAGCCTGAGCTGCTGGGATCAAAGCGGCTGGAGTGGGTGCCACTCCACAGAATTAAGATCTGAGATGCCGGATAAACCCAGCCCGAACTTCTGGGTCCTCCTCCCACCTCCCGTCACCTAGGCAACAGGGAGGGGCCTAGGAGCCTGTTCCTTCCTCTCTGCCCCTCGCTACCCACTCAGACGCTCAGGCCCACGTTTCTTCCCTAGGACTCAGCCCACAGCTCCTCTGAATCTCAGCTTCTGGAGAGTTCCATCCCCTCAGCTCCTTTTTGTGCACACAGAAATCAGATTCCAAGCGGAGGGCCCCCTACCCGCTAAAATGATCCCAGTTTGCACGATGAATTTGCCAGTCTTCCTGGCAAAGGAGCTACAGGCAAAGGGTCTGACCTCGAAGGAACAGAACGTTCAGCGCCCTGAGAGATCTAAGACAAGGCTTCTTCTGCGGCAGAGGATAGTCAGGGAGCATTGGGTCGCAGAGCCTCCTGAAGTACCCTATACAGCTAGCAACCAGGGCAGAAGGCAGGGTTGCCAGATGAGGGAGAGGAGATCCTGGGGTTCATTTTCTGTGGAATTTGGGGGTTAAAGACTTATTTTATTTGTGTGTGTGTGTGTGTGTGTGTGTGTGTGTGTGAGAGAGAGAGAGAGAGAGAGAGAGAGAGAGAGAGAGAGAGAGAGAGAGAGAGAGAGAGCAGGTCCTGGAGTAGGCTTTGGATACCGGGAGCTAGAGCTCCAGGCAATCGTGAGACAGTTAACGTGGGTCCTCGCAGGAACCATACTGACCACCGAGCCATGTCTCCAGCCCTAGTTTTTCTGAGGGGAAGCTTCCATGGCCTCCAACTCATCAAATAGCTGAGGCTGATTTAAACTTCCCAAATCTCTTGCATCCCAAGTACTGAGATCACGGGCATGTGCCACCATGGTGGGTTTTATATGATACTGGGGATTAAACCCAGTGACCTTGTGCAAGTGCTCTGCCTACTGAGCTACATTCTCGGCCCCTGCTGAGTTATTTCTGCCACCGGGCAACCAGGATTGACTAAGTCACCTTTGGAAGAAGGTTGTCCCTGGGCTTATGATATGGTAAAGGGGTAAAGACCAGGAAAAGGTCAGCAGAGGTCTTTGTAGAGGATCTTAATGGGTTGGAAGCTGCATGTTAACTGAGCGTTTGAGGTAAAAATTAGAGATCGATTTGGCCAGGTAAACACTTCTCAAGGTAATTTATTAAGAGGCAGCGGGGAGCCAGACCTGGTGACATTGGCGCACACTTGTACTCCCAGCATTGACGAGGCTGTCACAGTGGGGCTGACAGAAGGCTGAGGCTAGCCCGGGTTGAGTGAACTTTCTGTTTTGTTTTTGACAGGGGGATTAGGGGAAGGGAGTATCAACAGTGTAGCAGAAGCTGGCTTGGAGCTTAGAACAATCCTTCTGCCTCAGCTCCCTGGGTGTTGTGATTACAGCCACTGAGCCTGGCTCCGAAGAGGAATTCCAGAAAACAGATCTGTCCTAGTTTTATTTCTGTTGCTGTGATAAAATAACCAGAACTTCAAAGCAAAACGGGAAAGAGTTGGTTTGGCTTAGATTCTAGGTTCTACTCCATTACTGTGCAGAAGTCAGAGGGGTAAGAGCTACAGTAGTTTGTCAGACTACATCCATGATCAAGAGCAAAACGGAACAAAGACACACCCAGGCTGCCTGCTTTAGTCCAGCTGTCTTCACCTTACACATGACAAAGCCTACTCTAAGCTGTGGGGCTGCTCTGGACTGGACAGTAGCTCATTAGTAGAGATTTTGCTTGGCATGCACAAGACTCTAGGTTTAAGCCACCGAACCATATAAAGCCATATATAACACACACTGTCATTCCAGTTCTTAGGAGGTGGAGGCAGGAGGATCAGAAGTTGAAAGTTAGCTATGCATTTAGTCAAGGGCAGCCTGCCTAGACTAGAAAGAAAGGAAGGAAGAAAGAAAGAAAGAAAGAAAGAAAGAAAGAGAGAAAGGAAGGAAGGAAGGAAGGAAGGAAGAATCAGTGGTATTGTTATTGGGAAAATGCAAACCACAACTACAGTAAGAAATCATTTCACACCCATTCAAAACAAATAACAATTGTTGATGAGGATGTAGAGAAAATGAAACCCATATTCATTGCTGGTTGGAATGTGAAGCTACTTTAGAAAGCAGTTTGCTAATTCCTCAATACTAGAAAACCGTTCAGCTATAGGAAGAAACACACTGAGATTTTAACATGGATGAACTTTGAAGACAACACACTAGGAAATAAAAGTAGACCCGAAAGGCCGCATATCATATGACTTCTCTTAGTCTATAAATGTCTAGAATAGGGCTGGAGAGATGGCTCAGTGGTTAAGAGCACGGATTGCTCTTCCAGAGATCCTGAGTTCAATTCCCAGCAACCACATGGTGGCTCACAACAATCTGTAATGGGATCCGATGCCCTCTTCTGGTGTGTCTGAAGACAGCTACAGTGTATTCATATAAATTAATTAAATAAACAAATCTTTGAAAAAATGTCTAAAATAGTTCAGTTCATAACTAATAGAGAGTAGAGAGAGGTGGCTTTGCAGTTAAGAGTACTATCTACCCTTACAGAGGACTTAGACTAGTTTCCACAGCACAGAGTGGCTCAAAATCATCCCAGGTCCGGTTCCAGGGGGACCAACAGGCTTCTCTGGCCTATAGGCACTGCATGCATGTACACACACACACACACACACACACACACACACACACACACACACACAGGCAAACACTCACACACATAAAATAAAATAAATAAATAAATAAATAAATACATAAATAGAAAGTAGATGAGTGGCTGTCCAAGACCCAAAGATGAGGTGTGGTGCTTAATGGTTTGGCATTTCCTGTAGAGCTGGTTGAAATATTCCAGGGCTAGATAGAGATAACTATTACACAACATACTATAGACAGAGGTACCGAATGGTGAAGTCTATGTTATGTGTGTATTTTACTATTTTTGTAACGGATCTGCATGGATCAGTCCCAACACTCAGAAGGCTGAGGCACTTAGAGTCAAGGCCCGACTGGGTTATATAGCAAGGCCTCACCCCAGCAGCTCTGTCTCCCAGTGAATTATTTTCCAAAAGAATGTTAACTCTTCAAAATTTATTCTAACCCCTCAAAAATTTTTTTGCTTATTTTAATACCAGAACTATTTTACCTAAGAAAATGTTTAAGTAGAAACTTCATCTTGTAAACTATAGAAGTGGAGGCAGGGGACATGTGTCCTTTTCCTTTACCCAAAAGTCCCTAAATAACTGGATAGGTTTTTTTTTTTATTTTAAAGATTTGTTTTAACTTTAATTATATGATGGTGGGTCCTGTGTACATGAGTGGTTATCTTTGGAATCCAGAAGACTTCAGATGCCCTGGAGCTGAAGTCGCATGCCATTCTGAACTGCCATTGGTGGTGGGTCAGACTTGGGCACTCTGCAAGAGCAGTACTCTCTTAGACTGTTTTCTGTTGATATGATAAACACCCTGGCCAAAAGCAAATTGGTTTATTGGCTTATGCTGAGTCCTGCATGGTCCTAGTAGGAATGGTGTGAAATAGTTCCCACCCCTGAAACAGGGCATGAGGCTTATTGTATAAAAAACATTTTTTTTACTTCATGTTCCTCCTTCGGGAAATATTCTCCCTGCCAAGGTTATTGGGGAATGTCCTCTCTGCCAAGATTAATGTTTCCATGATAATCAGAAATAGCACAAATCTGGAAGGCAATGGTGTGTCTATGTCCTTAGCAAAAATGGTAAACACTTTGACTTTCAGGATAGCCCTTAAGGCTGTGGGAAAGAACTCTGAAAACATGAGTTCAAAAGTATATAAAAAGAACTTTTCAACTATGCAAAATATAAAGATGCAATATGAATTATATGAGGGGCTTTGAGGACCTAAAAGAACAGAGGCAGCTGCACTATGAGTCAACTTGTCAGAAAGCTACAAAGGCAGGCAGATTCCTGAGTTCAAGCTCAGCATGGGACAGAGCTAGTTTGGACCCAGGCCTGGTAGGAATGGTAATCTCAGGACAAGATCCCACCCAAATAGTTTATTGTCTGTGCTTACAAAGGCAGGCAAAACTCTGAATTCATTTGCAATGTTTAAAAAAAAAAAGTGCTTGCTATCTGTTTCTAAGAATCAAAGTGTGAGGTCATGAAATGCTGACTCCTGAGATAATCAAAAGGGATCCGGGAGTAAATAATTGAATTGATACATAAATAAAAGACTGGGCTTTGGTCTGCTATCTGAGCTATCTGGATCTGGATGAGCTATCTGGAGATCGCTGGAGAAAGCTGTCTCAAGCAGAGCATAGGCTATCAGCTTGCACCCACAGTTGACTTCAAGTAGTTCTTTTTGTCATCCCCAAACACCCCTTTCTCAAGATTCCTCTCCAAGCTGAGACTGGTCCTTGGCCAGGCTTACTCATCCCTGGTCACACTCCATCACTGAGGGGAGTCAAGGCAGGAAGTTAGGGCTGGAACCTGGAGGCAGGAACTGAAGAAGAACCACAGAAGAACCCTGCTTATTGTTCACTTCCCATGACTTGCTCAGCCTGCTTTCTTATACAACCCAGGGACCACCTGACAGGCTGGCATCACCCGCAATAGACTGGGCCCTCCCACATCAATCATCAATCGAGAACATGTCCCACAGCCTGGACTGGCCTACAGGTCCATATGATGGAGGTATTTTCTCCGTTCCCCTTTCTTGGGAAATGCTAGCTTATGTCAAGTTGACAAAACAAAACAAAACCTAACCAAAGCATGCTCTTACCTGCTGAGCCACCTCTCCAGCCCCCTGGGTGGTTTCTGGAGTCACTAGCCCAGAACTTCTGGGTCCACAGTGCTCAGGCATCCGGTGTTGGCGGATGGACTGTATACCTATTGAAATGATCACTGGGTTGGTGGCCACACCAGAACTTCAGTTGCGATCTAAGGCCTTTGTGGAATTTTGCAGATCCCACTGAGCTCAGCACTGGATGTCATTCTTTGAAATGTTGGCCAAAGCCCAGAGAACTGGCTCAGTAGCTAAAGGCTTTTGCTACCAAGCCTGACAACTTGAGTTTAGTCTCCAGATCAAAGCCTGAAAGGAGAGAACTGACTCACACAAGTTGTCCTCTGACTTCCATATACAAACTCTAGGATGTGTGTGTGTGCATTTACATACAAATTAAAAACATAATAAAAGGGAAAAAAAAACAACTAAGTAACAGAAAGAAAAACAATGGTCAACTGATCCAATGAGAAAACTCCAGGGGACCAGGAAGGAGGAGGGTGTGGTATTTAAGGGGTGGGGACTCTGGAGCCAATCTCCCTGGCTTTGCCTACTGGACCCAAACTTAAGAGCTCCTTTCTAGAGTTCCCAAACTGTACATCAGGGATTAATAACGTCACATCTGGCATGGTGGTGCTGTGAGGTTACGTGTGTTAATTGGTATAAAGTGCTTAGAACAATGCTTGGCACATAGAAGCCGTCAATAATTCATCTTACATCTATCCTAGAACGACAGTGGTCTCATCCATCATTTGACTTGGTGCTGTTAACCTAATGGTAGACCATTAAAGAGGTCAAAGAGATGCCCTAGCTATGACACGCTCTTCGCCCCAGCTTTTCCTATGGTGGGGGTAGCTGTGGCTCACACAGCCTTTCTCTCTAAAGCTGGCACACAATTCAGGAGAGAGAGAGAGAGAGAGAGAGAGAGAGAGAGAGAGAGAGAGAGAGAGAGAGAGAGAGAGAGAGAGAATGAGTATGCTTTGTGGCTATGGGTTCCCAAGGAGACCAAAAGAGGCCATCAGCTCCCTTGGAGTTAGAGTTATAGGTGGTTGTGAGAGACCCAAGGTGGGTACTGGTGCCAAACTCTAGTCCTCTGGCAAAGCAGCAAGCTCTCTTGACAGCTGAGCCATCTCTCCAGGCCCAAAGATAACCAGGACAGCAGCCTCTACTTCCACGTGCTGGTCTTACAGGCCTGTGTGCCACTGCACCCAGGTTCTATGGCTCCACGCCCAGCCTCCCTGCTTGTTTCCGGTACATTTCTTTGATCTACATAAGGTCAGTGGCCACACCATGTCTTCTGGAGGTTTGCATCTTGGGCTTTCTGAACTGCCTTTTTGAAGTTGAACCTCCTACTCCATTGGACTTTGTATTTTCCTTTTAAAACTGCTGAATCCTCTTCAAAGGGAGGGCCAGTTTTTATTTGTTTGTGTTTTGTTTGTTTGTTTTAAACCTATTTTATGTATATGAGTACACTGTTGCTATTTTCAGACACACCAGAAGAAGGCATCGGATCCCATTACAGATGGTTGTGAGCCACCATGTGGTTGCTGGGAATTGAACTCAGGACCTCTGGAAGAGCAGTCAGTGCTTTTGACCACTGAGCCATCTCTCCATGGCCCCGTTTTTTGTTTTCTTTCTTGTAGCACTGGCTACTGAACTCAGACCCTGTCCCCTAGACAGGTTCTTTGCGGCCGAGTCCCCACCTCTGCGTTCCCTTTTGTCTTCTGACTTTGGTTATGGGTTCTTTGCCATCCAGAGCTTTAAATGGTTTGTGGAGTCACACATATATTCATTCCCCCTTTGTAGCTTCTGCATTTCTCCTCTTCTCATTCTCCTGGTCCCAAGCTAAGCTCTTGGGCGCACTCCCCGGGAGACAGCAGTTGCTATCCTTGAACCTGGCTCTGCCTCCCAGGCCAGCACCTTGGGTTTTTAATCTATCAACACAGTATAATAATGCCTGGGGCTGAGAGATATTACATTGTCTCAGAAGAACAGGAAGAAAGGAACAGAGGTAGGGGACTATCTGGAAGGCTACGCAAGAAGGAGGTGGGAGCTTGTTGTTGGCGCTGAAGGAAGAGAGAGTGAAGATAAGGAAGAATTCCATGACCTTGAACCAACCACTGGAATTTCTGCCAGCTCTTACTAAGTAGGGGTTTTAGAGCAACAATGGCTTGGAAATGAATTCTGTTCAATTCTTCCCCCACCAAACCCCATTTTAATCTTTAAAAGTCCTATGAGAAGCCATTCCCTCCCATATCTGAGAGTTGACATTAAAACTTACTGCCAGACTAGAAGTGAAGGGAAAAGACATTGGAAAATAGGACGTCAACTCTAAAGAATGTCTCATCTGTGTGAATTTTAATATATGTTCCAGGCGCCAGAGATCAAATATGCAACATACATATGTATATATGAAAGTTAGGGTGCTTTAGCTGGTGTCTGATGTCATCGTTTTCCTTCATTCGTTCCTTGTTTTTTGTTTGTTTGTTTTGCTTGTTTGTCCTTTGAGACTTGGTATCACCATGTAACCTGAGCTGGTCTTGATTCACCTGCCTCAGCTTCCTAAGTGATGGATACATGTGTGTGCAGCCACTGCTGGCTTATTTCACCTCCTCTCCTTCTGGTTTTGTTCTGTTTGTTTTGTTTTTGTTTGTTTGAGACAAGCTCAGCTTGCACCCAAACTCACTCTGTGGTCAACGATGGCCTTGACTTCGGATCTCCTCTCTCCACCCGCTGAGTGTTGCGGACAGACCAGCACCACCACGTCTGGTTTATGTGGCACCCGCACCCGGGATTGAATGCAGGACTTCTTGAATGCCCAGCATGCGCTTCACTGGCTGAGCCAAACCACTGGTGTGCTTTGGGGGCATCTCGTGAGCTGTCAATCTGCAGTCAACCGTTCTTGGCTGTGCTCATGCATCCACTCCATGGTGGCAGAGTCAAGAGCCCAGCTTTCCTCAGGAGGAACTCCACCCACCCACTAAGGTCCCAGGAGGGAAATAAACTGCTTTTCAGTGCTGACTCCTTCTGGCAGCAAGCACAGCTACAAGATTTGTCATCTGTCTTCGCAGTCCCCCTGACGCTGTTACAGAGAGAGAGTGGAAGATGAAACAACACTGACAACCATTAGTCAAATGTTATCACTCAACCAACACTTACCCACTCTTTTCTAAACAACAAAAATTATCATTGAAGATAAGACTCCAAAAAGCAGACCAGAGAGAAGGCTCAGGAAGGAAGGGCACTTGTTACCAAGCCTAGCAACCAAAGAACTCACCAAATGGAAGGAGAGAACTCGTGCAAGTTATCCTCTTACATCCACACCAATGCCATGATACAGGTGTGCAACACACACACACACACACACACACACACACACACACACACACACACACACACTAAATAAAATGTAAGGAGTAAAAAGAATCCAAGACACTACCTATTGGAGTCATTTAGTGTTAGGCAAGTCTTGGGGCTGCTAATGATGGATGCTGAAGGCTCTACTCAGTAGATAAAAATGGCTTGACTTTTATTACTAATCTGTCATCACCCTCCCTCATTCCATTGACAAAAATCATCCCACAGGCCAACTCGTGTCATCTGCTTGCAGGCCTCAGCCTTTCGGGCTGGCTCAGCAGCTACCCCAGACATTTCGGGGACTCGAGTGTAGGATGTGTTCCTGGCATATGCTGCGCGTCTGGAAGTCAGACCTCGTGCTTCTGTTGTGCACCCATCATCCTCACTGGCAATGGGATAGCATGGCTTCAATCTGTCATGTCATCCAGAGGCCCCTGTGGTGAATGAAGACGTGGTTCCAGCTGGGGGTGCTACTGAGAAGGGATTACCTAGGAGGAGACTCTGTATTACTACATAGCGAGGGCTCCAGCTGGCAAGTGTATAGCTGAATAGACTATTAGAAGGTGGAGCCTGGCTGGAGAAACTAGGGTACTGTGGGGGTTGTCTCCAAGGGATATATCTTCTCCCCGAGCCCTGGGCCTCAGATAGAAGAATCCTCTATAGAAGTATCCTGCGTCCTGGATATCATGAGATGCACAGTCTTGCTCCACCTTGAGCTATCAGAATGTTCTGCTTCACCTTCTGCCCCAAAGTAGTCGAAGCCATGAGCCAAAACAAATCTTTTTTTTTTTTTTTAAGATTTATTTATTTATGTGAGTACACTGCAGCTGTCTTCAGACACACCAGAAGAGGGCATCAGATCCCATTACAGAGGGTTGTGGGCCACCATGTGGTTGCTGGGAATTGAACTCAGGACCTTTGGAAGAACAGTCAGTACTCTTAACCACTGAGCCATCTCACTAGCCCGAGCCAAAACAAATCTTATTTTAAATAATTTCTCTCAGATGTTTTATAACAGTAACAACACCAACTAACTTAAAACTGTATTTGCAACAGCTATGGAAATTTGGACCTACAGTACCTGCACTGTTCCAGGTGGTCTTCATCGATGAACCCTTTCCATGACCATTTGTGGTTTGAATGCGGAACTGGAACATCTCTCATAGGCTCATGAGTTAGAACAAGAATGGGTTCCCAGTTGGTGGAAATGTTCTGTGAAATCTTGGGGAGGTGAGGCTTAGCTGGAAGAAGTGGTTTGTGGAGATGAGTGGCAACACTGAAGGCAACAGCCTAGCCTTGTTTTTGGCCCCGGTGCTCTGCTGATCCACCAAGACATCAAACCAACAACCTTCCCCAAAGCACAGAAGCATCCTACGTTCCTGATGCCCTCTCAGCATTGCCGATTCTCAGTATTTAGGTTTTGAGCCATGCATATGTATCGACTCCTCAATAAAAGATAATACAACACATTTTAAATTGAATGAAGGGGCTGGAGAGATGACTCAGCGGTTAAGAGCACTGACTGCTCTTCCAGAGATCCTGAGTTCAATTCCCAGCAACCACATGGTGGCTCACAACCATCTGTAATGAGATCTGATGCCCTCTTCTGATGTGTCTGAAGACAGTGACAGTGTACTCATATAAATAAAGTAAATTAATAATGATGATGATGATGATGATGATGATGATGATGATAATAATAATAATAATAATAATAATAATAATAGAGTGCGTGCTGCTCTTCTGGAGAACTTGAGTTCAGTTCCCACTACCCACCCATGTCAGGCAGCTTATAACTTGTAACTCCAGCTCCAGGGGATCTGACGCTCTTCTGGCCTTTGCGTGTAGCTCACCCGCACATACCCCACACACAGATATACTCATAATTAAAAGTAAAAATAAAAACAAAGAAAGAATTTAATTTAAAAAGTCTTCTTGAGCAAATATGGAGGGTGTTAAGCATTGTCAAGAATAAAGAGTTCTCTGCGTGCTCACCGACTTCCTGCCATTAGCTAAGCAAAGACATGGAAATCACCAAGGGTCTTTTCAACTTGGTTGCTGGGAAGCAGGGAACTAAGCCAGCACTTAGCTCTCAGCCCTCTGTTTATGTAGATCTCTAGCAGACTCTCCCACAGTTTCAGCCCACACTTAGATTTGCTAAAACCCATTCTAATGCTTTGTGAGGTGAGGCTGCTGCTCTTCCAGAGGACCTGGGTCAGGTTCCCAGTGGCCACACTGGTGGTTCACAGCCTGCTGTATCTCAGTGCCAAGGGATCCATCTGGACTCTGCTACCTGAACTCACCACGTATGTCCACATGTACAGACGTACGCACATGCAGAAAATTTTAAAATAAACTTTTAAAAAGAAGAATACATTTGCAAGTGCCTATTGCAATATCTTTACCTGTAGATAGCCTTTGACTCAGGAGTTATTCCTCTAGCAGTTTGTCCTCCAGAAATGATTGAAAAGATTTGGCTGCCCACTATAAACAGTAGTTAAAACATTGTAGCAAAACTGACTGTTCATCGACAGGGCGTGGCCAGCTGCTGTAGTTGGAGATGGGGTGATATATCTCAGGCTTTACACTGTTCATTCTCCAGTCTCCGTGTCCTGAGTGCTGGGATTATAGGTGTGCTCCACCAGGCCTCAACTATGCAGCATGGGGGACAAAACCCAGGCCTTCGTGGGTGCTGGGCTAGCGCTTCCTGAGGACGCCCGGCCTGGTTAGGTACAGTTTGCTAAAATGTTCAATAGCTAAAGAGAGTAAGTTAGAACCACACCTCCTCCCTCTGCTTCCGGTTGCTATGACAACTACCCAAACTGGGTAATCTGTGAAGAGTAGAGGTGTATTTGGCTCAGCGTTCTGAGGATCAAGCAATCCAAAACCATCTTCTTGGCTTTGGGAAGCCTGTGCTATGCTATAACATAGAGGAAGGCCCACATGGTGGCACGGGGCAAGTGAACTGGGACAGGTTTCTCTTCCCTTTTTAACAAAGCCAGCATGGGGGTCCTACCCTTCCTTCTGACCTCATCTAATCCCAATTACTTCCTTCAAATGCCATAAACGTATGAATTTAAGGGTTAAATGTCCAATACAGAAATGTTTATGGGATATATTCACACCAGAGTGAGCTAACTACATTGACTGACAAAAAAGAGAAAAGCCACTCTCAAACCGGTCCTCCCTCAGGACCCTTTCGCTGCTTTGTATATATATGTCTATGTATTTATCATTTACTTATTTACTCATTGATTGATTGATTGATTGATTGATTGTGTTTATGTGTGTGTGTGTGAACACATATGCCATAGAGTGATGTGGAGGTCAGAGGTCAGAAGTCAGAGGTCAATTTTCTTCTACCATGTGGGTTCCCAAAATGGAACTCAGGTCACCAGGCTTAGCAGCAAGTACATTCATGCATTAATTCGTCTCTCTGGTCCCTGTCAGGACTTGTTTTGGATCTTTTTTTTTTTTTTCCGGAGCTGGGGACCGAACCCAGGGCCTTGTGCCTGCTAGGCAAGCGCTCTACCACTGAGCTAAATCCCCAACCCCTGTTTTGGATCTTTTAAAAGCAATTTATTATTATTATTATTATTATTATTATTATTATTATTATATAACCTATGAATTTCAGTTTGTGCTGTCTGTATACTTTCTGTATGGGCCATCTACTGGGGCATGGTCCACCTGTCAAGAGCCATGACATTAAAGAAAACCGACTTCCGGGAAGCCATGAACTGTGCACTGCTCCACGTTTGGGGTGGGGCCTTTTTTCAGATTCTTCTAACTTACTAAAGATTTCAGTGTGCTCTGTCTGGGAAGGTTTTGTCCATCAGCATTTACAATTTTAGAAATGAAAGTGGAGATATATATCAAAATGTGTATGTATTCAGTGATTAAAATAAGAAATGAGTTCTTTACATCACAACCTAAATCATGTCTTTTTAAATACAAGTTAACATAGCTCAATGAGAAGACAGCACAAGGCCACATTGTTGCAAGTGTGTTTTAATCTGTGGCTTCACAGAAGGCAACTGGATTCTGCAATCTATATCTGCTCCATTCTGCTGCAATGTGCTGTTCCGGTTGAGGTAAAGGAAGAAAATCTGGCTTCACACAGATAAGTAGCCAGAAAGGGGGAGTTTTTTATACTTTTTATAGATTCTTGGGGACACTTCCTGGGTTGTTTACCTAACTTGACAAGCAGTATGTTCTCCAAGGTCAGTGACAATGTAGATTCTAGTCTGTATCCTAGAAATGTTCATCCAATTTTATTAAAATATTACGATTTATCTCCTGCTTTGAAGGACTTGTTCATACTCCTATGATTTTGTAACTCTATGTCTTGAACACTGAGTTACATAGGATGAATATTAACACATTGTTATTGACATAAAACATCAGCACAGGAGAGCTCCCTCAGTGAACTGCTTGTTGTGTCAAAGGCTTCAGCTTCTCCTTTGGTGCTCATGTGAAAATGTTTTTTATTTTTAATTTTTAAAAAAAATGGTATTTGAGTTTTTTGTTTGTTTGAATCAGGGTTTCTACCTGCCTCTGCCTCCCAAGTGCTTGGGCTAAAGGCATGTACCACTACTGCCCAGCTATGAAAATGTTTTTTATACATGAATATTAAGGAAAAAGGTTGGTCAGGTAGAGTGGCACCCACCTTTAATCCTAGCACTTGGGAGGTAGAGGCAGGTGGGTCTCTTTGAGGCTAGCCTGGTCTCCAGAAGGAGTCCAGGACAGTCAGGGTTACACAGAGAAACCCTGGCTTGAAAAACCGAGAGAGAGAGAGAGAGAGAGAGAGAGAGAGAGAGAGAGAGAGAGACAGAGAGAGAGAGAGAGAGAGAGACAGAGACACAGAGAGAGACAGAGACAGAGAGACACAGAGAGAGAGAGAGACAGAGAGACACAGAGAGAGAGAGAGACAGACAGAGAGAGAGAGACAGACAGACAGACAGAGAGAGAGAGAGAGAGAGACAGAGAGACAGAGAGAGAGTCACATGGCAGGGGACAAGAGAGATGTCTAAACAGTTATAGCCCTAGCTGCTCTTCCAGAAGACGGCAGTTCTTTCCCCACACTCAGTCTGACTTCCGACTGTCTGTAAATCAGTGACTCTAATTCCAGGAGCTCCCACACAATCTTCTGACCACTAAGGGCAGACACACACACAGAGGAAACACTCACACACATAAATTAAAATAAGTGAATCTAAAGGAAAAACACTTTATAAGATCCTTGTTGGGGAGTTAGAGACAGGAAGACCCCTGAAGTCTGCTGGTCTGCCATTGCAGTAATCTCCAGGTTTAGGGAAACACACACACACACACACACACACACACACACACACACACACACACACACAATCATATCATTCTCGTGTTCCCATGAGCCGGAAGCTATCCTGCTCTGCTGGCTAACTGAAACTTTGAAATTCTAATTTCTTTTGCCTGAAAGATTGTATTTCATTATTAATAATAAACATCGTCAGTTTTCCTTGCAGTGATAAGATCATGTTATATTTATTGACACAGGGTCTAATGTAGCTCAGGCTAGCCTCAGACTGAATCTATGGTCCCTGGAGGGTGACCTTGAGCTACTGACCCTCCAGCTTCTACTTCCGGCCTTGGATTACAGGCCTTTGCCACCATGCCCTGCTTATGAAGGCTGGGAGGACACCCAGGCTTTCTCACGCATAGTAGGCCAGCACACTGTACCAGCTGAGCTACTCCTCAGCCCTGTGTTAGTCCTTTTTTTTTTTTGAAAAACAACAACAAACAACATTCCAATCTGAGCAACCATAGTGTACCCATCAATAGTTACTTCAAAAAGAACATGGGAAAGGATGGAAACAGAAACAAACAAACAAAAATGTATTCAGTGGTGAGGGAGACATGGCTCAGCAGTTAAGAGCACTTGCTGCTCTTCCAGGATGTTTGAGTTTGGTTCCCAGGATCTAAGCTGGGCAGCTTACAAACAGTTTTAACTTCAACTTCAGAGATATGACATGACAACCTCTCCTGGCCTCTGAGCACACTAGCACATATGTAGGACACACACACACACACACACACACACACACACACACACACACACACACAGAAGCACACCAGTAGCTAGAGATGTGAGATGTGGCTTAGTGGGTAAAGTACTTGTGTTGTAGCACACATGAAGCCCTGGGTTAAGTACCTCATAAAAACTGGGCTTGGTCACACCCAACTACAAACCCCAGTTAAGGGGTTGGGGATTTAGCTCAGTGGTAGAGCACTTGCCTAGCAAGCACAAGGCCCTGGGTTCAGTCCTCAGCTCCGAAAAAATAAAATAAAGTAAAACAAAATAAACCCCAGCTATGGCTGATAGAGGCAGGGGTTCAGGAGTTCAAGGTCACTCTTGTCTATGTGACTAGTTTGAAGCCAGCCTGGGCTATGTGAAACCTCTCTCAAAAATTAAATAATTTTTTAAAGTTTTAAATGCCCACCCCAAGAACTAAGAATGTTAGCAGTGGAAGAGATCAGGTGGCGTCTGCTTCCATATTCTTCGCTGTTTTATGAATCCTTTACAAGGCGTGTGTATTTCTTAAGTAATTAAAAACACTAAAGAAAGAAAAAGGTTAAATTAAATTTAAATGATAAACAACAACTCCAATACACTCAGAAAATTTAATGTGCCCTGTAGAACTAATTTTATCTTGAAAATATGAAGAGATTAGATACATAAAACAGGGAACTTAAATTATTAAAACAAAACAAAACAAACAAAACCCAGCCGGGGAGGAATGGCTGCTCCCCCACTGTGCTGCAGGAAGGAAGTTGAGCTGAGCCAAAGCTGAGGCCCCAGGTGGCCGAAATGAATGACCCACGGATCCTCGAGGCGGTTTGAAGATAAATCTAAAACACATTCTCTCTGGAGGGCAACGGGATTAGACCCATAGAGGGATTTGACACTTTCAAATTCCCACAGCTCCCTGTGCAGGAGAAAGAATCGGACCTGGACCCGTGAGCCATGTATTAATGTGAAGTTTCTCTCTGGTGCTTGCTGCTTCCCAGTGTGATGGCCTCCTCCCACTAGCGAACCTCAGTCACCTTTTACATAATCTATTGCCCCTCTGATCTTTTCACCTCTGCTTCCTACCTAAATCTCCTTTGTTTGAAGGCTGCCCCCCATGTCAGTCATCCACACTCTAGCATAAATAAGTCTCCACCACTATGTTTCCTGCCTGTTGCTTTGCTTGTTAGGCTCAGTTCTAAGCGAGTAACTGAGGTGTCACAGTCACTCAGAGGCTGACTGGTGGAGAGGACCGTGATGTGGACCAGGCTCATCCCTGGACTTCTGCAAAGCTGTTCCTCTGTGTGTCAGTGTCCCAGGGTTCTGTAAAGTAATCGGTTGGACTGGTCACTGAGGTGGCCCTGATTCTCAGAAATTTGTGCCCGAGGTCCTTGGGTTTGAGGCAGAGAATCTGGGGAGTACAGCTTGAGAACCAGCACCATGTTTGCAGCTTCTAAATCAAGAGAAGGAAGAGATGTGTCCCATATGCTGCTACACGCCGCCCCTCCCCACCTTCCTCCTGACCTGTGTCTCTAGAGAGAAGATCAAACAAAGAGGTTGTCCAGGGTGGTGGAATGTGGTGTTTGGTTAAAGTCCTAGGCTGGCTATGATTATAGTCGCAGTGGCTGGGGAGACGCCCTGGGGAATGCGGTGGGAGGGATTCCAATCCCTGAGAACGTATGTTTAGGAGCACACACCCCCACAGCCATAAGTGCACACATGAGCTGCTAACGCCTGTCCTCAGCCCCCCCGCCCCCCACCCCAGTGACGCCTTTACCCTCTTCCTTGAGTGATTTTCAGGGATGTGTGCTTTCTCCTAGGAAGTCTGAAAACCCCCCTGTGAAGTGGGAGCCCTCAAGCGGCTGCACTTGCTCCCGTGTGTGTCTTCCGGCAGCTGTGAGGGTCTCCAGGCCAGGGTCACAGAAGACCTCTTTCTCCCCTGATTTTTACATCAAGATAGAAACCTCCTGAAGCTTTGTTGGATATGCAAATGAACGATGAAATGAATGAGCTGAGCAGTGGTGGCACAGGCCGCTCATTTCAGCACTCAGAAGGCAGAAGTAGGGCTGGAGAGATGGCTCAGCGGTTAAGAGCACTGACTGCTCTTCCTGAGGTTCTGAGTTCAATTCCCAGCAACCACATGGTGGCTCACAACCATCTGTAATGGGATCTGATGCCCTCTTCTGGTGTGTCTGAAGACAGAGACAGTGTACTCAATTCATGAAAGAAAGAAATAAATCTTTAAAAGCACTGACTGCTCTTCCAAAGGTCCTAGTTCAATTCCCAGCAACCACATGGTGGCTCGCAACCATCTGTAATGGGCTCTCTACAAATATACTCATAGACAAGAAGAGGGAGGAGGAGGAGGAGGGGGAGGAGAAGGAGGAGGAGGAGGAGGAGGAGGAGGAGGAGGAGGAGAAAGAAGGAGAAGAAGAAGAAGAAGAAGAAGAAGAAGAAGAAGAAGAAGAAGAAGAAGAAGAAGAAGAAGAAGAAGAAGAAGAAGAAGAAGAAGAAGAAGAAGAAGAAGAAGAAGGCGGCAGAGGTAGGTGGACCTCTGTGAGTTCAGGGCCAGCCAGAACTCTAATTAATTGATTAATTAATAAATTAACTTAGTTAAGGTCACTGCACACAGTAGATCTTCCCATCAGAGGACCATAGGACAGGAAGGGAGTTAAACAAACAAACAAATCAGTAATAAGGTAGCTGACCCAACACCTGCTGGTAAAGGCAACAGGATCCTCAGCTCTGTGCCCTGAAGGCCTCAAGGCCTGATCCCAGGCTCCAGATCAGAGAGAGCATCTGGTGCCTAGCAACAGGAAGGCACCTGACCCAAGGGCCTGCACGTACACACTCTTACTGGCTTCAGGCCACACAGGATGCCCAGGAAGGCTAGTGGCAGAATGTCGACACTCTCCACCAAAGGGATGTGAGCAGAAGCAGTCACCAACAGACATCAAGCCAGGAATCAAAGAAGGGCTTTATATCATCCCAGCCTGTGCTAGGCTCCAGGCTGGGGTTTAGGGGAGAGTCTGGTGAGCCTGCCAGTGAAACACGTTAGATGAACTGCTCATGAAATCAAGGGTTGAGCAGGGTTTTGGCCAGGACTGGGAGGTCACTGATCTGTAGCGCCTCTGCCCCCAGCTTCCCTGTGATCTGTGGCATCCCACATTGTACTTGGTCAAATGTAGGCGGTGGGGCAGCTGCTGTTTGTAAAGACACTGGAACACAGCTGGTTTGAGACGCAGAGTCTATGCTTGAATGAGTTTCTCTCGGTCTGCCATGTCCCTCGTCTGTCCTTTACTCTGCTGAGTAGGAACGGAGCCAGGTTTCCAGCCTGGTCCTCTCTTTCCTTCCTTCCCTCTCCCTATAGTTTTAGATAGGGTCTCAGTATCTCACACGGTCTTCGAACTCCAAGGATCACCATGAACTTCTGATCCTCCTGTCTTTACCTCCCAAGGGCTAAGGCGTGCGCTACCTTGCTCAGTTTATGTAGTACTGGAGATGGAGTCAGGGTTTTGCGTGTGCCAGGCAAGCCCTCTACCAACCGAGCCACACCCCCCGTCTGAGCGCTGCTCTGGTGTTGGCCACTTCATTGCTGTGACAAACGCCTGAGAGAAATGAGAGGAACGTCTTGGATTCATGGTTCCGGAGATTTCAGTGCAGGGTCACTCAGCTCTGTGTGTGTGTGTGTGTGTGTGTGTGTGTGTGTGTGTGTGTGTTGGTGTGCCTGTGCAGGTCAGAAGATAACTTGCAGGAATCAGTTCTCGCCTTCTACCACCTGGGTCCTGGGGCTCAAACTTAGGTCATCAGTCTTGATGGTGAGTTCTGATATAAGGATTTATGTAGCCCAGGCTGGCCTTTAACTCACTAATGTAACAAAGTTGACTTTAATTATTTATTCTCCTACCTCCACTTCTCTGATTGCTAGGATTACAGGTATGAGGCACCACACCTGGTTGGGACTCCCTTTTCTTATTTACTTATTTTTATTTTATGCGTCTGAGTCTTTTGTGTGCAGGTATGTATGTATACTGTGTGTATGACTGGTGTCCAAGAAGAGCAGAGAAGGGCACTGGATCCTCTGGATCCTCTGGAACTGGAACTACAAATGATTGTAAGCTGCCGTGTGGATGCTGGGAACCAAATCTGGGTCCTCTGCTAGAAGTCGCTCTTAACCACTGAGCCATCTCCTCAGCCCCTGCCAGGACCCCTTTATAAGGGCGAAATGTGATTCCTTAGAGCCCCATCCCCAGTACCTATTACCTCCCAAAGGTCTCCACTTAATCCACTCCACTGGGGTAAGGATTTCAAATACAAATTTTGCAGACATGCAAACACTCAGTTCATATCCTGGAATTGCAATAGCCCCCTTGCCTTGATATCAGAGTCTCCCTCCCCACTTTTTGGTATGTTTGAGACTGTGCCTTGCTATATAGTTGTAGCTGTCCTTGAAGTCATAGTAATTCTCCTGTCTCACCTTCTTGAGTACTGGAATTGCGAGTATCAGCCATGGCACCTCCTGGGATTGCAGATTGTCCGTATCAAGCTTAGCTCATAGAAGAATCTTTATCTTAGACTGTCCAGCATGCCAAAGAGAGAGCAAGGCTTTTTTCTCTCTTTCTTTTTAGACATTTTTTTCTTTTAGTATTTATTTGGGAGAGGACAGACATGCAACTGTATGCATGTGGAGGTCAAACAGAGGACAATTTGCAGCAATGTCTCCCTTCCACCATGAGGGTTCTGAAGCTTAAGCTTAGTTCAGGCTCCTCAACAGCCATCTCTACCTGCCAAACCACTGCAATGGCCTGGGATGCCGGCCTTCTCGACGTTCCCTCTTCCACCATCTTGAGAACCACCACGTTGGTTTTAACCTTCATATATCTATTCGCAACACTAGGGGCTTCTTCCATGGTGAGTGTTTTTTTGTTTTAAGACAAGGTCGACTGTGGTAACAGCAGTGTTTAGAATCTGTGCGAAGGCAGAAAGGACTCACACTAGCCTGGCCCTAAGAGGAACCTAGGTGAAGACCGGGTGGAGCACTAGCTCTAACAGCTGCATTTGAACCTGGCTCTGTGTTACTCTTCATTTCCACCCGACTCCTTTCTACTTGCAAAGAGAAATACCTCATGCCCAAAGGTCTAAATAGGTGTGCAGGTTGGTGCTCTGCCAGTTGGGGATTTCTTAAATTATGCTGTATTCTTTTAAAAAGGTCTGCAGATTCTTATGTTTGATTCCAAGATGTATACTTATTTAATTTTAAATTGAAAAAGTAAAACAAAACCACCATGTCTCCTCAATTACAGAAAAATCTTCAACTCGCCTCCAGGAGATGTGTGTTTAGGCTTTGACTGCCTCTCTGACCCATCTCTGCCTTTGTCCCCCTCCAAGGCTGTATGCATCACAGTTGCCAACCACAGGATGTGAATCTCACAGTTCCCATCTCTCTCAGCCTCTCACGCTGGTTGCCCACTACACAGACACAGGATGAGTAAGCAGCATAAATAATGTAAGAGTTATCTAGGCTTTCCATCACCAACACACACACACACACACACACACACACACACACATATACACACACACTCACACATATACACACACACTCACACATACACACACAGACCCACTCTCTCACACACACACACACATACTCACATACAGACCCCCCCTCTCTCTCACACACACACTCATACACACAGACCCACTCAAACACACACACACAGACCCACACACTCACACACACAGACCCATTCACACACACACACTCACATACAGACCCATTCACACACACTCCCACTCACATACAGACCCACTCTCTCTCTCTCTCGCACACACACACACACACACTCACACACACAGACCCATTCACACACACACACATTCACACACACCCCCTCACCACACACCCCACCACATACAGACCCCCCTCTCTCACACACACACACACACACACACACACACACACACACACACACACACACATACACATACACACGCACGCACATCCATACCCCCCACACACACAAACACAGACACACACATCCATGCTCACACACACACACACACACACATACAGACACACTCACACACACTCACACGTACCACATATACACTCCCACTGACAAAAGTCCAAGCTACTGAGGGGGCACTTCAAAGATCTACGTGACATGGATGCTATATTGGTGGCAACCAAGAAAAGTAGACTCCAGTAATTTTCTCAGAACGCACTTGTGGTTTATAACAGTCGTCATCGTTACAGGATCTGGAATCACCCTGGAGACCCTGGGTGTTTGTGAGGGATATTCTAGATTGGGCTAATTGAGATGGAGACTCACTCTAACTGTGGGTAGCACGACTCCATCCACGAGCTGGGGTCCTGGACCGAACACAAAGGAGAGAGCCAGCTAAGCATCCCCACCTTCCATCTCCTGTAATTAGTCGCCTCACATGCTTGTCGATCGATCAGCACAGCATCCTCACTCTGGTAGTTTGTGCCCCTGACTATGAGCCACGATAAACCCTTCTTTCATTATGTCATTTTGTCCTAGCTACAAGGAAATACCTACTACAGTACTATACTGAAAATGAAAGGAGAAGTTCAGCCAAGGTAAGCGCTGACCCAGAGGCCCTGACTCTAAGATGTTCTGTCAGGTAGGCGGGGAGCCTGGGGTGTAGCTCAGCAGTAGAGCATGGGCTTGACGTGCAAGAATGTCGAATCACATAAGGCCGGGAAGGAGAAAAGGAGTCCAGATACCGTTTGACCTCAAGGTTTACTCACTACAGTGACAAGCATCAGTCCATAACACACGCAAGCAGTACCTGACCCAGAAGCAAGAGGCAGAGAGGCTCACAGGCAAGGCTTAAGTCTGGGACAGCAGCTCCTTCCTCTAGATCCCCGATCTCCAAACAGCAAAGGTGGCATGCCCAGCTGTCCTCTGGTTGGAGAGCAAGCTAGCACAACAGTCTTTACTGTCTCAGCATCAAGACGCTCTGTCTGCCTGCTGCAAGCCGATGCTTTTATTTGCTATAAGGGTGTAGTCACACTCCAGTCAATCTCACTGTCACATTACATCATGGGTTATTACATCATGGGTTATTACTTCATTCATAACTGCTACACACAGCTGACATGAGCTGGCTGCTCATCACTGTGACATCCAACTCTTATACTACACAGCTGGCCGATCATTGCCGTAGTATCCTACTGGGTACTAAATGTATTTCCTGTTTACATGCTCTCTACAAAGAGGTCCTGTACTCGATGCCCCTCACCTCAAATATTCAGAAAATCAAACAATCCCCCACCCCAACCCCAGCAACAGCTGGATAAAAAATCCTCAAGATATACTGTCTTCAAACACTAAGTAATACAGGACTGAACAGAGACTGTAACCGTCTCCCGGTGAGGGGGCTTGTACCTGTCATGTCAGCACATGGGAGGCTGAGGCAAGAGAACTGCCATGATCTTAAGGCTAGCTGGCTTACAAAGTGAGTTTCAAAGGCCTCCATGATTAAGAGCTCACACCGCTGGCAGAGGCTTCAGTTCTCAGCACCCGCACGGCAGCTCACAACCATCTGTGACTCTAGTTCAAGGGGATCCAACAGCCACTTCCGGCACACGCATAATACAAACCTACATGTAGATAAAACGCTTGTACACATAAAATCTTGAAAAGTAAAAATGCACTAAGATACCACTTTAAAATGAAGACACTGCTCTTACAGAAGATTCGAGTTCAGCTCAAAGCACCTACATCTGTCTCTATATCACTTCCTATAACTTCAACTCCAAGAGTATCGAGTTCTTCTGCCTTCTCAGTTCAACTACGCTCAAGCACACGCACACATGCTCTCTCTCTCTCTCTCTCTCTCTCTCTCTCTCTCTCTCACACACACACACACACACACACACACACACACACACACAATTTAAATAAAACAAATCTTAAGGCAGGATGTGGTGGTGCATGCTTAAATTCTGGGTACTCGAGAGACAGACACAGGTGTCTCTGTATGTTCAAGGCCAGCCTGGTCTGTGTAGCAAGTTCCAGGCCATACTGCTCCAATCAATCAATCAATCAATCAATCAATGACATTAAAAAGAAAAAGACTCTACCACAAGTGCATGATTTAAAGGAGTCTCCAGGTCCCTGCTTCCCCATTCCCACCTCATTCCAGTTTCCAGCAGAAAGAGAAAATTCCAACGATTGTCTAGCCCGGGAGCCAGAGCCCAGAAGGGGCAAGGGCCATGTGAGCTCTGTGCTTTCATGCACAGCAGCTACAGGCTGAGCGCACCAGGCAAATGAGGCTCTGATGACAACGGGGGATGCCAAAGAAGCCTTATTATATCCAGAATGCTCCCATCTCATCAAAGTGCATGAGAACCCAGTGAGAGAAGTGTGTTCAGAATTCAGCCATCGTAACCAAGTATGGAGGCCTTAGCCCAGCACTCAGGAGGCAGAGGCAGGGAAGTTCTGACCACTCTGGGCTACTAGGGTTCCTTTGGAGCTTACTTTAAAACAAAGCAAGAAACAAACAAAACCAAAGAGCATCTCCTGCTTGTGCAGTTTAGATTCGGCTGGTCAGAGAACCTCAGGGACGCTTCTGTGTCCACCTCCTCAGGGTTACCAGCGTGTACCGTCACGGCTGGCATTTTTTACGTGGGGGTGAAACTTGGGCTCTTATTCTGATGTGCCAAGCACTTGAAGCCTGAGCCCAGTTCCACACCTGGTCTTTTACAGGCCCTTTCCTGAGTGTAGATGTGTTGAGATATCACAATCACTTGCAGTACTGTTAAAACTGCCTATGGGACGGATCCAGGGGCAGGCTGCCCAGGTCTCCGCCCGAGAGGCAGTAAGCTATGCCAGAGCCCAGGTGTGGGCAAGCACATTCGGCGACATTCACCCGACTACACCACCTCAGGGAACACCGTTCAGAACAAACCCTGTCATTAAGTGACTGTGTATGACAATAACAGTAGCTATGAGTTATGTAATAATTGTTAACGTAAGCCATCCCAAAGCTGCTAACATTGAACCATGTGTCCTAGTAAGGGTTTTTATTGCTGTGACAAAACACAGTGACCAAAAGCAACTGAGGGAGGGAGTGAGGACAGGAACTCCGGCTTGGCAGGAACCTGGAGTCAGGAGCTGAAGCGGACGGAGACCATGGAAGGGTGCTGCGTACTGGCTTGCTCCCCACGGCTTGTTCAGCCTGCTTTCTTATAGAACCCAGGACCACCCAGGGTAACCCCAGCTACAATAGACTGGCCCGGCATTGTTCACTAACTGAGAAAATGCCCCACGGGCTTGCGCGCAGCCTGACCGGATGCAGGCATTTCCTCAATTGAGGTTCCCTCTGATCAGGTGACTTCACCATCAACCGATCGATTTCACCCAGTTTAATCTGATAAGAACAATTAAAGAGGATAAGGCCTAGCTCAGCAGTTCCTGAAAAGGACTGGGGTTCCATTCCCAGCCGTCTGCATAGCAACGAACAACCACCACCGCCCAGTTCCAGAGAGGGGCTCTGACCCCCTCTTCTGGCCTCCTCAGGACTAGACATGCACACAGACATACATGCACACAAAATACCTGTGTATTAAATAAGAATAAACGTCTTTTTCCCCTACACGGGGCAGCCCTAGCTGTGTAGCCCTAGCTGTTCTGGAACCCGTTCTATAAACCAGGCTGGCCTCGAACTCACAAAATTCTACTGCCTGTATTAAAGGCCTGTGCCACTACTGCCTGCTGAGTGCCACAACCTGGCTGAACAAGTGTGTGTGTGTGTGTGTGTGTTTTAACCAGTCGGTAAAACAACCAAGGAAAAGATAATGCAGGTAACCTTTAAACAAAAAAATTCATGAAATTCCAGGGAATCTATTAATGATATTTAAATGTTTTCTTGAAGTCTAAGTATCTTAAAAGTACTGTGTAACCTTTGTACTTCTGCTTCGCTACTCCTGGCCTCAGTTTTCTGAGAGGTGGAGTTGAGAGCGAGATTCTCTCAGGGGGCTGCCAGCTCACAAACTCCTTCCTGCATGGCACAGACCTGCTTCCTGCTCAGTGCGAGTGATATCTCTACCCCTAAATTTCTGAGCCAGCCCTTCCGGGCCTCTTTAATAAGTATGGTGGACTTCTAACATGGGTGTCTGTTAGAAGTCTCTTCTTGCCACAAACAGGTAAACTACGGGTGGAGAATGGCCCGCGTCCCGCCATTGGCCCCTTAACAGCTTGCCTGTTGCGGAGATGCAACAGTCCACTCTCTCATCCCACCTACCCCACTCTTCGGAGTTGACGATTTGGTTAAACGTTATATTTCCCATCGTGCACTAGGGCCTCCTGCTCAGAGGATGCCCGTGGCTCTTCAGAGTTTCATTCTGTGATTCCACCCCGGCTCCCAGTCAGGAATTCTTCTGGCCCATACTCTGCTTAGATTGGCTAAGGACGCTAGCATTTGAAGCCAAACTCGAGCATTTATCTCAAGCTGCCTCAGGACAGCCTCTGCTGTTATTCTAATGCAGCACTCCTCTGCCGCCGCTGGGGGTTGTTCTTGTGTAGGGGTGGGGCATTAGATAGGTTCTCGATCTATAATTCTGCCTGGTTTTATAGTTCTTCGGCTCAGAGTCCACTGCACCGTGGACCCCTTCTTGCGTGTCAGTACAGCTAGGAGGTGAAGCAGCCAACCCCAGCTAGTTTGCTCTCCCTCCCAACCTCCCTCCCTCCCCCCCCTTCCTTTTCTCCTTCCCTCCTTCCTTTCTTCTCATCCTTTCTCATTTCCTTCCTAATACTGGGGATGAAATCCAGGGCCTTTGTGTCTATACATTTAGCACTGAGCTACATCCTCATACCTCAGATGACCCCATCCTGCCTCTCGGCCAGGACAGGTCATTAGTAGTTCTCCCTGGTGTCTTGGAACATGTGACACCTTGGAAAGCTGACATGTACCCCTTTCTTGTTATCCAGATATACTTCTGAAGATTGGGTGATGGTCCAAGAACAGGAGCTGGGAGAAGAATAAGAACAAAAGCAAGATACTGGTGTCTTTCCTAGTGGAGCGAGCCCAGGAGAGGGGGAGTTTCCTAGGACTTCCTGTGTTACCTTAAGAAAGGTTAGCATGGGGCCTGAGAATAGTGGAATTGCGATCTTGTGTGCTTTCAGACTCTGATGCAGTCGCCTAGCAGGAACCCTCTAGAGACATGCCCCAGATTCCACATTATAAACCTGTGTGTGTGTGTGTGTGTGTGTGTGTGTGTGTGTGTGTGGTATGTGTGTATGTACAAATACATACATGGCTGTGGAGACCAGAGTGATTTTTACGAGGCAAAGTCTCTGACTAGTCTAGAGCTTGCCATGCAACTAAGTTTGCTGGCTAACAAGTTCTGGGGATCTGTCTCCTCCTCCCAGAGCAGGGATTATAGACGCAAAACACTACAGTAGGGTATCTTCCTTCATGACCTGGAGTTTGATGTGTAGACCAGGATTACCTCAAATGTACACAGATCCTCCTGCCTCCGCCGCCTTAGAGCTGAGATTAAAGGTGTGGCCCACCACATGCAGCCCACATCAGATTTTCTTTAAATATGGGTACTGGGATTGAACTTAGGACCTTATGCTTGCAAGGCAAACACTTTACTGACAGAGCCATCTCCCCAGCCCTGCAAACCAACCAACTGTTAATAGAACCAAAACACATATTTCAGTGCCACAGAATGTTTTGAAAGAAAGACTATTTTTATAAGATTTATGTAACTTTTCTCTTACATATGTGAGTGTTTGCCTACATACAAGTGTGTGATCATGTGTGCCTGGCACCTTCAAAACGCAGAACCCTTAGAACTAGAGTTACAGGTAGTTATGAGCTGCCACATAGGTACTGGGACTCGAACCCAGGTCCTCTGGTAGGACAGCGAGTATTCTTAACTGATGAGCCATCTCTCCAGTTCTAGAAAGGCTACTCCCGTAAAACTGTTTCCCTCAGAATCTTTTGAAAATACCACCTCCTTAGAGTCTGCATCAAATCATGGCCTACTGTCAAATGTGTTTGTGAGCAATCTTGGAATAAACTCCTGAAGGGATCAAGGAGGGGGATTCAGGACTGGGCCAAGTGAGAAGAGAAAGAGGCCATCTTGTCTTTCCCTGTATTAGGATCCTGTGAACAAGAAACCCAGAGGTTTGGCTGATAATGACACTGGGGTTTCCCCCCCAACACTCTGAAAGCTGTGTCTCCTTCCGCTGGTCACGCTCTGTAAACACAGAATGTCCACGAAGCTTTGAACATCTCTTTCTTTAATAAAAACAGACAAGATTACAAAGGGAGTCAAGAAAAGCCTCTAATATAAGAAGAAAGAAAAACAAACAGGCAACAGGAGCCCCGAGGAAACAAAACCCATGCGGGAAGCAGAATAAAACCTACAACTAAATGATCTTAATGTTCAGTGTGCTCAGAAGATCAAGAGGAGGCACGGTCACTGTAGAAAAAGAGCGGGATGCTGAGAAAACAACCCAGTGGGAAGGAGAACTGAGAGGAAGAAAAAGCAGGGGTCGCCAGAGTAAAAAGTCATTTAAATAGATCAGAAGACGTACTCCTTTAAAAGTAGGCCAAAACAAGAAAGGTAGAAGTTAGAGAATACTTCTTAGGCCTGGCAAGATGGCTCCATTCCCACATCCTATGTGGTAGAAAGAGAGAACCGTCTCCCACAGATTGTCTGCTGACTGCCATGAGCATGTTACAGCGTAGGTAACTAGCTCCCTCCCCTACATGCAGACTAAAAAAATAAATAGACAAGTTTTATTTTAAAAAGAAAATATCTAAAAATAATTATCCCAAAGGACTTTAAATCGTAGTTGAGAACAAACAGAGAAAGTAGTGAAGAGGAAGTTAGAAAGGAAATATTACAAAGAAATTTCTCAGAACTGAAGAATGTAATGTTCAAACCCAGAGGGTCCACTGTGTGCCTGGCCGACGAACCAGGAGTTAGGCCTTGCCAACACACATCATGCCAAAATTCCAGGACGCTAAGAACAAATATAAGATCATAAAAGGCTTTTAGAGAAGAAGACAGATTAAAAACAAAATTTCAGACCTGAAAAGATATTAGATGCTTATCTATGTGCCTTAAAACATTGAAAACAATAACTTCCAGCCAATAATTCTACCCATATTCTAGACTCCATTAGACTCTATTAATAACTCTAGCATATAGAAGGTTAAAGATGCTGCCAGATTTGTTGGCTGTCAGAATTTTGTTTCCCAAACCCTTCTGTGGGAGCTGCTGAAGGATGAACTCAGCAAAATGATGAGTGAGCTGGGGGACAATGGACCCAGGAACAGAAATTCATGTCAGAAAACAGATACTGTGCATTTCCAGGATAACAGATTTTTTTAAAAAAACTTTTAAAAAAAGATGTATTTATTATATATTATAAGTACACTGTAGCTGTCTTCAGACACACCAGAAGAGGGCATCAGATCCCATTACAGATGGTTGTGAGCCACCATGTGGTTGCTGGGATTTGAACTCAGGACCTCTGGAAGAGCAGCCAGTGCTCTTAACCACTGAGCCATCTCTCCAGCCCCAATAATAGATTTAAAAAATAAATAAATAAATAAATAAAAAGTCTTAAAATATGTGCAGAGTTCCCTGTCCACAGTGGTACAGACTTGGTGTGTGTGTGTGTGTGTGTGTGTGTGTGTGTGTGTGTGTGTGTGTGTGTGTCTCAGATCCTCAAACTTGTCTGAAAAAGCATTTTTCCAACTAAGTCATCTCCCTAGCCTTAAACACAGGATGTGGTGGCACAGGTTTGTAATAGCACTTGAAAGTTCACCTGTTCAATGCCAGCCTGGTCTACATGGCAAGACCTTGTCTCAAAAGAAACAAAACAAAGACCAACATTAGTTGACTTGTTTGTTTGAGCCAGGGTTTCTTTGCTACCCTGGCTGTTCTAAAACTCCTTTTGTAGATCAGCCTGGCCCAAACTCACAGAGATCCACCTGCTTCTGCCTCCCATGTGCTGGGATTAAAGGCATGGGCCAAAGCACTCAGCTTTAAAAAAATATTTAGTTATATGATTTTATATATAAATTTTATATAATTTTTTTTCTTTTCTATTTTTCAGAGCTGGGGACCGAACCCAGGGCCTTGCGCTTGTTAGGCAAGCGCTCTACCACTGAGCTAAATCCCCAACCTATATAATTTTAAATATATATTTAAAAGTCTAATTTTGCTGAGCACGGTGGTAAACACCTTTAATCCCAATACTCGGAAGGCAAAGACAATAGATCTCTGTGAGTTCAAGGTCAGTCTGATCTACAAATCAAGTTCCAGGACAGTCAGGGATACGTGTAGAAACCCTGTCTCAAAAAACCAAACCAAATAAATAAAATAAAATTATGTGCATTACATTTTTTTGCAAATATTTAAACCATTTATTACCATTAAGTTACAGATCTGAATTACATATGGAAAACACCAATACTTGTTATCATTGGAAATTATGTGTAGACATGTGACCAACTGAGGGTTATACTATAGTCATTAAAGAAAAAGTCAAGAATTTTGAGGACTTAAGTGCTTGTAGTTTTGTTCCCTTGGGTTTTTTTTATTACACAAATCCCAATAGATAATATACTGCTACAGATTGCTATAGATAAAATCATCATTCAAAATTATTAAATTAGTTGAGCATTTTGAACTACTCTTGATGAAGACAAAGTTTAGCATTGAGAAGGCAGCAGAGTTGGTTTAGTGGCTCTCGGCTAGTCAATAATGTTGGCATGGTCATTAAAGATAGTGTTCCGTGTTTTCCCCTCAGCACGACTATTCATGCTGACATGATCTGTGGCTGCAGCAGTGACTGGAGCACGGTCCCTTTCAAGAGCTGGTCCTTGCACTGCTACGCAGATGGCCGCGTACTCATCTCGTAGTGGATAAGTCGTCCTCCCTAAATGAGCTGAGCTACTTCGTCTGTTACATGGCGCGCAAACAGAAGCCAGTTTCGAGGTTGTACCTTGTAGGCAAATCTCACGAGTGTCAGAGAATAGCAACAGGGGGCGAAAGTCATCCGCCCACTGATAATCCCTGGAGATTTCATGTCGTTGATAGCAGCAATGGGGAGACCTCAGTTGGTAACTGGGCCCCAGAAGTGCATACACATGAGATAGTCCCGGAAGTCCTTGCTCCGGACATAGTCTGCAGCTTCACGCTTTACGCACCAGCGCTCCAGCAATGGCCTTGCCGTTGGTGTTGAAGCCACTACCTAGAGAGACGACACCAGGGTCGACCCGGCTGAGGCCCTCTGCACTCTCACCCCTACAGTTTTGATAAAGATAAGAAAATTTGACTGCCCAGTGGTTGCCCTGCCGAGGGAGACACTTGTCTTAGCTAGCGTTAGGCTTGGCACCTGCAGCTTGCCCTGCTGTCCCCTTTTCCTTGTCACCTGTCATTATCCCATTTAGATGGGGCTGCGAGAGTCAGAGCAGCTTGGACAGGTTTTTATAGGCGCTAGACAAGGGACCATAGACCCCCAAATTTAGGAGGAACCTCATGGGCCAGCATCCTGTCTCAAGGCAATGTTGGACACTGTCCACATTATCCAGAGGCCCAGTATATTAACAGAGTGGCTTTGGTGACTGTGAACACCACTCTTGGACTGCCTTGCTTCATAAAATCCAATAACTCCTTTAATTAGGTATGAACTGTATGAGTTATTTAATGTCTCTGTGTCTCATTTTCGTCATTGATTAAACGGGGTTAACCGAGCCTCCTTAAATAGGGTGGTAACAAGTTTACTTCTGCAAGCACGCATGAACACCCTGCCCAGTGGCAGAGACGCAGAGGCCCAATGAATGCTAGCTATTATTTTCATTTGTCACAGCTGTCATAGATGAGGTCCTGGCAGGAAAAGTGACATGCACAATGTCACATGCAGATTAGAGTCAGCGAGGACTGGTGCCTGGGACTCTTCTGTCTCCTGGCAATGCTACCCCCTTGTACCTCTTCCTGACGCTTAAATACAAGCAGAGCATCCTTGGACAGACAACACGAAAGCTAAAAGGAGTGGCAGCCGAGGGACAAGACAAAGAAGAAAGGACCTGCGCTGTTTTCTCTGTGTTCTTGTCTGTCTGTCTCTGTCCACCTGTCACTGAACCCAGGTCCTTGTGCACATGAAGCAAGCACTTTAACCGACTGAGCTACATCTCCGGCCCCTTCCTGTGGTTTTAAATGTTCAAACCACGTGACTGTATTATTAGCACACACCAAAGAGGCAAACGGAGGGTTGAACTGAAAAACAGGATTAGTGGTGCGGTTCTCCTAGCGGGAGCAAACAGGCAAAGAGGATTGACTTCTAGGCCACTGTGGAGCCAGATGTGAATCACTGCAGCTTTTCAGTAAAAGCAAACTTCGTTTGGGATTTACAGAGCCAACTAACTGTAGGACAGAACGCAAGTCAAGGGCTGCTCGTTAGTCAAAAGCTCTGAGAGGCCGAGGTTTCCTTGGCCACAGGTGAAGCTATCTTCCCGTGCAATGGAAATTTCCACCTTGGCACCTTGCAAATGAACCCCCAACCCCACCCCACCCCACCCCCACACACACACTTTGCATCCCGGCCCGCATTTGGATAACCGTTCTGGAAAACATGATTAAGATTACAGAAACTGGGTTTTTTTTCCTTCCTTAAATTGGGGACGACAGTGGGGACAGAATTTGTTTTTCAAGGGAGGGAACTATGTCCCAGAAATAACTGCGCTGAGATGGCAGGCGCTGGCAGAGAGCTGGAGGCTCCAGGGCAACGCTCCCGGGCTGTTGACTTTGGACGGCCGGCCTGCACACTGTAAACAATTGCTGAAGCGATTTCTTACCTCTGCGAATGTCTTGTTTGGACAAGGGTCCCACCCGCCCCAACTCTTCTTTAAAAAGCAGTTTTATCATTTGTTTGCAAAAATGTTCAATCCCCTCCCTTTTCTTGTTCCCTCCGTGGCTTTGGTCCCCCCCCCCCAAGAGCCAGATGAAGAACCAAACTCCCCACTCCTTTTATAAACCGTTCCAGGTCCGTTGGACCAATATCACCCAGCAACGCGACTTACAAGAGTCTGTTAAGGTATTTTCGTTGTTGTTAAGCAAGTGGCTTGAGGTTTGGTTTTTTGTTTTTTTGTTTTTTTTTTTTCTTTTTCCTTCCTTCTTCATCCTCGTTTATTACATTTTTAACTACTAACACAATAAAAATCTGCACACACAGATTGAGAAAGCAATAAAACCCAGCTCCTAATGTGTTGGCCTGCACGGGTAAATACTCCTTCTAGACACTGATGGAACAGATTCGTTCTCAACCACCGTCTCAAGATGTCAGACTGGGAAATGAAACTGGTCTTCTATAAGGAAGAAAGCGTAGGAGGACCGGAGGGAGCTGTGTGGGCTGCTGGCCCTGGTGGAGCCGCGGAGAGGTTGGGGGATGGGCAGCCCACTCTGAAAAGCAGCCAGGACTCCAGCGGCTCCAAAAGAAGGAATATTCTGTTCCTGACCACCCAGGGACAAGGCCAGCCACAGAGCAGATGAGGAGTGAGATAGGAGAACCTACACTGCCGCCAGCTCCGAAAGAGAAAGGAAGAAGGGGGAAGAGAGAGGGAGGGATGGAGGGTGGGGGTGGGGCAGGCTGTCTTCCAGCTGAAATAGTCCCAGCTGGAAACAGAAGCCACTCTAAGCTGGATAATCGAGGAGAGTTTATTAAAGGCACTATTGAGGAGGTGGAAGCAGGAGGGAAGGGGAGTAGAAGGGAGAGAGCTGGCCCCAACAGTCTGCAGCAGGAAAGAGCTGTCCGTGAGCCCCGGCAGGAAGATCTCCCTCTAAAGACTCTGAGGGAGGCAGACTCCTTAGCTTTCTTTTTTGTTTGTTTAATTAATCTGTGTGAATGTGCCTGTATATGAATATGTGAGCACGTGTGTGTGTGTGTGTGTGTGCCTGTGTGCCTGTGTGCATGCAGAGGCCAGAAGCAGATAGCAGGGGCTTTCCTTTGAGGCAGGTTTTCTTCCCGGGGCTCACCTTAGCTGGGGTGAGCATCAGCGAGCCTTCTGTCCCTGTCCCACTCTAAGCTAGGGTACAAGTATATTTGGGATTCCCAGCTTCTTATGTGAGTGTGGGAATCCTGACCTCAGTCCTCATGATTGTTCAACAAGTGCTCTTTTGGGATTAAGGCGTGTCTCCAGTTTGGGGGGGAAAGGGGAGAAACCTTTGATCCCAGCATTTAGGAGGAAGAAGCAGGTGGATAAATCTCTGAATTTGAGACCAGCCTGGTCTACAGAGTGAGTTCCAGGGGTAGCCAGGCCTATACAGAGAAACCTTATATCAAAAGAACCAAACAACAAAAAGACAAGGTCTTGTGTTACTATAGAGCAGGACCTCTCTAATTGAAACTTTTCCTGTATTCACTTTCAGAGTGGTTGGGGCTACAAAGACCACACCACCATGCTTGGCTTTCTCTCTCCCTCTCTCCCTCCCTCTCTCCCCTCCCCCTCCCTCCCCCTCTCCCCTCCCCTCTCCTTCCTCCTCCCCCTCCCTCCCCTCCCTCCTCCTCCTCTCTCTCCCTCTCCCTCTCCCTCCTCCTTCTACCTTTTCCCTCCTGATTTTTCGAGACAGGATGTCCTGGAACCCACCCTGTAGACCAGGCTGGCCTGAAACTTAGAGATCCACCTGCCTATGCTTCTACTGGAATTAAAGGTGAGTGCCACCACCACCCAGCCATGCTTGGCTTCTTATCCTTTTTGTTTATCACCTGGAAAGAAATCACTCTGAAGACTCATTGAAATTGAACGAGCAAGCTGGGTGGTGGTGGCAGGTAGGAAAAGAAAAAGAAAAAAAGAAGAAAAGAAAAGAAAATGAAATGGAACAAACAAATCTCCAATTTAGAACAGCACATAGTTGTAAGTCCAGACCTCAGGAGACTGAGGCAGGAGGGTCACAAATCCCAGACTAATCGGAACTGAACAACGGGATCTTGTCCCAAGAGAAAGAACAAAAAAAACTTGATATAGGAGCTGGAGAGGTAACCCAGTGGTTAAGGTTGTTTACTGCTCTTGCAAATGATCCAAGTTCTGTTCCCAGGTCAGGTAACCTATAATACCTGTAATACCAGTCCTGGGGGGAGCCGATTCCTTCTTCTGGCTTCTGTGGGCACCCACACATACATGGTACATACCGACACGTGCATAAATAAAAGTAAATCTGGGCTGGAGAGATGGCTCAGCGGTTAAGAGCACTGATTGCTCTTCCAGAGGTCATGAGTTCAAATCCCAGTAACCACATGGTGGCTCACAACCATCTGTATTGGGATCCGATGCCCTCTTCTGGTGTGTCTGAAGACAGCGACAGTGTACTCGTCATATATAAAATGAATAAATAAAATCTTTAAAAAAATAAATAAAAGTAAATCTTTAAAAAAAAAAAAACAACTAAGGGGTTGGGGATTTAGCTCAGTGGTAGAGCGCTTGCCTAGCAAATGCAAGGCCCTGGGTTTGGTCCCCAGCTCCGAAAAAAAAGAAAAGGAAAAAAAAAAAACAACTAGAATAATTTTAAAAGGGACACGAGCACTTGGAAGCAGAGATAGGAAGATGGCAAGTTGAGGGCTAGCCTGAGTTGTGTGAGACACTGTCTCAAAAAGAGAAAGGAGGAACTAAGACCAGAAAACACTGAGTTATAAACAGGCTGGGGGTTGGGGGGAGTACCAAGTCCATTTAAACACAATTAGCCACAATGACTGCATTTACCAAATCGCAATGCAACTTATGACTATTATTGAAAAGACTAGGAAAATGCTTGTCGAGTACAGTTTGAAATAGTCAGTGTAGGGACACAGTCAGCAAAGAGCTTGCTATGAGAACATGCATTCCCAGGCCCAGCACCCACATGAAAGCCAGACACAGTGACACACCCGTGATCCCGATTCCTGAGAGTCAGAGGTGGGTGCTTTGCTGGTCAGCCGACCTAGCGGAATTGGTGAGTGTAGGGGTGGTTCTGTTGCTAAGGTCCTGTTCCCCCAGTTGTTTCTTGATCTATCAGTAAAGAAACCCTGGCTGGGGATTTAGCTCAGTGGTAGAGCGCCACCTAGGGAAGCGCAAGGCCCTGGGTTCGGGTCCCCAGCTCCAAAAAAAAAGAACAAAAAAAAAAAAAAAAAAAACCCTGAGCCAATTGTTGGGGGGAAGGAATAGTTTAGACTTCTAGGTCCCTACAGGCATGGGGTGGGGTGGGGATCACCATGCTTCCGAGAGAGAAAAGCCAACAGCCATGTGAGATGTTGGGCAGGGTGGCCATAGGCCACTTCTCCAAGAGGGTGGTTGGTGGTTTGAGCTGGGACTGGGTGTAACTGAGCAGCTAGAGTTGAGGGCAGGTGGAGAGGTGCGGAGCTAAGAGTGTTGATAAGGGCGTGCTCCTCCAGACAGGAGATAAGGAGCACCCAACGATTGTGCCAATATGGTGGATTGAAATTGAACAGCCATGTGTGCCTGTGTTTTTCATCCTCGGATCCAATGGGCAGGGGCTGGTAACTCGGTCGTTCCCAGAGCTTAGGCAGAGTAGCAAAAGTGACACGTAACAGGTGAGTTCCAGGTTCACTCAGAGAACCTGACTAAAAAGATCAGCTGGCTCATCAAAAAGGCCTATGGCTGGGAAGACCATAAGCCCAGTTGTTTTGGCTAACTGGTCACATTACCTTTTAAGCGATTATGTTTGTACTTACGGGTTAGTGCTGGTCAGAGAAGGTTTGGCAGCGGGCAGTGGTTAACTCAGAGGCTCATCATCTGAACCTCTCAGAGGTTCAGAATAAATGACTGTCAGTTCTCTAGGATCTATATAACTCCCCACGCCACCCCGACTTCCCCCTGAAAGTGTAGGGAGCATCAAATAAGAGGCAGGAAGAAGAAACGCCATGAGACCCTGTCTTTGGGACTTGACATGGCTCACGAATCCACTGCATCTGTGGTTGTCTGCTCAAGATCAAGCCACTCGCCTTCTAGCATGGGCTGGGGAGGGGCTGGGCAGGCCCCGTGGAGGCAGGAGCTAATGACTGTTTTGTTTGATGGCTGCTGGAGGAAGGAGATGTTTGGTCACTGGTAGATCACCTGTGTTCTAATGGATGACCCCCCCCCCATGCATTTACAGGCAGCTATCGGACTCATGAGCTCTGCTCTCCTCTGCCTCCTGAGTTCTGGGAGCAAAGGTGTGGCACTATGCTTGGCTGTGTGTGTGTGTGTGTGTGTGTGTGTGTGTGTGTGTGTGTGTGTAATAGATATAACTTTCACAGTTTTACTGTTATTGTTTTGTGTATGTGTGGGTGGGTACAAGCTAGCCATGGTGTAACTGTGGACATCAAAGGACAACTATTGGGAATTAGTTCTCTCTTTTCACTGTGAGTCCCAGGAATTGGAACTCAGACCATCAAGATGGCAGCAAGCACCCTAAGCTACTGTGGTGGCTATTCCCAGTTGTCAACTTGACTACATAATGAACCACCGTCTAGAAATGGACAGCGCACACCTGTGGTCCAGATCTTGAGGCATAGTGGGCCATAAAAAAGGCCCAGGCGGCAGGAGAGATGGCTCAGCGGTTAAGAGCACCCGACTGCTCTTCCAGAGGTCATGAGTTCAATTCCCAGCAACCACGTGGTGGCTCACAACCATCTGTAAAGAGATCCGATGCCCTCTTCTGGTGTATCTGAAGACAGCTACAGTGTACTTATATATAATAAATAAATAAATCTTTAAAAAAAAAAAATAAAGGCCCAGGCAAGGTAATACACACTTTTAATCCAAAGAGACAGAGGTAAGCAGATCTCTGAGTTCAAGGCCAGCCTGGGACAGAGCAAGTTCCAAGTAAAGAACAGCTTAGGTCCAGGCTTGGTGGTCACACCTTAAATCTGGGCCATACCTTCTGCTGGAGGCCTACATAAGGACAATGGAAGAAGGAGGATTCCCTCTTCTCTGTCTGCTTGCACTTGCTTGCTAGCACATCTGTTGGAACCCACCTCTTCAGGATTCCAGCTTATACAGTAGACCAGGTGAAACCCTTAACCTCATGGGACGAAGCAACTATTAGATTCTTGGACTTCCCATTCACAACTGGCCATTGTTGGGTTAGTTGGACCGCAGACTGTAAGTCATTGTAATAAATTCCTTAATATAAAGAGACATTCCATAAGTTCCGTGACTCTAGAGGCCCCTGACTAATATACCCTCTGTGTCATGTTGACAGCCTACATTTACCATTTTAACCAAGTGTCCAGTTCTGTGGCGCTGAGAACCACCAGTGTAGTTTCTATATGTTGAGATCTGACTACTCTGGCTGCTCGGTTAAGAGGACTCATACAGCACTTACCTTGTCCTGGATGGCTTACTTCACTCACCTTGATATCCTCAAGGCTCACCCATGTTGTAGCCTGGTTTTGCATTTCCTTCCTCTTTAAAATTGAGTGATACTTCATTCTATGAATAGCCCTGATTGAACTAATCCATCTGTTGATAGATGCTTGGATTCTTTCCACCTTTGGGCTACTATCAATAAGGTTACCATGAACATAGGTGTGCAAACATTTGTTTAAGCTTCTCTTTTCATTTCATTTTACACTCCCAGGGTGACATTGCTAGATGGCAGGACCATTCATTTTTTACCTTTTTGAGGCATTGCCTGTATTTTAATAGTGCCCGTGAAGCAGCTTGGATTGTCAGAATGTGATTTCTCTAAGGAGTAGGTGATATTGTTTATTTTCTCAGATGATAATCTAAGACACATTGTTTAAATGCATGACTTAAAATTAAAAAGATAACCACTAGCAGAGCTCAGAACAATCCGAATAGCTTCCAAACTGTAGGAAAGAAAGAAAAACACAGAAACAAAAAGCCAGAGGACCGGCGGGGATGGTGCACCAGGGAGAGGAGCTTGTTGTTAAACCCTACGCTTGAGTTCCATCCCCAGGACACGGGGTAGAAGGTGAGAACCAACTCCCACAGTTGCCCTCTGACTTCCTCATGCATGTAATGGTATGTGAGTGCATGGGTGCCAGTGTACGTGTGCACACACACACGCACACACACGAATGAATAAATAAATAGATGTATGTGGGGGGACACCGAAGAAGACAGAAGTACATTTGTCACACGTAGCTTCAGCTGTCAACCTGACACACCTGAGAAAAGAGGGGACCTCATCTGAGCAATGGCCTCTGTCAGATTGGCTCATGCCCATGCCTATGAGGCATTTTCTCCATTGGCAACTGACGCTGGGGAGAGCTCAGCGCACTGTGAGTGATGCCATCTCTGGGCAGGTAAGCCTGGGATAAGGTTAAGAAAGGAAGCTGAGAGGGCCAGGAAAAGAAGGCAGCAAGCGGCACTCCTCTGTGGCCTCTGCTTCTGTAGGAACTGTAGCCTAATCCAGATAAAGCCCTTCCTCCCACAAGGTGCCTTTGGCCACTGTGTTTACCACAGCCACAGAAGGCAAACTGGAACAACACTCAGCTCGTTCCGAGCACGAGCAAAGCTGATATAAACACACTTTGTAAAAGAAAATGAAAACCAGTTATGTTATTATCAAGAGACACAAAGCAAAGAAGCCAGGAAGGCTGAAATTAATGGAGGAGCCAACACACTGCCGACAGATTTAAACAAAAAGTGAACGAGAGCCTATGAATAGTAACGGGCTCGTGGGGTGACTGTAATTTACAATAACTTATGCTGTATTTTATGAATAACTAGAAGAGAGTTCAAAGGCTCCAAACACAAAGTAATGATGAGGAGAGGGAAACAGTAATTATCCTGATTCGATTGGTACACGCTGTATGTGAGCGCTGAACTTTCACACTGCAGCCTGGAGAGATGGCTCAGCAGTTAAGAGCACATCCTGCTCTAGCAGAGGACTCGGGTGTAATGGACTGTCAAATGCCAGCAACTTGTTTACTGTGGTCTTTACTCTGTGTGCCCGCGATGGGGCAGCGGGTTCAGAAGGCAGAGGTAATAGCCCCTCCCGAGATACTGTGAGTGTGTATTCAGCGTGGATTTTTTGTTTTTTGTTTTGTTTGTTTTTGAGAGAGGATTTTACAATGCATTTCAGACCAGCTTCTCTCTCAGCTTCCTAAGTGCTAGCATTGCAATAGTGGGGCTGTGTGCGTGCGTGCGTGCATACACTAACTTACTTTTTGAAAAACAAAATGTGGGGGAGGGGCTAGAGAGATGGCTGAGTGGATAAGAGGGCTTACTGCTCTTTCGGAGAACCTAATTTCAGTTCCCAGCATCCGCATCAGTTGGCTTACAATTTTCTGTAACTCCAGCTCTATGGGATAAGACGCCCTCTTCTGGCCTCTGCAGGCATTGCACAAACATATGCCGATAAGCAGACACACACACACACCTAGGCTAAAATAAACAATAAATCAACTACGTCCTGGGAAGCATGATAATTGAAGGAATACAGATACAAAAGACCACTTCATGCAGATTCCAGCTTTAGGAGTTATCTAGAGAGACAGGTTCACAGAGAGGGCAGACTAGCGGTTGCCTGGGTGGAGAGGGGAAGGACAGGGAAGAGCTTAGTGGATCTGAGGTTTGGGTGGGTGGAAATGTTCTGGATCTGATTAGTAGGGATTTTCAAACAAACACAGAAAGCCCCACACAGCACAGAAAGCTACACTATAAAGTGGCTTCATAGTTCTTTCTCTCTACCTTTATTTACTTACCTCTGTGTCAGAGGACAACTTGCAGGGGTCGGTTCTCTTCCACTACCATGGGAGTGCTGGGAAGTGAACTCAGACCCTCAGCCTTGGCAGACAGTGCCTTTACCCACGAGCCACCTCCCTGGCCCATGAAATGGTTTTAACAGACAGATTTTATGTTGTGTATATTTAATCACCATGAAAAAGAGATCTTTGAGAAGAGGGATTTGTGCTCTGTTAAGGGTAGACTGGATGATCCAGCCTGAACTTTCCTCAAAGGGCAATTACAGAAATCTGGACGGACTACAGAAAGCGCCTGACTGGATCGCAATCAAGTCCACTGACGAAGAAGTCAGAAGAGTAAGGCTGTGTAGCAGGCTCCTGCTTCCAGCAAATCAGTCTCTTAACTCAACTTAACAAAGCCTGACATGAAAAGTGTAGTCTATTAGCTGTGACCCCAGGTAGAGGGATGGCTCAGTGGTTACGAGTTGTTGTGGTTCATGCAGAGGACCTAGGTTCAATTCTTAGCCCCCACATCTGGTGGCTAGCAACCGTTGGTAATTCCAGACACTTGGGATTTCTGATATAAACGTCTAAAAATTATAGCCATGAGTTATCTAGGGGGATTTTGTTGAATCCCTGTCTCTGGGGCCACCATATCAAGGAGAAAGAAACTGAGAAGATATGGGAGAGAAAGAACAAAGTAGTCATTCTCACATCAATGCTTTTCTATTCAGTACTTTATTCCCATCCTCATTGGAAAGAACTGCATAGCCATCCAAGTGTCTTCTCCAACATCTTGTATTCTCCAAATAGCAGAGGAATCTGCCCACTGGAGCCACCCGCATGGTACTCCCTATGCATACTGTGGGCACACATCAAAAGACATGGCGTCAGCGTGCATGGCTGCTTGCCCATTGTTTGAAACAAGCAGTGTTTTGGTTGTTCATTCCAGTTCTCTGTTAGAGCTGGGCATGGAACCCCACCACTCAGAAGTTCGAGGCAAGAGGAGCTTAGGTTCAAGGCTAGCCTGGTCTACTTAGTAAAGTCCCTTCCTCAAAAATACTAAAACAAGGGATTATAGAAATGGCTCAGCAGTTAAGAGCAGCTGTTGCCCTTGTGGAGGACAGTATTTTGTTTCCTAACACCTATGTTGTACAGCTCACAGCTGTGTTTAACTCTATTTCCAGGGATCCAATACCTTCTCTTGGCCTCCACAGGTTCCTACATACCGAGGTGTAAGGGCTGTGCTGTGATCTAAACAGTCTGACTCACCAAGGAGCAATGGGGAAAGACACCCCACAACTGTACACACACACACACACACAGAGAGAGAGAGAGAGAGAGAGAGAGAGAGAGAGAGAGAGAGAGAGAGAGAGAGAAAAGATTTTGTTGCTGGTTGGTGGTGCTCTTTGGAGAGGCGTGGGTGTTGCAGCCTTCCTGGAGAAAGGATGTCACTGGAGAGAGGCTTTGAGACTAAAACCTGGTGCCATTTCCAGTTTACTCTCTCTGTTTCATGCTTGCTGTACAAAATGTGGGTTCTTGGTATCTGCTCTTGCTGCCCCGCCTGCTGCCATAATGGAGTCAAAATAGACTCTTTCTTGGTCCTGGTGTTTTATCACAGAACACACACACACACACACACACACACACACACACACACACACACATTTAACAAAAAAACCCAAGCCAAGTGGTGACCGTGCACGCCTTTAACCTCAGCACTTGAGAGGATGAGGCAGGCCGACCTCTGAGTTCGAAGCCAGCTCGATCTACAGAGTGAGTTCCAGAATAGCCAGGGCTACATAGAGCAACTCTGTCTTGAAAAACCAAACCAAACTAAATCAAAACAAAACTCGGTGCCAGGCCATCACTTTGAGGTGGTATCTCTTGCCCGCTGTTAACCCTTATGTGCTCAAAGTACATTCCTAAGCCTGAATAGACTTGGAAAGATAATACTAATAAAGTCCCTTTCAGCCCCATTCTTTTCTCATATTCTGTGTCTTCTACAGGCCTGCAGAGGCCAGGTCAGAGTAAGTGCCTGTCCTTTTAAGAGCTCATTTGTGGTTTTGCAATCCCAGAATCAGACCCACTTGCCAGCCGTATGAGGTCTTGTTCCAGGACCACACCATCGTAGTCTCTGCCTCTTTTGTTAGCAGACAGATTGGCATGTTCTAGTGTTTTGTTCCAGTGGGTATGTGTGAGTGTGTGTGAGTGTGTATGTATGTGTGAGTATGTCTATGTTAGTGTGTGAGAATGTGAGTGTGTGAACGTGTGTGTGTCTGTGTTAGTGTGTGAGTGTGTCTGTGTTAGTGTGTGAGAATGTGAGTGTGTGAACATGTGTGTGTCTGTGTTAGTGTGTGTGTATGTGCATGTGAGTGTGTGAGAATGTGTGTGTGAGTGTGTGAATGTGTGAGTGTGTCTGTGTTAGTGTGTGAGTGTGTATGTGTATGTGAGTGTGTGAGAATGTGTGTGTGAGTGTGTGAATGTGTGAGTGTGTCTGTGTTAGTGTGTGAGTGTGTGTGAGAGTGTGTGGTCTAAACTCAGCCCATCTTTGTACTGTTGCAGCTGCCCAGTGTCCCTGGACCCATGGACCCCTTCCGCAGAGCACACTGCGATGTCGACTCAGCCTTGCATTGACTCCCCCTGAAGGACACCGGTGCTGCTCTAGCTGACTTCTCTGAGTTTCTGGACTTATGTGACACCCGATAACTACTGGGTAAACTGATGGCCAAGATGCTTGTGCTTCCTTGACCCCAAAGTTCACACTCTGAACCACCTTCTAATCTAGTCTCCTGCACTGAAGCAACAGTCCTCTGGTTCTAACCCAACCCATGGGTAGGGACCAGGAACAAGCCTGTGTCCCAAAGCCCTCTGACATCATTCACCCTGGCCAATCTAGAGCTGTTCAATCTGTATTTTCTTTTCCATAGAAACCCCAGGTCACTTATCTAGCAAATGTGAGGCCTGGCTTGGAACCCCAGTCTAACCCTCCCCCAAAAAATAAGTAAAGCGGACATGTCTCCACTTTCTTTCTCTCCACACCATCCATTAGTGGTTCTTCCCAGCATCATTTCTGATATAAAATTCAAGGGCACCCAGAAATCCCTGTGTTCATGGCCATCATTTCATCCAAATCTTCATTCTTCCTCTCTTGCTTTAATGCTGGGACCAAACCCCGGGCCAGGTACACACTGGGCAGTGCTCCACCCTCAAGCCATATCCCCGGTCCCGGCAGGATATTTTTTTTCCAGTATTGGTCCAGCTGGGTACTGTGGTCCTTGGTTTATTTTGTGGCTGTAACAAATACCTTGACAGAGAGCAACATGGGGGAGAAGAGGGTTCGTTTGGCTTACAGTTCCAGGTCACAGACCTTCACTGTGGGGAAGTCAAGGCAGGGACTTGAGGCACTGGTCACATCTGCAGTGCAGAGTGGAGAGAAGTGAATGCATGCCTACCTCCTCCTCCACTCTCACAAACTCCAAGACCCAAGCCAGACATGGTACCACCATCAATGGGTTGGGTCCTCCCACAACTAGCAGTTCAGACTATTCCTCACCAGTATGTCCAACCAGACCTAGCCAATCCCTCGCTGAGACTGTCTCCCTGGGTGATTCTGGATTGGGGTAAGTTGACATGGAAATGAACACCTTCCTCTCCTAAAACCCTTCAGTGGCTTTCCCTTTGCACTTGAATAAAACCCAAGCCTGATCTCATCATCTGCACTGTGATTTGTGGAAGGCTGAATACCATGCGGTATGAGCAGCCTGTATCCAGCCCAGCCTACAGCAGGTGCACCCCAGAGCGGGTGCCCTTGGCCTTGCCTCCTAGCCTTCTCTACCACTCCAGAGACAGTTCTTTGAAATCAGATAGCTCCTGGAAACAAGATGCTTCTACTTTGTAACTTTGCCCCTTTTTATTTACATTTCAAATGTTATTCCCTTCCCAGGTTTCCTGTCCATAAGTCCCCTATCCCATCCCCATCTCCCTTCTTCTATGAAGGTGTTCCCCCTCCCTCACCACTATCCCTTCCCACCTCCCCGCCTTGACATTCTCCTACGCTGGTGGGGGCAGCCTTGGCAGGACCAACGGCTTCTCCTCCCATTGGTGCCCAACAAGGCCATCTTCTGCTACACATGCAGCTGGAACCATGGGTCTGTCCATGTGTACTCTTTAGTCCCTGAGAGCTCTAGTTGGTTGATATTGTTGTTCTTATGGGGTTGTAAGCCCCTTCAGCTCCTTCAATCCTTTCTCTAACTCCTCCAATGGTGACTCTGTTCACAGTTCAATGGTTGGCTGCTAGCATTCGCTTCTGTATTTGTCACACTCAGGCTGAGCCTCTCAGGAGACAGCTGTATCAGGCTCCTGCCAGCATGAACTTCTTGGCTTCATCAATATTGTCTAGGTTTGGTGGAGATATATATATATATATATATATATATATATATATATATATATATATATATATATATATGCTGGATCCCCAGGTGGAGCAGGCTCTGAATGGCCATTTCTTTGGTCTCTGCTCCATACTTTGTCTCTATATCTCCTCCTATGAGCATTTTTGCTCCCCCTTTTAAGAAGGACTGAAGCATCTGCACTTCGGTCGTCCTTCTTTCTGAGCTTCATGTGGTCTGAACCTTGCCCTTTTTTAAATTGCATTTATTATTATTTTGTTGTTTTGAAACAGGGTCTCACTGTGTACTCCTGACCTAGAACTTGTGGCTTTCCTCTTGCCTGACCCCCTTGCACTGTGATTACAGACATGTGCCACCATGCCTTACTGTGACTTCACTTGAACTATTCTCTGCGACTTCCTGTGGCCTCCCACGCTCCCTCCCAAGAGCATTTGGAATATCGCAAGAACCTGTTCTTACAAGCTTTTGCTTGTTCTAGCTACTAGAATATTCTGCACAGCTCCTACTATGTCTGGCCCTCATGCCAAAATTCTCAAGGGTTCAAAGTCACTTCCTTCAAGGCTAGCCTGGCTTGGGTGGCAGCACCCCACCCTGCTCTACTCCCAGAACCTCACCCATCACTGAAACCCGTGTTTCCTCTGCAGCTTGGGCAGTAGCCTCCCATAAGCAATTTCTCACTGTGTCTGTTTTCTGTCTCTGTGGCTGGATCATCTGATCTTCATTAACTTGCCTTGGGTCTCTCTTCCTCCAGGACTTATGGCTGTGTCTAATGCACACAGCTTCATGGATGAATTCTCATATCACTTTCCTGCATTTGCCCAGTGGTAAGCTGCCACTGGGTCCCTTGACTTCTCGAAGCTCTTCCGACTCACTGATTGACCTACCTTGCTTTGAGATTTGAACTGAGAATACTTGTACAGAGAGATACTGTGGCTCTTAGAACCAGACCCTGTGTCCGAATTGAAGTCCTGACGCTTCTGAGGACCACACAGCCCAACACGGGGAAACAAAAGGACAAAGAGACACCCCCCCCCCACGGAGCTTCATATCAATTTTCACTTATTCCTCACCAAAGCTCCATAATGCCTGCTTTAGATTACGCAGTAGGCGCTCAAAGGCCTTAGCAGGTATACGATAGCATCAAGTGTAGACCGACCAGCTGGTGCAGGTTTATAAAAAGACAGCAATTTAATGTCTTAGTCACTGGTCTATTGCTGTGAAGAGACATCATGACCAAGGCAACTTAAAAAAGAAAGCATTTAATTGGGGCGGGCTTACAGTTTCAGAAGTCAGTCCACAGTTGTTATGGCAGGAGGCAGGAGGCAGGAGGCAGGAGGCAGGAGGCAGGAGGCAGGAGGCAGGAGGCAGGAGGCAGGGGGCAGGAGGCAGGAGGCAGGAGGCAGGAGGCAGGAGGCAGGAGGCAGGAGGCAGGAGGCAGGAGAGGGCAGGAGGCAGGAGGCAGGAGGCAGGAGGCAGGAGGCAGGAGGCAGGAGGCAGGAGGCAGGAGGCAGGAGGCATGAGGCTCGAGGCTCGAGGCACGAGGCACGAGGCAGGCAAAAAAGGTGTTGGAGCACGGAGCACGGTAGCTGAGAGCTTGCATCTGATCTGAAAGCCTGAGGCCTGGCAAAATCCACCTCCAGTGGTACACCTCCTCCAAGGCCACACCTCTTTCTTAAAAAACAAACAAACAAACAAAACCCCACAAGATTTACTTTTACTATTTTAATTATGGGGGAGGGTGGGAGTTTGTGCACATGAACGCAAGTGCTCACAGAGGTTATAGGTGTGATACTGCCCCTGGAGCTGGGGTTGCAGACACCTGATGTGGGTGCTGGGAATTGAACCTCAGGAAGAGCCCTTTGTGTCTCCACACCTCCTAGTCCTTTCCAAACAGTTCCACCAACTGTGGACCAAGCATCTAAATATTTGAGCCTACAGTGGGGGTTTGGGGGATTCTCATTCAAACCACCACACCAAGTGTTAACAATAAAAGCTGTTTAAGCGTTTGATAACCAAGAAAGCATGGCAGTGTCTCATGGAGTAGTTAACATGATGACATAGATCTGTAGATGGCTGCCAGCCATTCAGAGCATAATGGAAAGGAACAAGCTAGGGCACATTGACATAAACCCACACGCAATGTTTGTAGACATCTCGTTCATAGCTGTGACTGGGGATGGAGCTCTTCTTTAGCACACACGAAGCCCTACCTCAACCCCCAGCACCATGCAAACCGTGAGTGGTGGCGAACTCCAGTCCTTAGGTGGCAGAGACAAGAGATCAGAAGTTCAAAGTCATCCTTAACTATGTAGGGAGTTCAAGACCAGCCTGAGGCCCCTGAGAACCTTTCCCAAAACAACATGAAGTTTCATTCATGTTTGTCAAAACGGACAGCAAGATGGATCAGCAGGGAAAGGCGCTTGCTACCGAGCCTAAGAACCTGTGTTCTGCCCCCAGGGCCTACATGGTAGCAGACAAAAACTCCTCCTGCGACTTGTTCTCTGACCTCTGCACATGTAGTAGCAGTACACCACACCTTTCCCTCACAGAAATTAATTAATTATTCTCGGGATTCCTACTGTTGTGATGAAACACCATGACCAAAAGCAACTTGGGAGGAAAGAATTTATGTCAGTGTACATGTCCACATCAGTCCATCATCACATGGATTTGGGGCAGGAACTCAAAACGGGGCAGGAACATAGAAGTAGGAGCTGATACGGAGGCCATGGAGGGACACTAATAACTGGCTTGCCCCTTGTAGCTTGCTCAGCCTGCTTTCTTACAACAACCACATCCGGGATCATCAGTCCACAGGTGGCACCGTCCACAATGGCTGGGTCCGCTCATATAAACCATCAATCAGCAAAGTGTACCATAGGCTATTCTATTAGTTAACCTGGAGGGGCTAATCTCTCTATTGAGGTTCCTGCTACCAAAATTACTTGAGCCTGTCAAGTTGACACATAAATTTAGTTTAAAAAAAAAAAGCAAAATTAACCAAAATACCATCATTTTCAACAGTCGTAGACAGTTCAAAAGGTGAATTAGTGAATTGTGGTTCAACAAACCTATGGGATACAATTAAGCAGTTATAAACAATAGATGAGCTCTCAGCTATGAAGAAACATGAAAGAAACTTAAGAACACATTGCTTAGTGAAGGAAGTCATTCTGAAAAGTCACATAGGGCATTCTGGAAAAACCAAAAACACAGAGATGAAAATATAAAGAAATAAGAAAAATGAACAAAACCAGATAACCACTGTGATGCTCTGGGGCAGTGTCTTGTTTATTTTTCTCCCTGAGGAAAGCAATTTGAGGAAGGGTGTGTTTTTGCTCATAGTTCAAGGTGAAGTCAACTCATCTGTTGCCCAGCTCTGGCTCTCCAGTACCAGGTCCAAGATCCCAGCCCCGGGAATGAGTCTGCCCACAGTGGGTGGGTTTTCCCACCTCCAATAAAAAAAATCAAGATAAGCCCCCACCGGCATGCCCAGAGGCTCGTCTTGGGGTAACTCAAGAGCATATCTGGTTGACAATTAACACAGCACAGGCTGAAAGGGGAGCCTGGGGTGCCGGCTCCATGACGTTGCATTTGCTAAAAGCCAATTCCTTTCCAGTACAGGTCGGTCCTTCAACCAAGTAGTGAGTAGAACTGCAGGGATTCTGTTGATCAGGGCTTAGAAACGCAAAGGGCCAAACCAGAGGAGCTGGGGATGCTGGGAAAGATGCCAGAAAGGGAATCCTTCAAGTTTCTGTTAACATAAAACTGCTCTGAAAAGTGGGTTAAATATCAGCTGCACGATGGTGGGACCCTATTGTTAACTCACTGTGCATCTATATGGCCATGAGTACAAATTCTGGGGAAAGTATTGGGGAGGGGGGTAACAACCAAAATGAAAGGCGGTGGTCTACAGTGGGATCACAGGAGCTCACTCCGCAGGCTCTCCTTGTCCTTATTTTCCAGAACAGGAAGAGCTAGGAGCGGCAGGGAGAGCGGGAGCGAGCTGTGCGCTTGGCGGGGCGCCTGTCCTGGCCAAGCATCACTAACCCTGCAGAGGATTCCTTGCGTGCAACTGCGGGTGCACACCCCGGCCGGCGCGGGCGGTCCCACGATGTTCTCGCGCCCCTCTGCGGGAAGCAGCCACCAGGTCATCACCGCAGTGCTTTCGGTTTGCTGGAATGCTCCCCCAACCGCAGAAGTGCACTTTGTTCCCGAGTGGGGGAGGGGCAGCAGGACTGGGCTCCAGGGCGCCCTAGGACTTGGAGGGCGGCCAGCTTTCCGTTCCCAGGGTGCCTTCTGGCGGGGGCGGGGGTTGTCTGCATCCCAGCTGGGCAGCTGGAGGATACTGGACCCGCCTGGACTCCAGGGCCAGCCCTGCCACCCACTAGCTTCATGCTTTGCATGGGGGGGGGGTTGATTTCCTCATCTGCAAAATAGGGACCTGAATAATGCTGGCAGCACGCACTACTGGGCTCTGCCGTAAAGTCCTCTGCGTGTACCTTCCTCCCAGTATCCCTTTGAAGTAGGTGCTGATAACGTAATAAGGTAATTATACTGTTACTTGGATAATTCTCTCTGGCCGCCCACACCCTTTGAACATCACAGATGCTCTGGTCACTGAAAGGCTGGTCCAGCCTCCTCCCAGTAATAAAATGTGTACTATTATTTTCACTTTAAAGATGAGGAAAGAGAAGCTAAGTACAGGTAAGTCACTTGTGGCATGACACGGTTCCCAAGTGGCGGGGCCATCCAGACATAAGCCCAAGTAGTCAGCTGGAGGCTTTCCAGCTCTTAAAAGGCAAATCCTGCCTCCCTGCTGCTGGTTTCTGGAGGCCCTTCAAATGTTTATTCAGATAAATGTACTCATTCAGACATCTCAGATGGGTGTGGTGGTGCTTGCCTGTAATCTCAGCAGTCAGGACGCTGAGGCAGGAGGAATGCGTGTTGGAGTCCAACCTGGGCTACATAGTTAAGTCTAAAACCAGCTTGAACTGTAAAGTGAGAACTTGTCTCAAAAATATGAAAAGTTTGTATGTGAACAGCTTCGCAGGTATAAACCTTATGACCTGAGTCCTATCCCAGGAATCCATGGTGGGAGGAGAGAAGCAATTCCTGCATGTCCTCAGACCTCCACACACTAATAATTCCTCCCTCCCTCCCCTCCCTTCCTTCCTTCCTTCCTTCCTTCCTTCCTTCCTTCCTTCCTATGTTTATTTATTTTTTCTTTTTTTTGGAGCTGGGGACCGAACCCAGGGCCTTGTGCTTGCTAGGCAAGTGCTCTACCACTGAGCTAAATCCCCAACCCCCCTATGTTTATTTTTGAGAAAGCCTCATCATGGAGACTGGCTGGCCTAGAACTTGCTATGTAGGGCAGGGTGGCATGAAACTCACAGAGGCCTGCTTGATTATGCATCCCAAGTGCTGGCATTAAGGGCATGCACCACTATAATGCAAAATCCATGCGTTCTTATAGAAATTAAGAGGAAATGAAGCCAGGTCTCCCAGCACTGGGAAGTAGATGGAAGCCAAACCGCTGTGATTCCCAGGCCAACCAGAGATGCTCAAAAGGATCTAAAAAAAGAAAGAAAGTAAAGGAAGAAAGGAAGAAAGAAGGAAATTAAAGAAATCCAAATAAGTAAGTAAAGAGAAGCTGAGAGGTACGGTGCTAGCCGCACAGCCCTTCTGAGGGAGGGATCATTACTAAGGAATACTTACTTCTACTAAGGAATACTTCTTACTAAGGAATGGTGGTTGTCACCATCTCAGACCTACCATTCTCAAAATAGCTCTTAATGCTCCGTGCATGTGTGTGTTTGTGCATGCAAGGCTGTGTATGAACCCAGGTCATGCATGTTAAAACATGCAAGCATGTTTTCTCACTTGGCTGCATCTCCCAGGCTGATTACTTCCTTTCGATCCTTCGATTGAATTTCCTAGGAACACGGCCTCCTCCAGTGACTGATGGCACAGGCTAGCCTTGAAGGACAGGAGGCAGCGTTGGGATACGGGGAACTTCCAAGCTGTGAGGGTGTAATGCCCAGCAGATGCCATGCCATACCCGTTGTGGGCTCTCTCTCCTGGAGTTCATCCACCTCCTGAACTGAGCCTGTGGAACTCTGCTTGCTCTCACGCACAACGTGCACACACACACACACACACACACACACACACACACACACACACACACAGGCTGCATGCAGACAGCAGAGGCAGCTGTAAGTCAGCTGCCTTACATTATAAACAAGTGGGGCTTTGATGTCAAGGGGTACTGGACGCTGTCACAGGCCCACTTACCATCCTCTGTCATGGGCCTGAGAAGCCAGGAGTGACTGTCCGCCTTCTTCCCATAAGTGTGAAGTCTGCTGATGTTTTGATGAAACTGGTCCTGCACTGGGGGAAAAAAGAAAACGCATATACTTAGGATAAACGGCCTGTGAATATTTGATGAATCTTTGCGCTTACTTGGGCCACTTACACTTTTTCAAAGCCCTCCCCCTTTAAGATTTGTTTTTTAATCTCCCTCTCCTCCTCCCCCTGTACAGTGTGTGTGTGTGTGTGTGTGTGTGTGTGTGTGTGTGCTCATGCCCATGGAAGTGAGAAAAAAAGGCAATTCCTCTCAACTACAAAGAAAAGGCCAACAGTGTCATTTGTGGAAGGAGTATGATCAAAGCTGAGATTCTGTGTTTTATTTAAGGAGAAAAAGCTACTGAGTTCCGAAATGAAGAGGCTCAAGTACTGAGCCCCATTGATGTAGACTGCCCTGAAAGAAAACTGAATCCACTTGACTTTGAACAACGAAAGGAAGAAGACACAGAGGGAGAGGAAGGCACAGTGTGCTTTACAGAGACACAGATAACACCTTTCTGTCCTCTGGACCCCCAGGCCAGGGCTCAGCCACATGGCCTCATACCTAACTGAAAGCATGCTTGAAAATGCAGTTTTATTCTGTGTGGCTTTATGTCCAGCTTAAAAAACAAAACATGCTTTTAGAAAACTGGAAACAAGCTGGGTGGTGGCACATGCCTTTAACCCCAGCTCTCGGGAGGCAGAGGCTGGCACATCTCTGAGTTCGAGGCCAGCCTGGACTACAGAGTAAGATCCAGGACAGCCAGGGATACACAAAGAAATCTTCTCTCTGTCTCTCTGTCTCTCTGTCTCTGTCTCTGTTTCTCTCTCTCTCTCTCTCTCTCTCTCTCTCTCTCTCAACACACACACACACACACACACACACACACACACACACACACACGGGCACACACGAAGCCAAAGCAAAGCAAAACAAAACCCTCTACCACAAAAATAGACACCATGTTCTCATTTGATTAAATGTAAAAGGAAATAAACGGGTCTAACTGGCATTGGAGGTGTGCGCGTCAAGAAATAAAATGGGTAGATGGAGTGTGCACTCATTTACTGTTACTCTTTACTAGAAAAATGTTGTTTGGAGTAGCAATGAGTCCAGATAAAATACCCCACTTCTCCAGCTCTCCCCGATTGGCCTCATGACGCCATTGTGGTCATTAGATGTAAGCAGCGGGAGACACCTGAGAGCCTTTGTGTCTCAGCCCAGCCATCCTCCCTCTTTCCCTTCCTGCTTTTTCACTTCTGAACTTCAAGTGTGAGGGTGACTCTGGAGCAGGCCACCCTTGACCAACAGGCACAGTGAGCCAGCTGGCCAGAGTCACAGCGGGAAGGGTGTCATGGCTGTGGCTGCTCTCATCTTGAACATCCACCTTCAGACCTCTTAGCAGGGAGATCCTGCCAGGAGAACTTGCAGCCGTGTGTGTGTGTGTGTGTGTGTGTGTGTGTGTGTGTGTGTGTCTGTCTGTCTGTCTGTCTGTCTGATGTGTAGAATATCCCTAGAAGAATACTACACAGGAAACTAACCACAGTTGCTTCCTAGAAGAAATCAGAAAGAGTCTGAGGAGGGGACTGACAAGGGACTCCGTTTGCATTTACAGTCTCACATAGTCTTTAATGTTGAATTGTTTACATTTATATAATCCAACTAGGGGGAAGTGTTAAAATAGCTTTTAAAAAAAAAGATTTATTTTATTGTGCCTGGAAGAGAGGGCTCACGAGTTAAGAGCACTTGCTGCTCTTGTAAAAGACTAGGATTCGGTTCTCAGAACTCATGTCGTAGCTCACCGCTCGCTGTAACTCCAGTTCCAGGAGATTCAATGCTATTTTCTGTCCTCTACAGACACTAGGCATGAGTACAGACATACAGGCAGACAAAATGCCCAAACACACAAAGTAAAATATAATTTTTAAGTTAAGATTCATTTTATTATTTACTCATGTGTGTGTGCATATGCACAAGCAGGTGTTGGTAGAGACTGGAGAAGAGGGCATCAGATTCCCTGATGCCGGAGTAGTGACGGGTGGATATGAGTTGCCCAAGGTGGGAACTGGGGGAAAACCTCTGGTCTTCAGGAAGAGAAGCAAGCACTCTTAACCGATGAGATGTCTCTGCCACAGAGTTGAAGTAACTTACACAATGGGAATAAACAAAACCACCTGTGTGCTGGTTTGAAAGGGAACGGTCCCCGGAGACTCACTCCTATTAAGTGCTTAGTACACCGTTGGTAGAACTGTTTGGGAAGGATTAGGCTTGGCCTTGTTGGAGGAGGTGTGTCACTAGGGATGGGCTTTGAGGTACCCCCCCACCCCGGAGCTGGGGACCAAACCCAGGGCCTTGCGCTTGGTAGGCAAGCGCTCTACCACTGAGCTAAATCCCCAACCCCGGGCTTTGAGTTTTAAAAAAGCCCATCCTATCCCAAGTTAGCTCTCTTTCTGCCTTATACTTGCAAATCAGACTCCAACTCTTAGCTACCACTCCAGCGCCATGCCTGCCTGCCCACTGCCGGTCTCCCCACCATGGTTGTCACGGACTCTAACTGTCTCAAACCATGAGCCCCAAATTAAATGCTTTCCTTTTAAGTTGCCCTGGTCCTGATGCTTTGCCAAGGTAATACAAAGGTAACTCAGGCAATTGTTTTATACATCCAAGGGCGGAAGACACTTATCTTCCTGTAGTCTAATGATGAAGTGTCTTTCCCAGGCCATCATCAGAGCTGGCCAGAATAAATCTGATTGCTGATTTGAGAGATGAATTTCAAATATTATTTGTTAGAAATGAATGGTATAGGCTACACATTAGTAAAAGTGGGGTTAGGGGAGTTTGTTTTGTTCCATTTGATCAGAGGGGAACTTTAGTCAGAATCTAGCATTGTGCCTTACTAGTTTGTTTCCCAAAGTACTTATCAGTTGAAAATTAATTCACTATCTAGCTGAAAACCCCGAGTTCATTGAGGTCCTGTGATGGTTCATGCTGAGTGTCCATTTCACCAGGTCTAGAATCACCCGGGAGACCACCCTTGGTTATGCCTGCAAGAGGTTATCTGTATTAGGTTAACTGAGATGGAGAGACCCTGCTTAAATGTGGGCAGTACCATATCATGGGCTGGGTCCTGCTGGGCTGAATAAAAACGAGAAAGAGAACTGAGCACCCATTCTTCTATTTGCTTCCTAACGGTAGATGCCATGTGACCCGCTGCCTTTGCTCCAGCCATCTTGACTCTGACTGTGGCGTACTGTGCCCTTGACCAAACAAAACTTTCCTACTTACGGTGCTATTGTTGGGTGGATTTTGTCATAGCAAGGAGAAAAGTGACAAACAAGGTATACCCGAGCTCCCTGGAGAGGTCATCTTGGTTGACGAAGGACATCTGCTTCCTGGAGAAGCAGAAGTGACTGCTTTGTGATTGTCCCAGGGTCTCACACAGGCCCACAGTTCATTTATCCTCCCCTGCTAGTTCCCCTCCTATCCCCAGTGGCAGTACTATGAATAGTCCAATAGTCAAGCGGACTTCAAATGACTTCGACACCTGGGATATTTGCGTTTTCTTCTTCGTTTTACCTTTAAATGATTTCTTTGTAAAGTTACACTTGTTTCTTTACAAACAAGTAAAGACTATAGACTTATAGGATGTGTGTGGTTGGGCTGGAGAGATGGCTCAGCGGTTAAGAGCACTGACTGCTCTTCCAGAGGTCCTGAGTTCAATTCCCAGCAACCACATGGTGGCTCACAACCATCTGTAATGAGATCTGGTGCCCTCTTCTGGTGTGTCTGAAGACAGTGACAGTGTACTCACATACATAAAATAGATAAATAAATCTAAAAAAAAAAAAGGATGTGTGTGGTTGTGCACGAGTTTACATTGTGAAGGTCAGAGAACATCAGTGACACATTGCCCCCAGCACCTCCTAAGCCTCCCCAGCAAGACTACAGCCCCTAATCCTGCCCAGACAGCATTGTCAATGTGGGACCAGGTGTTCAAATGCCTGAGTGGGTAAGGGACTTTAAACCACCACAGAATACCTGTGGAGGTCAGAGTACAGCTTGGTGGAGTCGGCTCTCTTCTACATTATATGGGTCCTAGGGGTTGAATTCAGATCAGGCAAGGTGAGCACCTTTATCTGTGAGTCATCTCCTCAGTCAGGTTCCCTTATCTTGCATTTAGTTTGCTCCGCCCCTTCCCCTGTGGGTCACATCTCCACCCCCACCTTGATGAGTTCATCTGTCCCTGTCTGTCCAGTCCAGTCTGTCCCCCAACCCCCTTCCTAAGAGAAAAGCTTGAGTTATTGGTTTAAGCTTTTTTCTTCCAAATGCCCGCATTCGACATTGTAAATCTCCCTCTAAGCACCGCTCCTGAGACGGCTCACAAATCTTCACATGTTTTGTTTTTATTTTCACTCAGTTGCAAATATTTTCTAATTACACTTGAGATTTCTTCTCTTAATTTGGGCTTTATTTCGAAGTCGGCTGTTTAACTTCAAGTATCTGTGAATTTCCTGGCTCTCCTTCTGTGGAACTCCGTCGTGTTCCGAAAGCAGGCACTCTGATTTGAACACTTTGAAATGCGTTAGATGTGTTTTATAGCTCCGATTGCTGTCTATGTGGGTGAACAGTCCATTTTGCTTAAGCAAAATGTCTATTACATGGTTGCTGGATAGAGCTGTCTACAGATGTCTGCTTGATTGATGGTGGTGTTGAGTTCAGCTATGCCCTTACTGATTTGCTGGCTGCGGGATCTGTTGGGTTTTGTTTTGTTTTAAATTAAGAAAAATCTTGTGTATTCGTGTTTTGCCTTCATACTTGTTTGCATGTCTTGTGCCTTCAGAGGCCAGACGACCGTGTTAGATCTCCTGGAACCAGTGTCACAGATGGCTATGCAGGTGCTGGGTCCAGGACCAGGTCTGTGCTCTAAATCACTGAGCCATCTCTCTAGCCCCCGCTGGATCTGTGCCATAGAAGGAGGCTGTCGGCCATTCCCTGTCTTCGAGGCTCTTTCGGCTTTTGCCTCCTATGTTTTGATACTCAATTTCTGTGACACACACATTAAGTATGTTTGTGTCTCCCTGAAGAGTTCACTCTTTGATCACCACCTTGTGTTTTTGATAACCTTTCTCGTCCTGAAACCTGCTCTGTCTGACATTAGCACAGCCAAGTCCCACTTTCTTGTGATGGATGTTAGGGAGTCAGTTTCTCTATGTCCACACTTAGGGTGAGTCTTGGCTTTGCAGCCGCTGCTGTCCCACTTGCTGCAGCCACGGTCAACGCCACCACAGACTTCAACATCTCTGCCTCCAGCGAACCCTTGGACAGGGTCTCCTTCCAGCTGTGTGCAGACAAAGTTCCAAAGACAGCAGAACACTCATGCTCTGAGCACTGGGGAGAAAGGGTTTGGCTATAAGGGCTCCTCCTTTCACAGAATTATTCCAGGATTCATGTGCCAGGGTGGTGACTTCACACACCAGGATGGCACTGGCAGCAGGTCCCATCTACAGAGAGAAATTTGAGGGTGAGAACTTCATCCTGAAGCAAACAGGTCCTGGCATCTTGTCCTTGGCAAATGCTGGACCAAACACAAACAGTTCCCAGTTTTTTATCTGCACTGCCAAGACTGAGTGGCTGGATAGCAACCATGTGGACTTTGGGAAGGGGAGAGAAGGGATGTGCACTGGAGAAGCAGTGGAGTGTTTGGGGTCCAGGAATGACAAGACCAGCAAGAAGTTAACCATTTCTGACAGCTCTAATGCTTTGGACTTGCGGGCATCTTACCCACCAGACCATTCCTTCTGCAGCTCAAGAGAGCGCCCCTGCCCCATCCCAGCTGCTCAAAATGCTTATAATCTCTGCTCTCACTGAAGTTCCTTGGATCCCATATTTTCCTCAGTCCCCTCCAAGTCTAGCTGGATTGCAGAGTTAAGTTTATGATTATGAATAAAAACTAAATAAGAACTGTTAGAAAAAACAAATATCGTGTCAGAGAGATGACACAAATGGGTCTTATCTTTGTCTCACTTTCATTTAGATTGGCTGGTGTTCCTCATCATTGTTAGAATAGTTGAATTAATGCTAGCCACGTTTATTATTATTTCCTATGACTTTCCTTCTGTTCTTTGTTACTTCGGGTGTTGACTCTGGGTCTTTCTGTGTAGTCCAGTCTTGGCCTTGATTTAATGATCCTCCTGCCTTTGACGGCCGTGGACTGTCATGTCTAGCTAGTGTGTCCTTTTTCTTGGTCTCCTTCCTCTCTGCCTCTCTCCTTCCCTCCTTCCGTTTTCCTCCTCCCTGCTTTTTGTCGTGCTGGGATTAATGCATGTGAGGCATCTGTGCTACTGTGCCACTGTAGCTGTCTAGCTACGTTTCTGTCGCTGTGATAAGACGGCCGAGGCAACCGAAAGAAGAGTTGAGTTGGGCTTGTGGTCCCGGAAGGTTGGATCCATGATGGTGGAGTGGGGGCAGCTGGCATGGTGACCAGAGCAGAGACTGAGGGCACACATCGCAACCGCAAGCACAAGTACAGAGCATGAATGGAGGAGTGGTAGGGCCTTTAAAGTCTCACAGCGTGCCCCCAATGACTGACCTCTTCCAAGGCTGCATCTCATGAGACACCAAACATCACCCCCCACTGGGGACCAAGCATCCGAATGCCTGAGGCATGGAGGCCCTTACCATCCAGACCATTCTATTGGCCCTCAGACTCATTTCTTACTCTGATTTTCCAGAGTTTGACTATAGATGTCTGGGCATAGATTGATTCTGTTTGCTTGTTTCAGCAGTTCTCAACCTATGGGAGGAGACCCCTTTGGGTGTCAACCAAGACCCTTACACAGAGGTCACCTAAGACCATTGGAAAACACAGATGTTTACATTACCATTCATAACAGTATTAAAATTACAGTTATGAAGTAGCAATGGAAATAATTTTATGGTTGGGGAGGTCACCACAACACGAGCTCTATCGAAGGGTCGCAGCGTTAGGGAAGTCGAGAGCCACCGATTTCCTTATTTATTTGGTATTTTCATCCCGCTTACTGTTTGCTCTACATTTTGAGACAAGGTCTTTTTATGTAGCGCTGGCTGCCCTGAAACTCACTGTGTAGACCAGCCAGGCCTGGACTCACAGAGATCCCCCTGCCTCTGCCTCCTAAGTGCTGAAAGTAAAGGTGTGAGCTACCGCACCCAGTCCCTTACTGGTTTGTTTGTTTTGAGCTTCCTAGACCTATATTTTGGTGTCTGATGTTAACTTAGGGCAAACTATTTCTTCAAATCTTTTTGTTTAAAAATGTATTTCTTTATTAGTGTGTGTGTGTGTGTGTGTGTGTTTGTGTGTACATGTATGACATGTATATACACGTGCGTGTGCTTGCCCCACACATGCCAGAGGTACAGGTGTGGAGCCAGACGAGTTGGTTTTTTTTTTTTCCTTATTCTTTTACGTGGTCCCTGAATGTCAGACTCGGTCATTAGGTCTTTGTGGCCAGCACTTTCCCCACTGAGCCCTCTTGCAGGCCCTCAAATAGCCTCTTGTCCTTGTTCCTGTCCCTTCCCCCCCCCCTCGCCATTGCCACCATACATGTCCCAGTATTCATGGCTCTCAGAGCTCTCGAGGAGTCAAGTCTGTTTATCGTTCAGTCTGGCCTGGGGAACTTATTTTTGCTGTTATTTGTTTACTACTTTTTCAGTGTTGGAAATTCCTATTGTCTCTTCTCCCACAAGTGGTCCCCTGACCTCCATACATGTGCCATGATGCGTGCATGCATGCAGTGTGCATGCACACACACACACGCACACACACAAAAGGATTTTTGTTGTTGTTGTTTGTTTGCTTGTTTGTTTGTTTGTTTCCTTTGGCTGAAAAGGTGGCTCAGCGTTTAAGAGCAGTGACTGCTCTTCCAGAGGTCCGAGTTCAATTCTCAGCAACCACATGGTGACTCAACTATCTGTAATGGGATTCAATGCCCTCTTCTGCGGCGTCTGTAGTGTTTGAAGACAGTGACAATGTGCTCATATACATAAAATAAATAAATAAATAAATCTTTAAAAAGGAAGTTTTCTGGGCTGGACAGGTGATTCAGCAGTTAAGAGTACTGGGTCCCTTGCAGAGGACCTGGACTCAATTCTCAGCACCCACAGGGTGGCTCACAACTGTCTGTAACTCTCGTTCTAGGAGATCTGATGTCCTCTTCTGACTTCTGGTATCAGGCATACACCATGAGTAGAGATGGACACTCAGGCCAAATATTCATATACATAAGTCTTTTAAAAAGTTTCCTTGCTGTCACGATAATCTATTCCTCCTCCTGTAGCTCATCGGTCTCTTTTCCCCTCACGGCTTTGTCTAAAGCGTCCATTACGCTCTATCACCTGGTACAGGAGCTGGACTCCTCACTTTGTTCTAAGGCCTAGGGACAACCTACATTTTCTGTGTTTTGTATCACATTTGCCTCAAGGTTTTGCTCTGTGACCTTTGAGTCAGGACACCTCTCCAAGGTGCTTTTAAATCATAAACAGGAGGTGAACTTTATCAGCTGCTGGTTCCTGTCATTTGAGGTAATCACACGACCTTCTGACGTGGAGGCCGTATGGAGTTCCTGGGATAAATCTGAGTGACAGGTGTGTGTGTGTGTGTGTGTGTGTGTGTGTGTTTGGTTTTTTTTTTTTTTTTTTTTTTCGAGCTGGGGACCCGAACCCAGGGCCTTGCCCTTGCTAGGCAAGCGCTCTACCACTGAGCTAAATCCCCAACCCCTGGGTGTGTGTTTTTAAAACCACATCTGATTCCTTATTTAGGGTTTTGCTCTTTTTTCAGAGTGAGGGAATGCCGTCCCTTCAAGCATTGCCTGGCGTGAATGATTTCCGAACGAGATGTATTGGCTTCAGTAAAGACCTGGCAGCTCTTCCAGTAACCTTCCAGAACAACTTCTATAAGCGCTGGTCTCCTGAAAGTGTGGTTCATCTGCAGAAGTACACAGCCTTCTACAACAAACTGTCCCACCCCCAGTATTTCTGACTGCTTACCACATGTTTTGCAAGAGTTGGCCGATGTTCATATGCCTTAGGTGTTTGCCTACTGAAGAGAAAGCCTGTCTTTCACCTCACAGAATGCTAACTCCAAGTCTGAAGGTCATCGGCTTCAATGGACTGTGGTCTCTTCTATTATCAGGTAAAAGGCTTGCTCCTTGGCCTCTCAAGCTCTTGCCTCATCTTCTACCTCTAAACAGAGGGACCGGCCTCTTGAGTACCACCTGCTAACCTGCCCTGACTAAAGCCTACGCACACCTCTTTCCAGCAGCCTGGCAATACATGCTCTCCTCCTTAAGCCCAAAGCAAACCGGTGTCTAGTTCAGTTCCGTGGTTGTGACAAATACCCTGACAAAAAGCAGCTCGGAGGGAATGGGCTTCTTTCAGTTCGAAAGCCCAGGGTGCAGCCCCAGGGGAGGTGATGTGGGACCACAGAGCTTCCATTCACATCCTCACTAGAGTGGAATCACAATGGAGGTGCTTACTGAAGGCGGCTGCTAGCTTCCTCTATTCCTAGCATCCCAGAACCCAAAATGGCGGATCCTGGCTCCCACTCACAGGCTGGATCTTTCCATTCGTGAAAGGCAGTCCAACTCAAAGCCTACAGCAATGGTTCTCAACCTTCCTCACGCTGTGATCCCTCAATACAGTTCTTCATGGTGTGGTGACCCCCCCCAACCATAGAATTATTTTTATTGATACTTCACAAGTGTAATTTTGCTACTGCAATAAATTGTAATGTAAATATTTTGGGCGGTAGGGGTTTGCCAAGGGGTTGCCACCCAAGCTTGAGAACCGCCACTCTGTAGACATGCCCATAGGCCAAACCGATCTAGACAGCCCCTCACTGAGACCCCTATGATTCTAGCTTGTGTCAACAATTAAAACCATCACACTCCTGCCAGGTGCAGTCATTTAATCCCCGCGCTCTGGAGGCAGGTGGGTCTCTGTGGCTTCCAGGCCAGCCGGAGTAGCATAGTGAGACACCGTCTCAAAAACAATGACACACACACAATGCACGTGCACGCACACGACGCACGCACAGAGACAGAGAAGGAAAGTTCCTTCTTGTACCTTGGGGCAGGAGAGATGGCTTGCTGGTTATGAACATGTATCAATCCTGCTGAGGACCTAAGTTCAGTCCCCAGCACCCACAGATGTCTTACAATTGCCTGTAACTCCAGTTCCGAAGGGTCAGACACCCTCTCCTGGCCTGCACAGCTCCTGCAAGCAGGTCGTGCACAGAAACTCAGGCAGGCGCACACACACAGATACATAAATAATATTTTTTAGGCTACCAAAACAAACAAGAACCTCATCACACTCCATAAGTCCTTACAGTCTCCTCTATTCTTCCCACAGGCCCCCTCTCTCCAAAACTGCACGCTATCGGAAGAGTTCCTCCTCCTCCTCGGCAGCACCCTCAGATCCCACCCTCCCCCAAAGAGTCCTCCTTTGTGTGCTGTGAGGCGGGCACTCTCTCACACTGCAGGTGGGAGGGGGAATTGGCAGGATCTCTCTGGGAAGCAATTCTGTAACCTGACTCAAAAGCCTGAAAAATATTTGTGCCCTTTGTCCCAGTAATCCTACCTCTAAAATATCTGCCTAAGGAAATAATCAGAAATGCTGACAAGGGTAGATGTTTAAAGATGTTAATCTTGCTGTTATTTTAACAGCAAAAACTGGAAACAATTTAAAGGCTCCACAGCAGGGGCTAACTTAAATAAATTGTACTAAAATGGGATGAAATACCGTGCAATCAGTAAAAGTATCATTTTGGAAGGACAATTGACTGGAAAGTTGCATAAGCGGCGGATCCGTACAGTTCGGGGCTGGTTTCTTTCCATATAAAATTAGCTAACACTTCTGGAATGTTACATACGTTCCCTGAGTCCTCAGGACATTCCCGTACTGTTCACTCCGTTATCCTCATTTTTTAGAGAAAAAACAGCGCCAATGTCTGGGGTGGCATGTGGGAACGTTTTCTTTATCCTCCTCTGCAATATCCCATTCTGCCTTTCTTTTTTCTTTTCTTCTTCTTTTTTGGGTGGTGGGAGAGTTTGAGGCAGGACTTCTCTGTGTACTCTTGGCTGTCCTGGAACTCACTCTGGAGAACAGGCTGGCTTCAAACTCCAAACTCACAGAAATCCACCTGCCTCTGCCTCCCAAGTGCTGGAATTAAAGGAGTGTGCCACCACTGCCCAGCTTCCCATTCTTTAAAAGCATTAAAACATTTTTTTAAAAAATGTGTGTGGATGAGTGTTTTGCCCTTGAATGACGAGCATGCAGTTGCTTGGTGAGGCCAGAAGAGGACGTAGGAACCCCTGGAGCTGAAGTTGTGAGTTGCCGGGTGGATGCTGGGGATCCAGCCTAGGTCCTCTGCAAGAGCAGCCAGTGCACTTAGCTACAGAGCCACCTCTCCCTGTCTTGGTTCCTAATTCTTGAAGGAGGTGACTTTTTTGGTCTCATTTGGGTTCGGGGAGATTTTTGATAGTTTTGTGTCTTTTTGTTTGTTTGTTGTTTCTCTGTGTACCCCTGGCTGGCCTCAAACTCAGAGATCCCCAGGCCTCTGCCTCCAGAGTGTTGGGATTATAGACATGTGCCACCGTGCTTAGCTTTGCTGGTTGGCTTTAACTTACTGTTTTTTGTTAGTGTTGTTTTTAGATTTTCGCCCTTCCTTTCCTGCTTTGTTATTTTGCGGTTTTTTTTGTTTGTTTGTTTGTTTTGTTTTGTTTTGTTTTGCTCTTTTTGGTATCGTTTTTTGCCAGCTGAAGTGAATGGTTGCTTTCTGGTATTACAGATGTTAATGCTGAAGAATTTGAACCACACACAGAAAATGAAGCCTTTCCCCGCAAGGTTAATCCAATTGCCAGAGCTGACTCTGAAGTTGAGCTCTCTGCTTAACGTTTCCAAATGTGTCTGGGGACAGAGGCACTTTCAAGCAAATGCCACCCTCCTCAGGACCAAGTCAATGAGCTCCCCAGCCGGAGTCCTTTAAGAGAGTACATTCGGTGTGGGGCTTTTCTTGCAGTGGCTGTTTGTTTTGTTTTGTTTTTGTTTTTGTTGTTCTCCTCACTCCCTAGTAGGAAACCATTTCTGATCCAGACCGTTCCAGCCCAACAGCTGGGAGTTGGGATGCGAAAACCCCCGTTTCAGTTCTGACCCACGGTTCAGAACTGAAACATTTTTCCTTCATGTTCCCTGGTCCCCATCTTTAGGCCGGCTGGTCCATTTGTACGACTGCTAGTAGTTCCGAAGTTCCTGGGTACCTCCACTCCCCATCCCCATTTCCCGCTGAATAGGGACCCTTCGAAGTCGGTTCCACCTAGATAGGAGAGGCCAGAAAAGGGGAGTTGTCACCGACCAGTGCTAGCCGCAGAAGCAGGAGGTTGGCCTTGGAAGGCTGTTCCCACCCACTCAGGGGCCTCTGGAGAGCCCGGCTGGCAGCGTGCAGAGCTGCAGGAGGCGCCTGGAGGGCGTCGCACCCAGGGCGAGCTCGCTTGCAGGCGGCCAATGCCTGCCGGAACAGCGAGGGGCCTCCTGCGCGGAGCCGTCGCCCTCTGGTGGCAGCATAGGAAAGGTACAGCTGCTCCCTGGGCGCCACCTCCCCTCCCGTCTACCCTCTCAGACCAGAACTGGAACTTGCTAGAAGGGGAAGCCAGACACAAATGAGCCAGGACTGGAACCTGGGACTCCAGGCAAATTCCTCATTCAACTGACATTTACAAGGACCTCTAGAAACTATGAGGAATAAGCATCCGAGGCTTAAGATTTGACTCAGGCTATTGCAATAAGGAGAAGAGTTGTTAATGAGTAATGTCTAAAACAAAAGGGAGGAGGGCGGGAGTGTTAGTTAGGTCGGTAAAGAGAGTCACCAGAGCACCATAGAAGCAGGAAGGAAGGAAGTGTGGAGATGATGGCCTTTTCTCGGAACATGCACATCAATGTGGCTGATTCCTTAGCTTTCTCCCAGAACCCAAATTTAGCAGTGAGAGTGTTGTCTGCTCGGGCTGCCTTCGCCAGCACTGTAAACAGCAAAGCGATATTGTCCTTTGTGAGGGGAAGGAAGAGGAGCTGCGGAGATGGTTCAGGGGTTAAGAGTACTTAGTGCCCGCGCGCGCGCGCGCGCACACACACACACACACACACACACACACACACACACACACACACACTGCTACCTACTTTTTAAAAAACGTTAAAGGAGGAGAAGAAAGGGATGCTGGGCCCTATTGTTAGGCATGAGGGAGATTCCAGACTGACATGCTGAGTCTAGGCTGGGGTTGCATGAGGTTGCGTAGAGCTATGCAATCATGCATAGCTGGATTGCTGGAGGTGGGGGGATTGTTCAAAGAGGGACGTCCTCCCGGATGCCCTCCCCCAGTCATCCAGCTGTTACATCTTTAATAATCTTCCCTACTATTTCCCACAACTCCACTGGTTACGGCACAGCCCCTGTGACTGGTCCCACAGCTTTCCCCTGGGCCTCTGAAGACCCTCTTTTTTTTTTTGGTTCTTTTTTTCGGAGCTGGGGACCGAACCCAGGGCCTTGCACTTCCTAGGTAAGCGCTCTACCACTGAGCTAAATCCCCAGCCCCCTCTGAAGACCCTCTTAACTGATGTGTTTTCAAGCACAGCCTGCCCTGCTGTATCCAACTTCTGGCCCATCTCCCTGCCAGTGAGGAGAGCTGACCTTTCATGATCTCCTCAGAGGGACTCCAAGTAGACCTGTTGCCTATCGAAATCCCAGAAGATCGTTTGGGGGTGTAGTTCCGTTGGTTATCCAGGCCCTGCGTTTGATCTCCAACAATGCATAAAACCCCCAGTGGTGCTGCACTCCTGGACTCAGAGACAGAAGAAGGGGGATCAGGCATCTTCAATTACACAGTGAAGTCAAGGCCAGCCTAGGAGACATGAAACTGTATCAAAAAAGATAAATGGGGGGGGGGTCTGGACAGATGACTTAGTGGTTAAGAGAACAAACTACTTTTGCAGAAGACCTGAGTGCTGTTCTTAGCATCCACAAAGCGCAGTACACTGCCTGTAACTTCAGTTTCAGGGGGTCTAATGCTCTTTTCTGGCCTTCCAGGGAAGCTCACTTACACATGCATACTCCATCATTAAAAAGAAACCAGGCAGTAGTGGTGTGCACCATTATTCCCAGAGGCAGGCAGATCTCTGAGTTCAAGGCCAGCCTGATCTACAGAGTGAGTTCCAGGACAGCCAGGGCTGCACAGAGAAAAACAAAAACAAACAAACAAAAATTTACCCTTTTTTAAAAGTGTGTCAGTAGGAGCCCCATCATGGTGGATGAAGAGGCTAAATCTAGGGAGCCAGACTAGCAACCCCCCCCCCCGGGCATTCCTGCTCACACTCCTAGCTTCAGCTGCACGAGGTGATAGCTAAGGAGGAAGGCCTAGCCCAAAGATCGAAAGCAGCAGGGCAGCCTAGGCCTTGCTCTGCCCCACCCCACTGCACTGACGCTGGCCAGCAGAGGCCCTTGTCCAGGCTTGACTTTAACATTGACTTTCCCAGTCATATCGGGGTTCATTATGACACTTCCAGGCCTGTCTGTTACTTGCTTTGCTAATATTCACCCCGATAGTTAAACTTTCCTGCCTCCCAACTCCTCATGCTGCCCCCCCCCAGTAAGTCCTCTTTCTGCTTCTGTGCCAGATATGTTCACTTTCAAAACTCTAGATTCTGTCTGTGAGACAAAGCCTGTGGCAGCTCTCTTTCCAAGTCTGAGGCCAACAAGGGGCTGCAGGATTTGGTGTCCCTCAGCTGAATTTTGGTCTTGCTCTGGTCCCAACAATGAACACTCCAATTCTTCCCTTTAGAAAGAAGAATGCCCACTCCGCACTATTGTATATTGGAAGTATGTAGCTTGTTTTGAACTTTCTAAGAGACTTTTAAAAGATTGTTTATTTGTGTGTGTGTGTGTGTACTCACATACATATGCCTGCGAGACCTGGCTTTTACTTTCCACCTTGTTTTGAGGGCAAAATCTCTTCTTATTTCTGCCACTGGGTTGCCAGGAACCAAATTCAGGTTGTCAAGGCTGTGTGGTAAGAACTTATTCACTGCCCTGTCCCCCCAGCTCCAGGTTTGAACTTTTAAAGATTGAAGTTGATCAATTTTAATTATTTTGTATGTATGTTTTCTTGCATGTGTGTATTTGAACCACATGCATGCAATGTCCTTGGAGGCCAGAAGGAAGACAGTATTGCATCCCTTGGAACTGCAGGTTTGGACAACTGTGAACAACCATGAAGTCCAAGAAGCACTCTTAACTGCTGAGCCATCTCTCCATCCCTGACTATCAGGACGTTTTAAGTTGGATGCACTTTCCGTCGTAAGACAGTTGTGAGCCTCTGGGTACATAGTACTCCCATCCCATAGTGTTTTAATTTGGCAGAAATACAATAAAGAAAAGTACCAAAGCACACTTATATGTCTTTTTCAGTCTTTTCTCCATGAATGTGGAACAGAGTTCTAACCTTATTACATTTATATATTTGTGTTCTCCTGTTCAATAGATCAGACTGTGACACACGATGACAAACGGTTCAAACAAGAATGAGAGAATAGACTCACACATGAATAAAAGTACGTGGAACTGGGGGTGTGGCTAGGTCAATAAAGCTACTGTCATGTGAGAATGAGGGCCTGAGTCGGATCTCCAAATAAAAAGCTGGAAGTGAAGGTTTACACTTATAACCCTGGCGCAGGGTGGAACTAGGTGGTGACAGGTGAAGCTCATTAGCTAGCCAGTCAGCGGAACCAATGAATGGGCTTCTGGTTCAGTGAGAGACCCTGTGTTGCAAAATAAAAGTGGGGGCTGGAGAGGCTGAGTATTAGGAGCACTTTCTGCTCTTGCAGAGGGCCTGAGTTACCGCATAGACAGCAGACAGCTCACTGCTGCCTGTAACTCCGGCTCCGGGGAGATTCGATGATGCCTCTGCATGTGCATACTCACACATAGACATAAACACATACATACAGTTCTAAAAACATCTCTAAAATACATAAATGAGCTGGGATTGGCAGGTGGTGAAGGCTTTTAATCCCAGTACTCGGAGGCAGTGACAGAGGGATCTCTGTGAGCTCTAAGCCAGTTAGTTGGTCTACATAGAGTTCCAGGACAGCCAGGGATGCACAGAGAGACCCTGTCTCAAAAATAAAAAAACAGGGGTTGGGGATTTAGCTCAGTGGTAGAGCGCTTGCCTAGCAGGCTCAAGGCCCTGGGTTTGGTCCCCAGCTCCGAAAAAAGAAAAGAAAAAAAAATAAAAAAACAAAAACAGAAGGAGGGGCAGGAGGAGCAGGAGGAGGAGAAAGAAGAGGATCAGGAGGAGCAGAAGGAGGAGGAGGAGCAGGAGGAGCAGGAGGAGCAGGAGGAGCAGGAGGAGCAGGAGGAGCAGGAGGAGCAGGAGGAGGAGAATAAAAACTCAGGGATGCTCAAGGCTGGGAGGCAGCTCAGTGGGGAGAGCACTGTTTGAACTCCAGCGTCCATGTAAAGGCTGAGGCAAGTCACAGTGCGCCTGTCGTCCCAGTGTGGAGCAGATGCAAACAGGAGGATGCCTGGGGATTGCTGGGCAGCCCATCTTGCCAAATCAGTTCAGTGAGAGACTCCGCCTTAAATGAATAAAGTGGAGGGGTGGCTCAGCAGTTAGGAGCAAATGCTACTCTTCCAGAGGACCAGCGTTCCATTCCCAGTGCCCCGAGTTGGGCAACTCACAATAATTCCACTCCGGAGATCCAAGGCCCTCTGCTTGCTTCCAAACACCTGCACACACCCATGCAGACACACATTTATACACATGAATAAAATCTTTTAAAAAATGAATTGGAGAGCAACAGAGGGCATCCTTCTTCCTCCACACATATATGCACAACACACACACTCACATGTATTCATACACTGGTGCTCACACACAATGAGAAGTCTGAAGGGTTTACAAGCACGATGAAGGAGATGTGGGCCAACAGTGGATCTGATCAAAGACCTTGATGATTCTCATCAGAGCGAGCTTCTTCAGCAGAAAATGGCGGCTTACAGTACAGATGTGCTGTAAGGCTATGTGATCAATTGCAGCTGGCACAGAGTGCGGCCCTGCCAGTTGAGAAGGCTTGTTTCTATTTTTAGCTCAGCAGTATACTGGTCCGACATAAAGACAACCTCTTCATCTTGACATCTTTTGCCACTTGAGTTATGCCGCTGGCGCAAAGTCAGGTAAAGCCCGTAGTTCTTCTCAGGAGGGGATCCCAGGACCTGTCACCTCCTGCCCAATGCAGCCATGTTCCATGTTGTCACCAAAGCCCAGAAGACCTTGTGGTGTAAGTACACATGGAGTTCAGTTTTTATTTAAAGAGCCTAATTTCTGGACATTTATTTGGGGGCTACGGCGTCGGCTTAAGTGACTTGCAGACATCGTAAGTTGAAGCTTCTCCTTCACTCGGCTGCTAAAGTTTAATTCACTCTAATTATTTCATATGGCATCGACTATAATAGTTTCATAATTTCTAGTATATTAAGCACTTAATATGTTGTGTCATTTGAAATCACATATTAAATTCAGCAAAGTACATTTTAATGAGAGTTAAGTGGTGTGAAAATATTAACACAGTGTGATGGTTCATCTTAGTACTCTCATTTTCTGGTTTTTCGAGTCTTTCGTGATGGGGGCAAGTGCCTCAGTCACCAGGTAAGGAAAGTGGCAGCTACTACTGTTTCCTGGGAGAGGGTCCAGACGTCTCTGGAGTTCCCAGTGCCCTTACTCATCTATTCCCCACGTCCCCAGACTTGGACAGCAAGGGCAGGAAATATGTCTTCATCCTAGAAGAGAAGTCAGCAGCAGCTCGGCACCTGGAAAAGTGGAAATGGCTTGCTTCCGGGTGAGCCAGAGTCAGCAGAGGGGCTGCTGGCACTCATATGCTGCAGCTTTCGCCGGTGTACCACAGCCGCTGTAAGCATGGCCTCGTAGGTGAGTGATGTCAAAGGCCAGGGTGCCAAGGTTTGGAGGAGCACCCGGTGTTTCTTCTGCAAAACCACACAGATTGCTGACTCCGGTAAACAGAGGCTAATAGACCCGCCCCTAGATTCAGGCTCCTCCTCCTAGCGGACCCGCCCCTAGATTCAGGCTCCTCCTCCTAGCAGATCCGCCCTTAGATTCAGATTCTTCCTCCTCTTTTATCTTTTCTTTTTTAAACATTGATTATCATTGTGAATATTTCATGGAGGCTTGTACATGTGCCAGGACACACAGGTGGAGATCAGAGGACAATTTTGTGGGTCAGTGCCACCACCATGTGATTTCCAGGGTCTAAACCTGGGCTTTCAGTCTCGGGTGGCAAGCACATTCCTGCTGGGAAATCTCAACAGTTCCCCATCATACCACTTCTTCCTGACTTTTGAGACAGGGTCTTGTGTAACTGAGGATCTACACACTAAATAATCAAAGTTTACTAAGAATGCTAGATTTGGTGGTACTTGACTTTAATTCCAGTCCTCAGGAAGCAGAAGTAGGAGGATTTCGGTGAGTTGGAGGCCAGTTTGGTCTACAGAATGAGTTTCAGAACAAAGACCCTGTGTCAAAATACATCGTCGTCATCGCCATCGCCGCCATCATCATCATTAAACCTGGTCTGCACTCTCTAACTCAGGTGGCAGAAAGTCCCACTCTTAACAGGACCAAGAGACCAAACCTAGTCTCCTGAGATTCTATAGCCCAAAACACTCAGGGAAGACTATCCACATTCAGGTCACCTCAGGTCTGCATTGTGGAGAGAAGCAAATGACTCCAAAGGTTACAGGAGCGCTGTTGCCACTGTAGCTCCAAGATGACTAGTCAAAGCCAGCCCTCAATAGCACCCACGCTTCTGCTTTAGCGCCTAAGTCCTGGGGGATTGAGACTTTCTGTGAAGTCATGATCCAATTGGTTCTCTCTCACCTTAAGGGGTTCTATCATCGTCTCCTCCAACCTCATACCCTATCCGTTCTATCTCCTCCATTAACCCATTATCTTAGTCTGTTATCTGATGCTATCACAAAACACCCAAAGTCGGGAATCTGTACAGAAAAGAAAAGATTCGTACAGGTTACAATTTTGGAGGGCTAAAGTCTGTGACTGGGTAGCCCCGTCTGCTTGGTCTTTGCTGTGGGTATCTGGTTACATCACTACACAGAGGACTGCATTTGGCATCTTTTCGCAGGCCTCCCTATGTGGAACAAAAAAACACATGGTTGAGCGCTGGCGATATGGCTCAGTGGTTAAGAGCACTGACTGCTTTCTTCTAGAGGTCCAGTGTTTAATTCCCAGTAACCCCATGGTGGCTCACGATCATCTGTAATGAGATTCGATGCCCTCTTCTGGTGTGTCTGAAGAAGCTACAATGTACTCATATAAATAAAAGGAATAGATAAATAAATCTTCACGGTTGGTGCCCCGTGACCTAATTACCTTTCACTTGGCCCCACCTCTGTTCTAGGCAGACGTCACTGTAGAAGCATCCACCTCCATGTGGGGCCTTGGGTGCTGAGGGAAGCGCGGTCCTCAGCAAGCCTGAAACTAGGTCTATGATAGCTTCTACAGATCCTTTTGCAGCAAGTACACCTCAGGGATGCCCAGCATGTTTCTACCTTTGTAAACAGAATACAAAAATAATATTAGTATTCAAAATTTTATTGCCTTTCATTTTGCGTATGTGTGTGGTTGGGTGTGTGCCGTGGCACACGTGTACGGAGGTCAGAGGACACCTTGAGAGCCAGTCAGCTCTCTTTCTCCATCATGTGGGTCCCAGGGATCAAACTCGGGTCATCAGACATTGCCTGATTAGTCACTGAGCCACCTAGGAATTTTTACATCTTGCTAATTATATTCTCTCAGGAAAACCTTTAGGGTACGAAACCGCAGCATGTCAAGGCTGAACAAGATGTTAGCAGTTAACTGTCTTCTGCGGGCTGCTTCTTACAAGCTAAAACAGGACCAGAGCCAGAAAGAACCCTGATTCTTCTGCTTCACAACTTCGGGACAAGAAAAAAAAAAAAAAAAAGAACAACAGAACCAAACGGACCACCTTCGGCTTCCAATAGTCAGGAACAGTGAACAAGAACCAGGTCTGACTCCTGCCGTCTTGCACAATAAGGCGGTTATGAAGCCACCGGCTATACCTGTCACCGTGACACGTGTGAGCAGCCACTGTGTCGAAAAGGCTCTTCTAAATCCGTGAAAAACAAACGTGGATGCTGATTGAAGTTTAGCATCATCTCCCATCAATGCTATTAGCGTTTGGTTATTTGCAATTCCCTTTTGTAAATCCGAGGGAAACATCATTGCCCAAATTAGCTCTTTTCACTCAATAAAGGCCATTATTAGCATTCTGAGTTTTGCAGTTGCTTACTGCGTATTTAGAGAGGTCACGTGAGAAGCTGGGCAGCTTGCACCTGATTTCCATTTTATTGAAAACAGGTAGGAGGGGGTGGGGTGGGGGCTCAGATCCTGAAGCCAGGCCTGGCGCTTCTCTGCCTAGGCTGTGCACCGGTTCTGCGGTCTAACCCGGTGCAAGCCGAGCACTGCGCACAGGCACCCCGTGCCTCGCTCGTGGCCTCCCTTGTGGTACGACTCTAGTGACTGGAACTGACGTGAGTGGCTTTTGCCTGGGAGTCTCTGTCCCTGTCCTCTCAGGGTTGCCTGTGCATCAAGTCACTGTTCAAAGGTCGCTCCTGCAAAGTCTCTTCGCCGTGTGTGTGTGTGTGTGGGGGGGGGTGTCCCTCGCTGGCACCGGAGTTCCCAGCTCACTGTCTCTTCTTAAAGAGTTGGGGGTGACACGTTGGCGCTCTGGGTTTGTCAGAGCAAAGAAGGACAGGAGGAAAAGTAGTCCGAGTTTGGGGGTAAAGTCTAACCCTCAAAGGTGAAGAAGGCTGCTTGCTCTTCAGAGTCCTACTGTGCAGGAGAAAGAACGGCCTCTGAACCAGGTTTGCACTCAAATCTCACTTTCTTTCACGGCGCGGAGGCCCACTTGGTTGAACCTGCCAGAGCCTTAGTTTCCTAGGAACTAAGGGTATGCCCTTTAAAGTACCTGGTCCTTAGAAAACGCAGGAGCAGAGTGGCCTTTCCCCAACAACCACCGCTTGCAACGGTAGGGCGCTGTTTCCAACAAGTCGGGGGAAACTGAGGCCAAGACGGACCCCCCCACACCCCATCCACCAGAGCAGGCCACTGTGGCGGCCCTGTCGTGGGTGGAGAGTCTCAGAAGCTGGGCGGGCTAGACGAGCGGCTCGCAACCTTTGCGGGACCCTGGGCGACAAGTTCCTAGGCTACACCAGCGCCCCGCGGGGCTGGGCGCGATCCCGGCGCGGCCCCGCGCGAGCACAGCACGTATCACGTGGCGGACTGTGACTTCGGGGCTGCGCACCGCTCAGTCTGGAACAGGCCTATTTCCCATCGTCCCTTCATTTGCATATACAATGTAGAAAAGAAATTTCAAATAGAACGGAATCTACTCCGAGTCTAAATGAAAAATTTCGAGCATACAACACAAAACCCAGAAGGTACTAGTTCATAGAATTTGAAAGCAACGCAGAAAATACTCACCACAAGCTAAAAGGTTTGTAAAGTTTTGTCCTTATATACTTCCTGAGAAGGATGCTGGTTCGTGCTCGCTTCGGCAGCACATATACTAAAATTGGAACGATACAGAGAAGATTAGCATGGCCCCTGCGCAAGGATGACACGCAAATTCGTGAAGCGTTCCATATTTTTCCTACTTAAAAAAACATTCATGAAGTCCACGACAGCCCCAACGCTGTCCACGCTTTGCCTTTTGCTTGACTCAGTCGAACCATAGTACTCAAGGAGGGAATGTGAAGTGTGACGTAGGCCGACCCATCGCTTTGCAATGAGCTTTATTCACGGGCTTCAATTGCAGTTTGTGACTTATTTTATTTTTTTGAGATAGGTCTCACAGATTCCACCCGGACCTCGAATATGCTATGCCGTCTAGGATAACCTCAAACTTAAGATCGTCCTGCGTCCACCTCCCCATTGCTGGAATGACAGGCGTGCGCTACCACACCTGACTCATCTCTCTCCTCCTCAAGAACCTATTTCTTCACCTTAGCCCTAAGGAACGGTTTCGCCAAAGCCGTTCACTTCGGGTCCCAAATCGCAATGACGTAGAGTCACCTGGGCGAGACTAGCAGGCCTTTGAAACTCGGTCTGATACCTTGGAAGAGACACTGACTGTGGAAGCAGAATTTCCTGATGGCACATTATTCAATTGCCAAATTACTAGTAATGAAATAGTGCATCGATCCTAACTATCAAGTCAAAGAAGAAAGGACCGCCCTCCTCAAGTTCAATGTCCTGTGCTGATTTACTCAATGCTTTCTGACATTCCAATTTCTTCCTCAAAGAAAAATGGAGTGTGTCCTTCCCTGGTTCCTGAGCCCGCGCGTGGGCTCAGCCCCGGGACGCGGGCGGCCCCTGAGCTCGCCCCAGTGACACCTATAATCAGACCCGAAGACCCGGACGGACTGTGTGGACTCCACATGCCGCCGCTGGCTGTAGAGCCGCGTGACACTCCATACATATTTCTGTTTTAGTCTGTGGAGGTGACATGACCCTTTTCTAATCACAGTGGCCAAGCAAGATCTGTGGGACTCCTTGAACCTCGGCTCTCAGTCTTCCTCCTCACAGACTGGTGTAGGACAATATCAACAATTCTGTTGAAATCAGATGCCCCATTTGGGTCAACAGTTTTAAATTATCTCCTAGAGTGCTGCCAATCAAAGTCACTACGGATAGTAGCATGGCGCTTCCTCCTCCTGCAGTAAGGACTGGCGGAATTACTGATTTTGGAATGGAGTGGTATAGGAACTCAATGGATTGCAGGAAATTCCTCATTCTTAAGGACATGACCTGGCACCCTGTTGGGGTATACAATCCTTAGGGGGTTGGGGTGTGGGGGGGGGAGTGTTGGGGGAGGAATCTAAAGCCCTGGTTGTCTTTTCTGGCTCTGGTCTAACTTGCTTAAAAAACTTGGGCCAATTTCTTGCCCCATTGGCCACCTGTAGCCAACCAACGTTGGCACTTTATGACATCTTTCCAACCTGGGTTTTCATGGCTGCTTTCAAGTGTCTTCCGAAAGTTCAGAAGGCCAGGCTGGTGAGAGCACTGCTTTGTCTCCTTTCCCGGGTCGTAGAGGAGGCCCAGACTGGAAAATGCCCCGCAGGGGTTGTGTCCTTTTCTACCACAGGCAAAAGTACTAGCTCTTATCTTCTCTCTCTCTCTCTCTCTCTCTCTCTCTCTCTCTCTCTCTCTCTCTCTGTGTGTGTGTGTGTGTGTGTGTGTGTGAGAGAGAGAGAGAGAGAGAGAGAGAGAGAGAGAGAGAGGTGCTAGCTCTTATTCACCCAGGCTGTCCTCCAGGTTTTACCTGCACTAACTTAGCCACGTTATCCACGAAATCGTGTTATAAGCAGAAACACGATGGGTCTCCTACCACACAAGGAGAGGCAGAGAACATGGGGTTATAGAGTTCGTGCTCCTAGCACACCACTGTGGCCTCTGGGTGGGGAGGAGCAGGCGAGGCTGTTTGGAATGACTGGAAGCATGGAGGGGTCATGAAGCGCAGTTCGATTCTACTGGGGATCTGGGTTCTAGGCGGGAGTTGCATATCTGCAAAGGATTAAGGTTGTACTGTTTGACTGTTTGGCAGGGTGGCTAGGAACGTGTGGAGACATAGGTAACCATGGACTTGCAAAATGTGAGGGAGTGTCTTTGAGACACAGTTGGGACAGGAGGAAGGTTTTTCTTTCCTAAGTTGATGATAAGTTACTTGACACCCTACCCTAACACTAATTCTGTTGATGAAGGATCTTCTTGGGAGCAGCAAGCTCGAGCTTAATTAACCTTATGTAAATGAGCGTAATTGCATCTCGGTGGCTGTTGTCCTGAAGCACCTGGGGATTCCTTTCCTCAGACATTTCCAGCACCTAAATGAACTATCCTTTCACGTGAACGTTCCGCGTGGGCACCGTGTACCATTTGGAGGGAAAATAAGGTGTGACTTTAGTTGTGGAGGTACTTGCAGTCCCCTGGGAAGACGACTCATACAGCCAAAGATAACAAGAAAGTGCGCGCCCCGCTAGGCTCAGGAACCCAGAGCCCTGAGAACGCAGACGTTAGCTGTGCCAGGGAGGTGAGGAACCCGTTGGCAAAGGAGACAGAGGTGGGAAACAATTTACTAGTGTCTCAAGGGCATAAAATATCTCTCTACTCAGTCTCTCAAGAAGGGTTTGTCACACTGGTGGAGAGCGGCAATCTGTCCCACGCTGCTCTCAAAAGGGATGGAGTTCCTCTGGAGAAAGCGGTGGAGAGGCAGAAGGGGAATGTTCACATAGCTCCCTACCTTTAGACCTGAATTCCAGAGTCAGAGTCTTGTAGGAGACGCAGGGAAACAGAGTTGCCAAACCAAACACCCAGAGAAAACCTCCTTTGAGACATCCTGTGCCCACAGTCCCCCTTAATTCCGCAAACCCACTTTCTCTGCTAGAGCGAAGGTGTCTGGGCCTCTCGCGGTGACTGTAATGCCTAAAGTTCGTCGCAAGGTGGCAACATTGTGGCGAGAAATAGACATTAAAAATCCTGGGTGTTTTTTAAAGCATATTTTCTCTATTAATGTTTCATTTAACTTAATTAGAATCTGGTAAGCTAATTAAAGTATCTACGAGCCCCGCAATCAGCAATAATTCGTATAATTATTGATAATTACATCCATACCAATCGTTTGGTTATTAACATTTTGGGGGGGAACAAGCCATTTCGAAGTGATGCAGAGCCCAGGAGGGTTTCTGTGTTTTGTAGTTTGTTTTATTTTTTGCGCGACGGAACTTTCTAGGTCGGATCCACCAACTCTCAGAGGCTCCCTATCATCCTAGGCTCTCCTTCTGGCCAACCCCAGGACCCTGTATACACTTCTCTACTTTGGGGGAGTTTGGAGGAAAAGGTGAGAACTGAATATTTTCCAGTCTCCTCGGTTGGTGTGTAGCCACGGACCTTCCTGCTTAGGTGGCAACTGTCCTGCCCGTCTTACAGAAAAGGATTGTGCAGCCTCCGAAGACGCATTTAGACCACGGGAGACTGGAATGCAACGTGCACCTGTCCTGTGTCACTTCCTAGGTAGATCTCACTTTCACGGTGGATGCAGCCCAGAGGTGAGAGGGGTAACCATGCCCTTTTCACCTCACCCCCTACAAAAATGATTCCAAGCCCCTGGGATCCCAGAAAGAGGATAGCAAGAGGGAGCCCCATAGTTTGCCTGGTGGTGCCCCCACCACATTTCCTTCCACTTCAATCTTGATCTCTCAGTGTCTGAGGCTTGAAGGGTTGCAGTCATAGCCCGGGAACGAATCTTGGCGCTCACCCCCGCAAGGGACTCTGCATCTGCTTCTCTTCCCCATGGCCCAGACTGTGTCTCAGCTCGCCTGTATCACAAAAGGCCTCCAGTGAAACTCTCTGGAGAAGTGCAGAGCCGACTTCGCTTCTGGAGTCCCCTAGAGAGTGCTTGGAGAGAGTGGGGGTGCTAGTCTCAGAGCCAGGTCTTGGAGGCGACAGGCCTGGCAGCGGCCTGCAGATGGGCTTTCTTCTTGGAGTGTCTCCCTGAGCCTCGGGGCATAGACAGACGACTGTCATTTAAAGGAGATTGGAAAGTGAGGCCCTGGAAAAAATAAAGGGCACACCGCAGGACCTTTGCTCGTCAGAGGAGGGCATGAGAGCCAGTCTGGGCTGAAAACTTCCTAAGAGAACGGGCTTTTCCAGTTCTGTCCTCCACACTGCTTGGGGAGGAGTGTGTTTCCGGCAGTTTATGTTGCCTGTCTGTCGCAAAAGCAGGAGCCTTTGTAGAAACTGAGGCTAATGGCCACTAGGTGAGGCTTCGCACTCCCGGGCCACAGGGAGTGTCCTGGCCCTTGAATCTTCGACCAGCAGGCCTCATCTTTTTCACTGGGGTTATCCAGCTCCACAAATCCCCTAGGACTAGGAGTGACGACCACTAAAATGAGGACAGAACTTCATCTTAGGGAAAGAGGCTGACTCCATGAGACAGATACACCACAGGGCATCTGTCTAGGCAGGACCTCAAACTCTGAGCATCTTTTCTAGATCAGTCCCGCCAAGCTCCTTTCTAGCCTTCACTCCTCACTTCTACCCAGCCAGCACTCCCGATCTATGGTGCCTGCTCGGGCAAGCAGAGCAATTTCGATCGACCTCTGGATTCCTAGCAGCTTGGAGAGGCTCTGTTGCTGTGTGTACCCCAAACCCTTGCAGGTGACTTCACTCATAGGAAATAAAAGGGGTTAAAATTGACTTTCTGGCTGTACACGTGAATCGCGGGAAGGAAGGGACCACTGACAAGGGGACAAGGCAGTAATCCCTTTCCCAGTCAAAGCCCGGAAGAGGTCCCGGCCCAGATGCCTGTGGGGGAAATTGAGTGTTTTAGGTGGGTCTGTAGAGTGGTCCCAGAGCGCTATGAGGTCTCCTGGGAGAGCACCACCGCTCTAACATTGACCACTGGACCTCACTGGCATCCGCAAGCCCCATCTTTGAGTGGCAGTATCTTCCACCAGCCCCACCCCTTTCCTCCTCCGCCACCTGGGTGCACTCTCGATTCCGCAGCCCCAAGGAGGGACAGATATTTCTTTTCTTTTTATTAAAAACAAAAGTCACGGATACAGGTCTCCCCAAATAGGCTCAAGATGGTCACCATCTCGTGAGTCAGTTGTCGTCCTTTTAAAGTGCTGTTACGTTACACAACAACAACAACAATAACAACAACAAAATCACAAAGCAAATCCAAACAAGAATGAATGTAAAACGAGGACTGGAAAGGGGTCCAGGGTAAGTAAAATAACTTACAGTATAAATAAAGCGAACCTAATACTGAACCAAGAGACTCACAGTCCGTTTATATCCATTGCACATAGCCACGTTGTCGTTAGGAACAAGAGTTTCAGAAGTGGACAGGACTGGGAGCGCACGGCCGAAGCCAGCGAAGAAGCTACATTATATTCACATTCCGGGTCCCAGGCCCTACTCAGGGTGGAGTGGGAGGGATCGTGGAAGAGGTGTCCCATCTCCCCCCTTTTTTCCCCGGGTGGGTCCAGTTTTTAACCCTTGAGGTCTGATGCCCTGGAGTTCAAAGGAGGGGTGAGGCAGTATTTACAGTGGGGAAACCCAGCAGAGCCCGGCTGGGGACCTGCGTGCCCGAGGCTGTATTTACAACGGTTGGGTCCTAATGGCTTGTTCCTCGCTCTGGGCCGCCACTGCAGCGGGTATTTACAGAAAGGAGCAGCATGGCTTGAGGGCGCGTGGGCGCGGCCAAGCCAGCGCTAGGGCAACAGCGGAGGCTTGAAGGAGCAGTTGCCGGTGCAGTGCCGGGGTGTCAGCATCTTGCAGGAGAAGTGGTGCAGGGCGTCGTGAGCTTCTGGAGAGAGAGTCGCACCAACCACATTGGTCGCCTCGCCTGCCTCACTGGCCCTTGATCTCCACCAGTTCCCCCCTCGCAAGCCCCATTCAGCCATTGGGCACAGGAATTCTCAATGGAGCAGAAGGGGGAAGTAGGAGGGCAAGAATGAGACCCTGGCCAGTCAGAACCATTTCTAAGGTCCATTAGCCCCATTTTACAGACGGGGAAATCGAGGCACAAAGAGGTCAAATTGTCCCAGGCCAGGGTTGGGCCAGAAAGCAAAATTTCGGATGTTCAGAGCTCAATGGGCTCCTTCTTCCACATCACAGTTATAAAATTTACTCCTTCACCTCACTTCCCTTCTGATCCATGTGGTCCTTGGCCACCTTTCTTCCAAACATCTCAATTGATACATCCACCTACCCGTTCATCCATCCACCCAATAGTACAACCAGCCCGGACACCTCTCTCTCTCTCTCTCTCTTTCTCTCTCTCTCTCTCTCTCTCTCTCTCTCTCTCTCTCTCTTTGTTTCTGGGTTCACACCTTTTAATTTCTGCTGGATGGCATAGCGGGCCTTCCTCTCCTGGTCCAGTTCGTTACACAAGGTATCTGGAAGACATGGCAGTTTGGTGAGGGAACACAGACCACCTTCCAGCCAGATGGTTGAGGTCACACAGCCTGGGCACAGCCTCTCCCCTACAGAAACCACCCCGGAAACCGAGGAGGGACACCAACACTTCAAACTGCGGGCTGGGGGGCTGGGGGAGGAAATGGCCTGGCATGGCGCTTAAAGGCAGACGGATCTAACCAAAATTAAAGCAAACTTAGGCATTACTTCCCAGGTAATTTTACGCCTCGATTTTTAATTTAGAAACCGTGGAAATTGCAGCGCTAAGAAGTTCAATCACTCCACGTAATGATGCCTGCAAGCCGTTTGCTGGGCTTGCTTGCCATTCTGAGGCTAATCAGACTATACAAAGGATATTAAATAAAAAAAATAATTGTTAAATTACCTTCAATTTAAATCCAAATGACTGAGCCAACATTGCAGCTCCTGCCAGATGAGAGGCAGTTACGGCCCGTGCATGCGCTCACCTGACTCCCGTCTTACCTCTGACAATTTGCAGCTGTTGCACCATTTCTTCCCGATAAGCCAATTCCCTCTTCATTTGATCCTGAAAATTATCTGTGCAAATTGATTAAGTGAGAGCTGTTAAGCACAGCCTCCTCTCCCGGCTCCACTTCCCGCTCCCTCCCATCCTCACCCCTGCTCCCACCCCCATCCAGTCCTTCACCTAGCTGGGAACGTCGGAACCAGGAGTTCTTCTCTCCCCTGGGAGAGAAGTTCCTGGAGCAGGTTTGGGAAGCTGTTGTGGGGTGGGGAGGGAAGTACCTTTGAGACTCTGGAATTCCCGCTCCAGCTTCTTTCGAAGCTCCATTTGCTCCAGAAGCAATTTCTGCAGTTCTTCTGTGAAGGTTTGGGAGAGAGGTAAAGGGGGAGACTGAGGCAATCCAGGGTACCCATTGGGGCCAACAGCCCTGACATCTAAGCCTTCCCTACTCTGGCTTTTCTTTTTTATCTGAGCTCCAAGACTTGGGTGGAAGATGGAGGCCCGGAGAGTGGTGCTGGGATATTCACACTCAAGAAGATGGAAACTATTTTGCATGTCTGGACCCCTGGCTCCCTGGAATAACTGGGGCCTGACATCTGCTTTAAGTTGCCAGTAACTCCTCAACCTCAGAGGACGACCCACAACCACCATTCCCTATTTCAAAGGAGACTTCTAATCTCTACTCTAAAGGCAATTCAGGGAGAATCTGATGAAATCCAGGAACAGCCTTTCCAGAAAAAGAAAAAAAAAAGATAAAAGACAAAAGACACACAGAGAAAGTTTGTCTACAATTTCAAGAGGCACTGAGACCCTAAAGCGTAATTATTTCAAAATTGTGGCATCATCCTGTAAAATCTGAGGCTAAGAAGAGCGGAAGATCATTGCTCCCCCACTCCTCCCCCAGCAGCCCAATTCCTTAGACCTTCCATTGGCTAGGGTGGGGAAGGCTCTCAGTTCAATGCCCCCAGAAACCTGTTGGGGGGGGTGGAAGGACAAGCTGCCCCCAGCAGGAGCTCAGTAGTATCTAGGTCCTTCCAGGAAAAGACTCCTTTGCAACACAGGAGGGGTTCAAAACCACTGTCCGCGCCTTAAGTTGTCCCTCCCCCCCTCACACACACCCTGCGGACTGAGCAGCAATAGGAGGAGAGGTGTCCTGGTCTGCAGGTGAGCTCCAACCTCACTACATTATTGTGTGAACAGTTCGATTCCAGAGGGAAAAGTTGCCTTTGCTGTAGCCTGAAGTAAGTACCTGCCTGCCACCTTGTCCTTCAGAAAAAGTTCTGGTTTTCCTGTGTTTTGAGAGACCCAAATTGCCCACCGGTTACAAGTCCTGAGAATCAAGACCAAGTCTTTCTCACCCGGTCCTGCAAGACAGGCTCGAGTCTTGGGAACCCAAACTTCCAATAAACTTACTGGGGTTTGGTTCACTCACCCAAAATCCAGCTCTGCATCCCTATGCCAGGTGTCCAGGGGGTAATTTTTTTTTCTACTTGGTGAAATGAAAACTGACACCCCTCCCCCAGCTACGCCTTTGGCACCCACCCACTACCAGATTACAGCCCCTCTCACTCAAGAACTCCTCTACCTCAAGCACCTCATGGCTCCATTTCTCGTATTTAATCTCACCTCTGGCCAGGTTTTCGATATCTTTCTCCACCAATTGAGTTCCTGTGACATCCAAAGTAAGCCCATCTTCACCTAGGACACAAGGGCAGGTTAGGGGTCGGGGGTCCGTCCTCAGGAGAGGGGAGGGGAAGGTAAGCTCCTGGGAATTCTGCCAAATGCAGGACTTTCCCACCTCCCCACCTTCCACGGAGTTCAGGAGGCTGAACCCTGGCAGGAGGCGCCCTTTGATCTATTCTAGGTGAATGGGGATTTCCCCCTTTCCTTTTAGTACCCACCTCCCAAACTCAGAAGACCCTCAAAGCCAATAAGGAAGAAACTAGTCCTGAAACCCGGCCTGCGCCTCCCCCACAACGTTAACTCTCTGCTCAGTGACATCGTTCGCTCATGATTAAAACCTGCCTCCAAGCCTGTGGTGACCCGGATGAGCTGGATCTCAGCTCAAGGCCATCAGTGCGAGCCAGGACTACCGGGGCTCACCTCGATCTGTATTTGCAGGGCTTGGCTGGGAGACACTCCTTTGGTCTGAAAAGGATTTTCTGGTTTCCAAGTCGTCGGCTGTCGTCGAGTGATTGTCTTCCTTATCTGGCTCTAAAAGGCAGAATGAGTTTCAAGGATAAGCAAAGAAACCGTGACCCGGATACTGCAGAGCGGCCTCGGTTGGGGCGCCCAAGCCCTAATTAAAAACGTCGTGGCCGCCTCTGGCTCCCGGCTGTGCGCCCAGGCGCGCGCCCTGAGGCTTTGGGCCCGACACCCCTCCCCTGCACAAGGTCTGCTCCATTCCGGGCTACACGCCCCCGCCCCAGCCTCTGGCCCCCAGGAAAAGATCAAGACAAGCAGCTGAGCCCACCAGGGACAAGCGACCTACATTGCGTGAGCAGATACTGGGGCACCGGGAGAGTTCGTGGCTGCCGGAATTGTCCGCGCCACTTCAGCGGAGATCGCAACCCAAGTGACAACCTTCTGGGTATTGGTGTCGTAGGAGGACACTGTCCGGCACCTGGCTGCACTGGGCCTGCTTAGATTTCTGTTGCCACCCCTCACCTCCGCTCTTTCCCAGTTTAGAACAGGATCCCAAATGCTAATGCACGACTGAACCTTGATAGGGGTCGCAGCTTCTGGGGTACCGTAGCGCGCAGCCACTAGCGCTCACCCTGCGCTCGGATCAGGCCCGGCCACCACCTAAGGCCACCAGCCTAAGGCTAAGCATGTTTCTGGGTAAACGAAAAGATGGGAAGGAGATGCCCGGCAGGCGCAGGTTTTTGGAAAGGTGTGTTGGAGTGTGTCCGTATGTGCAGCGAGGGGGATGGGTTGTGATTATTTTAAAATAGCTAAACCCTGAGGTTTGGGAGTTTACCCTTAGTTTCCCTTTTCTCTTATTGTTTTTCTTCTTCCTTTGCTATCACTCCTTTCTCTCCGCCCCTCCCTTCCTTGAAAGGCCTGTCTTGGCCATGGGTTCTGTCTCCGGTCCCTGCATTCAAAGGGCCAGAGGCCTCGGAGGCTTTACCGTGGGTCTCTGGGGTGCAGAGATACGAGGCTGCGGACCCCAGTGCCGCCGCCGCCGCCGCACTCTTCACGTGTTCGTCCCTCTCAGGCACGTACACCTGCGACGGCCGAAAATGACAGGCGATTAGGGGGGAACAGCCTTACTCAGCGGCCAACCGGAAGACCGAGGGTGTGGCAGAGGTTGGTGGGCCCTGGAGACCTGAACGTACCGTAGTGGTTTTAGGATACTCTTTGGTACTCCGGAGCAAATTACTTAAAACACAAAGTCGCTTTCAAGCAAGAGGCTGTCCAAAGCCACCCCCCACGTTCAGTGCTTGCCTCCTTTTAGCTGTCTTTCCTCCCTGTGTGGTTCCCAGCATAAGGGATGCCTTTCTCGCCCGGCCAATGGTTTCTGTTTTAATAAACCCGGCGTACGTGGACAAGTGTGTGCGCACCTACTTTCAAACCAGTCAACCCTTCGATCTAGCCACAATTTGCCCTCCAGCCGCTTCCCTGACAACCAGAGAACCCGCAAGCTTGTGTTTTCCAGCCCAGGGCCATGTAGTTCCTTAGGCTAGAGTTAAAACAGACTCAGAAACTGCTAGTCAGAATGTTTAGAGATTCTTCTTGGCAAAAAAACTGCCCTCTTCTCTCCCTACTGTGGTGTTCCTCGGGTGTCATCCTCATGCGTGTAGGTACACATTGGGCCTGGTTCCTTCAGATCCTTTGTCTCTCTTCCTGGGTTCTAACAGTCTCTGCAACTCTCTTCACCTTTCATCAACAAAACCAAAAACACACTCGCCATTTCTCTGGACTGTCCCCCGGATTTTCCGAATCCCTCAGCCCTGGGTCCCAGCGAACCCAGTGCCACAGCGCGCCTCCCCCCGGCTGGGGCTGCGAAGAGCAGCTGGGACCTGCTGCTCCTCCGCCAGATCAGAACAGAATCCCAGTTTCCGCACCTGCCCCGGAGCTGCTGTGTAGGAGGGCAGAGTGGCGAAAGGGAGGAGGCGCCACCGGCGAGGCGCACCGGGCTCACCTTGGCCGCCGCGGGGCCTCCCAGGGGCCCGCAAGGCTCTCGTAGCTCATAGCCGCCGTTCGGTGGGCTCCGTTCAGTTCTCCGCACCACATCATCAGCCACCAGGTCCCCGAATGCGGATCTGATAGCAGGCGGTGGCCCAAGGCGGCGGCGAGGGCGAGGGCTATCGCCATCCGCAGAGTCTGTGGGGCCGTCTGCGCCTGAGGATGTGACAGATGGGGGCCCAGCAGGCTGGTCACCGTCTGGGCCACCTCCCGTGCTGGGTGCGCTGGGCTCTGTGTCGTCCTGGGCTCCCTCCTCGTCGGGGAAGCGGTTGGACTCCACGTCCACCTCCGGTTCGTCCGCGGTGTCCACGTCGGGCGAGGCAGAATGATAGCTCGAGCTACCCTCGCTCAGAAAGTCCGGGCTCACGTAGCCCCCTCCGGTCCCGGTGCCGGGCACCGGCCCGCGAGCAGGCCCGGAGCCGTAGGCCTCGCGCGCGCTGCCGTAGAGCTTAGCGATGCTCTCCGCGTCCTTGACTACGGGTCGGAAGGCTGACACGTAGGAGCTTTTGCGGGCAGGTGGCGGTGGCGGAGGGGCCAGGGGAGCCAGGGACGGTGGCAGCGCCTCGTCCGCACCGTCCTCGTCCAGGGGGCCGCGAGATAGAGCGCTCGGGCAGCGCTCCTCTGTACCGAGGCTGCCCTCCTTAGCTGGCTCCGCACCGTCCAAAGACTCAGGACCGCCCCCGCCAGCCGCCGCCGCCGCCGCAGCAGCAGCCGCAGCCACCGCGGCCGCTACGGCCTTAGCTTGGCTCTGCGCGGCGGGGTAAGGAGGCACCGGGAGGCTCCCGGCAGCTGGCCAGAACATGGGAAACGTCGGGTACACAGTGGCGGCGGCAGCTGCCGCAGCTACCGCCGCTGCGTCCTTGGCTGCGCCGGAAGGTTGATGTCCCCAGAACATTGTGCCGCCACCAGGGCCGGGTCCTGCTCCCGGGGGCAAGTGGCCAGCTCCCGGGCCACCGGCACCCGCGGCGGTGCCAGCGCCCCCACCGCTCCCGGTGCCAGGGCCTCCCTTGGGCTCTCCAGCGACCAACACTGGGTCGTCCTTTTTGGGACATAGGCCGAAGGCTGTGGGGAAACCGTAAGGATGCGGGAAAAGAGGCGGGGGCAGCTTTTGCAAGAGGCCAAAACCTTTGCTGGGCACTGGAATCACGGGGTAGCTGCGAACCCCCGCGCTGCCCCCAGGCCCTCCAGGTCCTGCAGGGCCACTAGCTGCCGCCGCTAGGCCGAGTGCGCGCTGCGGATGCGGTGGAGGTGGCCCGGGAGGCCCAGACGCTTCGTCTTCACCGCAGCGCAGACTTTTGTGAGGCGGTGGGCCTGGGGCCATCTCTGAGCCGCACCCCGGACCGCCACCGCCACCAGCGCCGCCCTTCCCTGCACCACCAGACCCGCTATTAGCGCCGCCTCCGCCGCCCCCTTGCAGGGAGAAGGTCCGCTTGCGCGTACCGCCATTAAACATAGCCTTGACGTCCTCCCAAGCGTGGCTCAGTTCGTCGGTGGCCGACTTGTCACTGAGTTTGAGGTGCCGACGCCACGAGTTAAAGTTGGCGGCGTCGGGCTGGGTGTACTTGGCGTCGGGTGTGCGGTGCGAGTGGAAGATGAACTTGTTGGGCGAGAAATACATGCTGCAGTAACCGCACTTGATGCACTTGGCACGAGAGCTGTTGTAACGGGCAGGAATGAAGCTGCCCCGAGAACCCCACGCGCACTCGTGCACCACGTCAAAGGCGAAGTTCTCGGGCAGTTTGGGTGGCTTGTGCTCGCCCAGGAAGGACTTGCACAGGCGTTCGGCCTCTCGTTTTGTGATCATACCGCAACGGCGAGAGGAGATGGGCATGGCCCCGGCCCGACGCAGGATCTCCAGCTGCACCGGCGTGCACTGCACGCACGTGATGCCCAGGGCCACGCGGCGGTTGTGGATCTCATTGTAGCTGTAGTTTTTGAGCAGAGTGTTGGAGATCTGGGCTAGGCACAGGCGCTCCTGCCCATCAATGACCAGTGACACGATGGGCACCCCGTACAGCGACGTCTCGCCCACCTGGTTGGGTTTAAGGGCGCTGGATCCCGAGTAGGGCTGCAACTCTTGCTTGGAGTTGGGAGAGGAACTGCCCTCGCGTCCCGGCCCCAGCTGAGTGGTGAGAGCCTCCATGCCGCCGCTCCTGCGAAATAGAGAGAGCAGAGAGCAGATGAGCCATTTTTAGCGCCGCTACCTAGGTTCAGGCCCGCCCAGCGGGGCGCAACGTGTGGGGTGCGAGGGGGTTACTTGGCAGTGGGGAGCTCAAGCTCATTCGTCCCCTGGACTGGCCCCTTTTGTTATTCAGACTGGCTTCTGAGCTGAAACAAAAGCACCCGGGGGGCTAAGGGAGGAAAAGGGAAAATCGAAACCTCAGGAAAGCCCCAGCTGCCAGGAAGCCAATCCTGTTTTCAGATTGGAAAGGAAGTGGAACCCAGAGACGGAGAGTGACTTGCCCAAGGCCACACAGCAATGCCATAGTCAAATCCAGGCTTTCCAGCCGGCACTCAGGTTTGCGTGCCTTCAGCTACCTCACAGCTCGCCCTGCCCGCCAGGGTCCTGAAGCCCGGACTTCAGGGACCAGCGGCCCCTCTGCTCAGTCGCGCATGCACGCGTGCGGGCGGGGACAGTGAAGGAGAGGTAGGGAAGCGAAGGAGGGGCACTCACTGCCCATCACCAAACTGCGGGATGTAGGGGTGGGGGCAGGGAGAAGGGGGAGGGAGGGAGGTTGAAGGGGAAGGGAGGAGGAGGAGGCCACCGCTGTTCGCGGTGCTGAACCCTACCCTTTCCAAAGCTTGTCGCGTGCACCACGAACCTCGGGTGGCCCCCACTGCACCTAGCTTCGTGATGACCGGCTTCCAGGGACAACAGTAGCGGTTTGCACAAACCTGTACCTCTCTTCTGACGCCTTGCGCCCGGTGTTCCTTGAGCAGAAAGTGTCCAGCTGGGTTTACAAAACGCTTTCTTGCCAGCCATCAGTTAGCTGGGCCGGGATCACGCAGTTTCTAACCACGTTTTCTGCATTTTTAGCTGCACTCCAGACTAAAGCTGGTTCCCCTCTGGGTCAGCTCTTGGGACAGAGAGGTTCTCATAGACGTTTCTCTGGAGTCATTTCTTAGCTTTTGAAAACATCTCCCTGAGCTTGCTTTCCTCTTTCACACATGCTTTTCTTACTCAGGCCAAACAGGCTTCCCAGGCTCTGGGCTGCTCGTTTTGTGGGGGTGACTCCTCATTGAGTATCTTTCATGCCCCAGTATCAGCTCATATGGGCTAGAAGGAATCTTGGCCACTCTTGGAAGCCACTGTAAAACTCCAGGCATAAAAAGTTGCTGCTGGTCCCTCGCTTTGATCTCTGGAGAAGGCAGAGAGGAAGCTGTGTCCACGGTCTATCCTGGTGGAGGACCCAGGAATTGATGTTTAGGGCCTTCTAGGTCGCCCAGTCACCCCACGTGTCTTCAGATACTCAGGGCTCCAACCCAGTGCACGGCGGCAGCCGCTCTTGCCGCCCAATCCACTCCCCAGGATTCCCTCCCCCGAACTTGGCTGGAAAGGCAATCCATTTCAGAGGGGTAGCTTCAATCTAACAGGGAGTCCGAATTCAGCTAAGAACCTGGAACCTTTGGTCTGCAGGTCTCTTTTCCTCCCTCCGTTTGCTGAAACGCTAATTTGTCGATCTTATCTGTCCCTGAGCTGTCTGCCGCTGCCAGCTCACTGTTCTTTCTCCCATCTATCTTGTATCTTGTTCAAGTATCAACCTATTTATCTATTATCTGTTTTATCTCTTCCAGTCAAACGGAAGCAAGTTGATCCTCCCTTGACACTGAAGTCCCCGGTAACATTTTAGGAGGCAAGCAAACCATGTCCTAACTCCTTGACTGAGGGGTCAACCAGGAGAACCAAGCGTCCTAGGGACAGCGCTCAGACAGGCTGCGGAGGTGGTTAGGGGGGCGCGCAGCTGTGGGAAATGACGATGGCTTCTTGGTTTTCTGGGCAAATGTACCGGGCCCGCATACAGTGAAGAGGACACCTGAGCCAGGAGCGTCCACCTGAAGCTGGGGGGTTCTGAGTCCCCAGGGGGTTTTCCCAAAGGGTTTCTGGCCTTGGAGCTCAGAGAAGTGGGGAACCCTAGGAACGAAACAGCAGTTCGAGGGCCAAAGAAGAAAGCACAAGCGAAGGGCCGCACTCGGCGACAAGGAGCAGCGGTCAGGGCGGCACGGGGACCCCCTGGCCGGCTTCTGGGGTTCGAGGGGCGAGCCTGGCGAGGGTAAGGAGGCGGGAGGTGGGCAGCGGTGGTAGCGAGGCTGTGGAGTCGTTTGGTAGGATAGAAAACAACAGCCACAGAGTCTAAAGGAGAAGTCAACGAAAGAAGAGCTGTGGCGGCCGGCGCGGGGGCTGCGGGCTCGTGATCGCGGGTACTCACCGTGCGGCGGCTGGAGCCGGGCAAGCGGCGAGCGGAGGTGCGCGGCGGGCGGAGCGGCGGGCGGGAGTCGGGGATCCGCCGGGCTCTCCGGGTGACGGCGCGGCCCCTCCCGCGCGCGCGCACAGCCGCGCAACCCCGCTCCCCGCGCTGCCACCCGCGGCCCCTCCCGCTCTCAACAGGCGCGGGGCGCCAGGGTCCCCGGAACGGAGCCGGGTGCCCGGAACCGATGTCCCCGAGGCCGGGGACTGGCCCGAAGAAGAAGCAGAAGCCTAGGGCTCATGGCGGGGCGGCGGATACGGCGGCGGTCACAGGCTGGAGTGGCGAGGCCAGCGCAGGGCGGGAGCGCCTGACAGCTGCGAGCTGGGGCGCCACCCCACCACCCCTCGCTGTCCCTCGCGCCCTCCCCGGGTGCGCCCGCCCGCGGGCCACGCGCCGCGCCCGCCGCCTCTCCGCAGCCCCAGGGCCTGTGCGCCCCAGGTAAGCGGCCGCCCACCTGCGGCCCGCGGCTCGCACCTGCGGCCCCGCGCGGGCCACGGAGGCCGAGTGGGAAGAAGGGATGGGGCGACCAGAAAGTGCCCCCGCCCCCGAGAACCAAGAGCTGAGGGTCCAAAGCTTGTCATTATCAAGGAGGGCCCCGAGCCGGGCTGGGTGTTGGGAGTTGAGGGTTACTCAAAAGAAAGGGGAGTAAGGAGGGTCACACCGCGCTCCCGCGGCAGGAACCGTGGAACTAAGAGTTTGCCCTAGAGACCCAGACCGGCCGTCAAAGCTGGGATGGAGTACAGAGTTGGGGAGCGCAGCCGGGAAGGGGCAGGCGCAGCTCCCCACCGCTCCTGACTGTGGGAGCAGACTGGAATGCATTATTGCGGAAAGTCACCCTCCTGCTTTCTTCACTGGCAAGAGACTGCTGGGGACCTGGGTTTGTTCCCCAACCCCAACATCTCTTATCATCTCTAACAGGTCTAAGGCAAAAGCCAAATCATAATTGGAGGATGCGTGGGGGGTCAATTACTTGGTCGACATCGCTGTTCTCTAGTGGTGAGGGGTCCAGTTTTATTTGGACGTCATAGACCCCTTGGTACTTTTTCTCTATACTCTAAAGCATGCTCTCTCTCTCTCTCTCTCTCTCTCTCTCTCTCTCTCTCTCTCTCTCTCTCTCTCATTTCTTTCCGTCAGGTCTCTTTTCATCTTAATCCATGAGTTACTAGTAACACACCCCTCCTGTTTTCGGGCGCCCCCTTGGCCATTTCCACCTCCTCTTCCTGCCCCCGTGGCATTAAGTGTCCTTAATGGACACGTTAATTAAACTGTAATTAATCATACTGTCCAACCCAAGTTTGAACAATTACCCTAATCAAACAGAAGTTAATAATGGCAGGGATGGCCTGGGGCGCGGTGGGCCGCCCGGGCAGGGGGCGCAGCGGCCACAGCGGCTACTGGGGACAGCAGCAGAGGCGAGTGCAGCCTGTCCTTGGAACCTGAGTGGCTCCATAAATCTTCCGCGGGTAGCGGCTCGGGGTCGCCCCCGCCCCCGCCCTCGTGTTTTCCTTCGGGCTCTGGGTTATGGGCCCTCTTCCCTTCTGTGTTTTAGCTCCTGCGGGTTAACTTCCTCTTCTCCACTTCTCTCGCGTTCCTTTCCTGTTCTTTTCTCTCTGGCTTGAGGAGACCTCACAGAAGGACCCTGGAGTACAATTATGTGGCTAGGGCCTTTCTCTCAGAGAAAGCAGGTAGCAGGCCTAGGGCAGGTTCCCAACCTGTTCCTTGAAGCTCTGGAAACCACTCCCAAACAAGTTTGAAGGCTCTAGATGGGGATGTCGTGCCTTCCCCCTCTCCCTCTACCCCCGCTCTCTCTGTCTCTTGCTCTCTCCCGCCTCGCCTCTCACTCTCTTCAGTCTGGAGCTCCTCAAGTCGTCTTTTCTCGCTCTTCCATTCTGGCGTTTCTCCTAGGTGCAACCCCTGTCCCACTCCAACTCTGCGCTCTCATCCTCTCACTTTCTTTTTGAGGGAAAGAGGCCGCTTTCCGTCCCAGTACAAGAGACTCTCCCCAGCCCGCCCACACCCTGTTCATCTCCCCTCCCTTGGCCCAGGCTCCCCCACCCCATAATTACAATCCCATTCGGTAATTATTCCTAGAATCCTAATGATTTTTTAAAAGCAACCTCAGAATTCGGTATGGAGGTGACAACGATCGAGTAGCCTGGTGCCCCAGGGTGGTGGGAGTAGGGAGAAGAGGAAAAGTCTCCCCTCTCGGAGGGGGCCTCCCTGTTTTCCCTCTATTTTACTTCCAGGGCTGATAACGCCTGCGGGATCGGCTTCTAGTCAGTTCAAGCAGCATGGAGTCAGAGTCCCTGGGGACATCTCATACAAAAGGTCCTACCCTGGGCTACTGCACCAGCGGACAGTCAATGTCGCCTCGGCTCCCTGTTCAGCACCAAGCTAGGGACAGCTCCCAGCCCGTCCCAGTCTTCATTCTAGCAGTTCCAGCTAAACTCTATGGAAGGCCCTTGGAGAGGCTGGGGGATCGCCGCTGTTTGGGGCTGGTTTCTAGGGGCACTTGTCTAGGACTCCGAGCTCGGGCTGAGTTCCACAGGAACACTACGGCCGGCTACTTTTTAGGATCTGTTCTTACAGCAGCCACAATTCGAGCATATATTCCCATTTCCCAGGAAGGAAAGAGTCCGGCACCGAAAGCCCACAGACACAGGTTCCTCAGGCAGTACACGCGCAGGCAGAGCTAGATAGACCCTGTCTCGCTCTCTGCAGAGGGGGTCTGGTTGGGTGAAGGGACAGGAAAGAAGGTGAAGCTTCAACCTGGGTGTGGAGGAGAGATGCCTAAGGAGACCAGGTCATCTCCTCAAGTTCAGGAGGCCGATGGGTGAGCAGAGCTGGGACTGGAACCCGGGTTCAGATGTAGTACATGACATGCCTTTTTCTCAGTGGTGGCTCTGGGTTCTGAGGTCCTGCCCAGAGAGCAGGACTGGAAGCTGGTTCCTTTGGCCTCTCTTTCTCTCTCCAGTCCTCATTATTAGGGTTTTGTCTTTTTAATCCGCTCCTGGATGTTCTCTCGGCAGCCCCTCACTAGTCCCGCGCTGCCCCCCTATTTCCCCGGCGTCGGGTCCACACGGGCCCTGCCTCTAGCGCCCATTCCGATTCCGGCTTGGGCCGGGCTGGGCTGACGCGCCTCCTTCTCAAGCACATATCTTTTACCAGTTGAATTAACGGCAGTTTTCGTCAGTTAATTAGGTTTAATTTACATAATTAGTACAGTATAAAGAGGATTGGGGATAATCATGGGGTACGTAGCGCTTTCTGTGTAAACACGTATTCTGAATTAAAAATCAGATGTAATTAAGGCGCGCAGGCCCTGTTTAGGCAGGGTTTTAATTGTAATGAATTTCTAATTAACACTCAATGATTGCCAAATGCAAAGGGCTGTAGAATTTTCTTGTAGTTTTGCTAATTTATTGTTTACTTAATATCTGGATATTAGTCCAATGGCCGATCGAGCCCAGCCTAGCTTCGGCAGTCTTGGCCCCTGAGAGGGAAGGCAGCTGGGCCGGCCTATGGGCCCCTACCAGAGAAAAGAACCTGGGCAGAGAAGGAAGTCACATAGGTGGTCAGTGGCCCACCTCAATCTTGGTGTCACTGAGGCCACAGGACAGCTCCCATCTCTTCTCAGGCTCCAGGTTTTTGATGTAAGCCTTGTTCATTGGGAACAGGAGTAGAAGGGAGCAGGAGACCCCGGGAGACATCGAGGAGAGAGAGGGATCCAGGTTCGATTCTTCCACTGATCTTACAGGAGGGACCGTATGTCCGACTTTATCTCTGTCTGACTGGTCAGCACTCAGTGGGAGTGAAAAGCTCTCACTTCCTCCAGACAACCCTCTGTGAGCATCTTTCTTGTGAAGCTCTGAGGTGGAGGGGTGAGGTCTGCTTAAGTTTGGGGACAGAGGGGTAGAGCCAGGAGGCTGGAAGTTTGGGGTCTGAGGTTCCCTTTGTACTTAGAGATGCAACCTACACTAGGTGACAAAGGACAAAGGAGGGAACACTGGAGCCTCCTTTGCCCCATCAGCCAGCAAGCTGTGAGGTTTGGTGTTAGGGAAGGAGTTGGGGAGCAGCCTGCTGGCTTGAGCTTCCCCAAGGGGCTCTCCCCTTTCTCAGGACTCTGGGTTGGGTTCCAACCCGCAGTCCAGCTGGCGACCTGAGAGAGTTCCCATGGGGCTGTGCCAGCTTCCTCCAATTCTCCTCTGACAGTCTGAGCTGGGAGGCTATAGTCTTTGTACTTAGAAGTTCACTCCAATGTAAGGAAAGACACCAGGAAAAGTTAGCAAGGCCTTGAGGCTTCGGCCCAGAAAGTCAGCAGCTTTAACTTCTCCTCCCTGTGATTATCTTTCAATGTGCTTCCCACTGGCAGTGGCTTGCCCAAACCTGACCGCTGCTGTTAGCTGTTCATTTTCATCTTCGGCCCATGAGTGGGCTAATGCTTCTTGGTCACTTCTCTGTGTTTTCTGTCTCTCACACGGGGAGTGCATCATTCCCTTTGTAACCAGGTCTTATGGAACAGGGCCTGAAACATAGTAGGTACTCACCGTGTTTGTTGAGTGAATGAATGAACAATATTTGATGGCGAGGGCTCATGTGTAGTGGGCAGTGTGATACTGCAGTTCTCTCTTCCCAGGTACAGTTTAAGGGTCTGGGGATTGCTGTCTTCCACATGGACTCACACAAGGCCTCTGGTGTAAGGCTCGCAGAGCTTCCGGTGGTTGCAGGGGGCATTCTTCCCAGGGGCTCCTTGATTTATTCTTCTGAGGAAGCTGTTGGAAGAACCGACTTTGGAGCCAGCAAGACCTAATCTGGGCTGGGAGTGGTAGCTGATGCCTACAATCCCAGCTTCTGAGAGGCTGAGGCCAGAGGCCAGCCTGGACTATGTAGTAAATTCTAGGCCATTCCTTCAAAACCAGAAGAGACTGGTCTGTTACTGTCTGGGGTGATTTGAATGAGAATGCCCCCCTCCCCCCTAGGCTCATATTTGAGTGTTTGATTCCTAGCTGGTGGAACTGTCTGGGAAGGATTAGGAGGTGTGGACTTAGAGGAAGTGCATCACTGGGGGGTGGGGGTGGGCTTTCAGGTTTCAAGAAGTTCATGCCAGGCCAATCTCTCTCTCTTTTTGTCTCCTTCTTGTGGTTCAGATGTAAGCTTTCATGATGGTCATGGGGCCCACCCTCTGAAACTGTAAGCAAGTCCCCAATTGATGCTTCCTTTCATAGGCTGCCTTGGCCATGGTGTGAGGCACTGCTGAACTCTGAATCTGTAGAGAACTGATACGGAGCCTTGCAGGGGTGTCATAAGAACTAAGTAAATCACTGGGCGTGTGACACACAGCCAGGTATGGGGCCTCCAGGGAGGTGCCTAGAATGCAAAATTTAGAAAGTACTTCCTACATTTTAATGTCCTTTCCTAGTCCCCACCCCATAGAAGCATACCTTAAAAGTGGTTTGTCAGCACATTTGAACCCTTCCTTTCCTGAGACTCACTTTGGGAGTGCTGCCTGGATATTGGAGTCCAGTCTGCCTATCTGGAACACATCCAGAGCCTCTCTGCCCAGGTTTGGAATGCTGGGCAGACCACCAGATGCCACACGTGTTGGAGGAAGGTCTGGCCATCGACTCTGCATGGGCTCACTGACCTCAGGGAAGTGAAGTCAATATTCCCATCCATATATGATGGAATGCCAACGGTCCATCAAGGTTCCACATATTCACAGGGCTGTGCAACTGTCGCCACCATCATGTTAGGATATTTCCATCATCCCACGGAGAAGTCTCATGCCTTTGGCTGTCACTCTCCAGTCCCAGACAATCTCCAGTCTTCTTCCTGTCTCTGTAGATGTGTCTGTGGTGAGCATCTCATGCAGATGGAATCAATTAGACAGAATCTTCTTTTATTCTATCTATCTATCTATCTATCTATCTATCTATCTATCTATCTATCACCTATTTATCACTTATCTATCATCTATCTATCTATCTATCTATCTATCTATCTATATCTATCCATCTATATCTATCATCTAATCTATCATTTATCATCTATCATCTATCTATCCATCTATATCTATCATCCAGTCTATCATTTATCTCTCTATCATCTATCTATTATCTATCATCTTTCTATCTATCATCTACTTATCTATAATCTATCATCTATCTATCCATCAT